>NC_050573.1:458373517-458747267 GCF_011100635.1 Trichosurus vulpecula | reverse complement strand
TAATTGATTCCGCTAAACGGAATGCAGGAGATGTGAACGGCTGGACGCTCCTATTCCCACGCTCGGGGGCAAGTGGTAATGCCGCGCCCCGGCAGCCTATGACAGACAGCCCTGTTGGGGGGTGGGGGTATGAAAAAAACATCAAGTGCACCACACCATACTCATCTCCATCGCTTAAGAAAGTAGAGGCATTTCCCACCCACAGCCATCTGCAGGCTCCCAAGTGGGAACACCAACTGTTCTCTCGCTACTGCATACTGTCTGTTTCTGTTAATTCTATAACCACTGTTTAATCTGCCCATAATTAAGTTTGGCTTTTCTTCTGGAGTTGAGATTTCCAATATTTAGGATAAAGAAAAACTAGCATAAAGTAATTCCAAGAAGTCTCCTTATTTGTAATAAGTCTGACTGTTCTTTATGTCAAATTGGCAGGCATCAGATTTTGGCCTTCCAACCAACTCGGTTTTGGGAGGTTGATATTTGGTTTTGTTTTTAAATCCCTGTATAAAACATTTCTCATTATAATTACTACAGGGTGGCTACCTTTACATGTGTTGAGGCAGCCCCATAGTTCACAAGTGTAGAAGCCTAATCTGAATATGCCACTACACGCCTTAGAATAAAAGTGCAAAGCATTAAGGGAAGTAAATTAGAATAACTCTATGACCAAAGGTTGTTTTGACAACCCACACTTATATGCATTCTCAATAAAGAACCATTTTCTTAGTCTAAGAATTACTCTTCTTAGATGAGAACTTTGGCACTTTGGAGGATTCTGTAACAAGTGTATCTTTAAACTGTTTGTCCACAAATCATTTGTCAAACACACATACCTGCATATGTGTTTAAATACATATACCTAAACCATGTACATATGCAGGGAGAAAAATCATGACCAAAATGGCGTATTGCTTCCCAAATGGGCCTACATGACTTCCAGTCCAAAATGCAGCATTTTTTTTTCTTCTCCAAAGCAGTACGTTTTTTCTTGGTAGTTTTAGCTCCTGGCAATATTTAGGCCTCAGGGAGTATGTTATTTTCAGTTAGCACTCTGGCAGACTTTATTTACATAAATTCCCACTTTGGCTGCTATACACGTGCCAAACTTTTACTACTGTAGTGACCGAGGAGAAGACCCTTGTTTATTTACATTTGAAGCTCTGTTTGTGCAAACAACCTTTCATTGTTAAGTGCCTGTAGGCCTTTCATTTACTTCATGTCCAGGGGTGCTATTTACCTAGAGCCATTGTCTACTACAATTAACATTTACATTACAAAGTGTGTGGTTTTCTTTCTCAAGGAGGTTCAATTAAGGCAATAAGATGTTTGCTGGGGAAACCTATTGTTTACTGAAAGCACTCAATGGAGTCAAATTACTTAAGCTTTCGCCTGCGTCTTGGTCTTTTATGTAAATGTGTTAAATATAACATCTAAGGAAAATAAACAATATTATAATTATGTGTTTGCCATTGTCATATCAAACTTGCTTTGTACCATACTAATGTTACATGACTATCAATCAATAAAATACATTTCAATGTTATTTTTTTTTTTGCTGTTCCACTGCTCTGCTGAAACATGTCCCAATTTTTCTTTTTATATTGCACATCAAACTTCTGACATTTTGTTTTTATGTTAAAGGAAGGCCTGTATATTGGCTTGTGTCTGACTGGGTTTAAAAGTTCATCTATAAAATGACCTTATAATAAGGCGATATTTCTTTGAAATTTGAAATATTGCAGTGGCTTATAGATTTAAGTCAACAGAAGTGTAAATATCAGTTAAGTAGTTCTTTGAAAGCTAGTTTTAACATTGGCAGAAACCGGATCAAGTTTATTTAGCATACCACTGCATTGTCAAACAGTTGGAGTGAAGTTGCAGGTTGCGTGAGTATGCATGTTAACTAGTGGGAACCAAGGCTTATTCTTTGTGAAAGGGGAGCAGCAGATTGCTGTGCAAGGCCAATGTTAAAAAGGCAGCTGAATTTAACACCATCTGGAAGAAAAGATCCCTTCACGACTTTCTCACACCGTCAGACAAAACTAGTGTCTCTTGTTCTGAGCCCTTGTCTATGCAACCATACAATACTGAGTCATTATACTTTTGCTGAGAGAAAATTTGAGAACACAATATGGGTAACCAGTGAATGACCAAGTTTCATTGTGCCCGCTTAAGTCGATTGAAATCTACGTCTAGAGCAATGAATGGTAGTATTGTTTTCCTCACCAGGGCTGTACTAAATGTCAGCACAGTGTAAAGAAAAACTTGAAGTCTGCAAATAACTTACCAGATCTCAATTATAATATTTTCCCACACTAGAACTAATATCATTGCGAAGGGGTACAATGCAGGAAATAAAAAAAGTAAAAAATAATGAATTTACTTAGAAGTTATTTCAGTAAGATAAACATTTTAATTTTCTGATGGATAATAACTTGAATTCAGGTTGTGGGTTTGGCTGAGAGGCAGAATGTATTACAGAGAAATTCATGTTAAAAAGATGCTTCTTATGTAATTAAAACAAAACAAAAATATTTTATTTCACCTCTCCCCTTACCTTCCCCCCCCCCCCCCAGTAGCTGCTGCTGTATAGCCCCTATTGCAAAAGTTCAGCATGGAACTGGTAGCGTGTATCAATGTGCTGCCAGCTCAGGTTCTAGTTTATATTTTGACAAACGCTGCTCTTCCAAAGTTTAGCATTATGATTGACATTGCAAAGGGACAGAGCAGACATACATCCACAAAGATATGCAAGGCACTGTTCAGAGCCTCCTGGTGCGGATCCCCGTGCCCTTAGAAACACTCCTCCTACTTCCCCTCTTTTGAATTAACTTTTTTATTTGTTATTTTTCCTGTTATTTTTGCAAATCAGTTTTTATATTGAGGTTTAACATTCACACAAACCATTTGGCAGTAAACAGTTTGGAAGAAGGAAAGGAAGTAGTTCAAAAAGATTACAAGGAGTTGATTATATATGTTTTATTAGGATGTCTGTTTTAAATATAATTGACTTTGCAATCTTCTTATTGTCACCAAGTGTCGCATAGTTCTTAACATGTACTTGCAAAACAATGAGTAATTGCTGTTTTGCTGAATAATACATCTGAGTTGCCAATGTCAAACATGTTATTTTGTATATTTCTAAACAGGAATGTTAACTGCAGGTTTTGACATTCAGCATCCTTTCATGAAATACTTAGAAATAGACCACTAAAATGATACCTGTAAAAAGTAAACACAAAGATAGAGTATGACCAACATTTTTATTAATCCTCTTTAATCATAAAATTAGCAAAGTAACTCAATGATAGAATGATAGAACAGCTTTAATAGAACCTAGATTTTTTTTTTAAAGAAAATCAAAACAAAACACAATAGGAAATCCCACAGTAATCAGAGTACTGTTGCAGGTCTGTGAATGGGCATATTCGCCAGGGCATCAACCCCCTATTGAACTTACCATTAGTTTGCATTGTAATGAGACAAATGCATTATTTATATTTGCAATGGCTTATTTCTCAAAATCTGTTTCTTTCACTGTTTTTAAACAGTGCTTATATATTCTATGTGCTACTATTAGTGCTTTGGTGCTTTCAAAAAAGAGAGATGAATATGAAATTCTAATTTATTTTGTGTAGTCTGATTATATTTTTTTAAAAAGAAACCATTGAAGTAGCCAGTAAATGGATGCTCATTGTCTTTGCTGACTAAATATAACTAATGAATATTGCAGGAAATATTTACATTTTAAGAACAATGACCTTTAAAATAAGAATAAATAAGAGTCCACATTTCATATGTGCCAAGAATGTATGTGACTATGATGGTTACAATTTCCTAAGGCTTTGTGTTATTGGGACCAGCACTATGGCTTAGGGGAAATTAACTGGAAAATTTCCTCTCCGTCTCCCTTTTTCATGTAACCAATAACTAAAACACACTAAAATACCTATATTATGTCCAGATTAGGCTTTGAGACTCACGGCCACTCCGTTGAGTTCAACAAAGTGAATGAACCTAGTGCAAAAAGAATATGTAATATTTTAAGCAAATGTTCCGTCGAAAGTTTCAGAAGTAAGAATTCACTTCGATTAACCGTACTAAAGGAGTGTTACTGGGATTGGAATTGCACAGTCGTGTCTTCAGTGTCTGAGATTTTAACAGGTGGCTTTGTTAGCCTACTTTTCTGCTCATCAGTCCTTGCCAGCATAAGTTAAACAACAGAAGCCAGGGAGATTCATATCAGCTTATAAAAGAGACCTTAGTCTTTAGAATATTTTTCTTCCTCCTGGGTATTATTTGACTTTCCTGTGAAATTAATAGTCATAGATGGAAGATGGAAGTGAAAAGTATATCGGTGCTGTTATTATTGCTAATAATGACTCTGCTGACGGTGTGCCCTTGGTACAGGGTAATGTTAGCTAGTGTATTTTTTATTAAAGATGATAAACATCATTTGCAGGCAGATGTGGCCTTCTGCGTTGGAGGCAACTGTCAGACCAATAGTGAGGAATCTTTAAAATGTGCATGCAGGTACTTGCTCTTTGGGGAAGATACCTAGTTCTGGGACATATTTGTTTAAAGGAAGCATCACTGGGTTTGGTGGCTAGATAACATTTTAGCTGAGCAACAGAACAGCGTCTTATTGCGTTCTAAAAATAGACAGGCTTAGCAGCAGGATTGCAAGGTGCGTGTCATGGGAGGTGGATTGAGGATACAGTAGACTGCAACAGCAGAGGCAGCCCGCCCGCCGCTGGGCAGCACAACACCACTATGTGACCGTCCCCAGCCTGCCTCCTACAGCAGCAGTAGCGACTCGCCCCTCGCCTCAGTGAGCGCCTCTGATTGGTGTTTCCCCGGAGACGGACTGGCAGAGCTTCGCGAGCTTGTGCGCCGGCGCGCTCCCTCCCCGGTTCGCGGCTGGCGCGCTCGCCTCCCTTCGCGGGAGCGCGCTGCAGCCTGGGAAGTTGTGGTCTCCTCCTCCTCCTCCTCCTCCTCCTTCTCCTCCTCCTCCTCCTCCTCTTTCTCCTCCTCCTTCTCCTCTTCCCCCTCCTCCCAAGTTCGGGCGAGTCCAAGTTTCTGCTCTTTCCCCTCCCCCGCCCTGCATTTGCTGACTGCTTAGCTTCTCTGCGCAACTGAGCTCACCGTTGATCAGTTTCCACCTCCTCTTTGTATTGCACTGTGGAGATGCTCTGATGATCACTTTTCTATCTTCTCTTTTTTCTCTCTTCTTCCTCCTCCACCACATACACACACACGCACGCACACACACACACACACACACACACACACACACACACACACACCTGGAGGGAGTTTTTGACCCATTCCTCCCGCCCCTAAACTCAGCTATCAGATTGCAGGGTAATTGAGTTGTGATTATTGATTTGTCATGATGTCACACTGTTTTTTTTTTATTCATTCTGGAAAATCTTTTAGCTTAGAGGCACGGGATAGAAAGCAGGCTTTCCTCATTGGCATCTTCCGATCCAATTAGCCACAGGGCCCTTTCCTCTGTGATTAAGAGCTCCTTTCTGTATCTCACTTTCTCTTTTTCTTTACTGGTCTCCTTCTCCCAGTAAAACGTAAATTGCGTTGATGAAGGTTCGGCAAATATGATTTGCTACAAACAATTAGTAATGGAAAAAGGGCACCGTGTAACTTTTTTTTAGAAGCAGGCTCTGTACATGTGTCCACACTGGGCCATTTAGTATTAGGTACGTAACTCTTCCTTCCTTCTCTTCTCCCCCACTGACACAAAGGCTCATTGCTCATCTTTCCATCATTAGATTTTCTAGAAATATTAATCTCCTTGTTTGGTGGGTACAGTATAAAAAAAAAACTTATTCAGAGATTACTTTAAAAAAAAAAACCTGGGTCTTAAGCACTTACTAAAGCCAGTTAATAACATCATGCATGGACATTTAAACTTGTTGTAAGTTCCAGAGAGGATTAGAGAGAAATCACGCTGTGCGCAGCTAATGATACCATCTTAACTCTTTAACTGGGAGCTAAATCCACCTCGTCTGGCGCACGAGCTCCCTTCTCTTCTTCCGTCCCGCGTGAGTTAAGGAGGAAAGAGGAAGATCGCAGACAGCTTGACACTTGCTCTTGGAAAAGGGGAGGGAGGGAAAGAAAAGGGAGACATTCGTTTATAGTGAGTTTCGGGTGAATATGCCTGTTAATTGTGTCACTCTAAACTTTAGATTAGCGTTGAAGGTGGACGTTACTGTGTTTTCAAGAGCATTAGGGGCCAGAAATGAACAACTAGAGCCAAGAATGCCAAACTTCTTAATTCATACATTTATGCCACAAGAGATGGGCTTTCCTTTAAACCGGCTTGTAAGAGAATGGTGAGGAAGGCTAATTGTCTACTTGCAAAATTGTGTTTTCGAAGTCAACACTAACGTCTGTTGCAAGTTCCTTTGCTAGTGCTTTGTTAACAATAGCCGCTTTTTGTCATCAGTTCCCAGAGTAGCTAGTCAATATTCCCTTTTCCCAAAGTAGTTATTCAGTATTTAACAGGTAAACCTCGAAACAAATGGCAAATGACTCGCCGTACACTTACTCCGTTTGCAAGTTTCAAATTGATTACAATTCTAACACGGATGGATCTGAGTTTGCGAGAACTTTCTGACACGATAGATTAGAAATAGTTTTCCAAAATGTTTTGCAAGCGTTAGTACATCATTAAAACACACAAACACACCAGAACAGTGTTCTTTTGATTCTGTCGCTAGGTAGCTGACTGACTGAGGTCTTGTCTTCATCACTCTTTTCTGCTTAAGTACTCACTGACATAGGCAAACGATTATTTAACTGCAATCTCCCTTTTTGCTATTTTCTTTTGAAACCTTTAAAACTCAGTAAAAGGTACATTTCTTTTTCCTCAGGTGATTAGGCAGTAAGTGACTGGAAAGCAATAAGGATCGATACTGATGACTTTACCTATCAGAAATAAATATTTCTATGATCTTCTCAGAGTTAGATCGAAGGAATCCCTTCAAGTCAGGCACAAAAATTACACTCAGCATCTCCTGCGTCGAAGAATTAAAATCTTTATTTCTAAGGGGAGTGAGGGAGTGAGAGGTTTAAGGGACTGTTGCAGAAAGTAAAACTTCAGCAGGAATGAATAGAAATGGAAATGAAGTTTCTTAAAAGTTAAACATAGAAGGTAGATAATATTATCAATGAATAAACTTATTGAATATGGCTTTGATAAGAATACCAGGCCTAGTTTGGTGGAGAACAAAGTTAAGCTTGCTTGAGTGTGTTTTATGAGGAGACACTGTTTTCATGAAGACAGAGTAATAGGTGTCATGTAATTGCAAATCAGCACCCCACACTTACCTGCTGGTAGGAGTTAAAGGCAAAGTAGAGCTAGAATGAGGGTGTTTATCTTTCTTTAGTTCAGTAAGAATTCAAAATGTGTTTGTAAATTCTACCAAAAAAAAAAGCAACACCACCTTAATCTTTGTTAGGAACTGATGTGGTGGTATTTAGACAGGTCCTATTGTAGAAAGCACCTATCCTATCATTTCTTTATTCTGCGCATACAATAGGCAACCAAATGTATTTATTTGATTTTTTAAAATTTATGCTCGAAGGACATGATGGACCAATGAAAGTACTTAGACTTAGATACGAAGAATTTAAAGTTCAATGGAAATAAAAGGTTAAAATATGCCTTCAAATGTCTTTAAAGCAGTTGTGGAAACCTTAAATATAAAGTTCCTAAGATAACTCACAAATAGTAAATTTTGGGAAATGGTTACATATTTTTGAAAATAATTTGATACATGGTCATCTTTCTGGTTTGATAAGTAACTAAAGAGATCATATTTTCTTATCACCCTGTAAAGTAGAGATTAGAAAGTATCAATATTAATAGTAAAATGTTTTGGAGGAAAATAATTATGCAGTACTTAATTGCTTTTTCTTGTGGAATAGTTCTTGTGACACTTTCTAAGCATGAATATAGATTTTCATAAATGTCTCAAAATAAAGTTAGAAACTGCTGAGTGGCTCAGTTCTCCACACTGAAGACTAATGCTCAATTAGAGTCTGAAGTCTGAGTTTGCAGATATGACCTGGGACTCCAATGATTCAAATAGCATAGGGCAAATCCTGCATATATTTCTGCCCGATTTGTCTCAGATGGACTAGCTGCTAAGGGAGGATCCACAGCATGACTGAGCTAACAGAAAGCAAGTCACCTCTTCAATAGGGAATCCCTCCATTTGCATTCTGTGCTCACTGACATGATAGAGGACTTGGTTTCTGTCATTTTTCTGGACTTCAGCCTTAAGGTCTATATTGTCATTTCAAAAAAAAAAAATAAGCCAAATATTTAGAAGTTAATCATCATCACTGTGCCAAAACTATTTCCTTACCAACTGGAAATGTGAAATTTAGCACATTTTTTTTGTGAAATTTCACTTTAGAGTGTCCTGTCAAAAATGATGTCTACTTTAATACTGACTTTTCAAATTTCATTTTGTAGTTAGAAGTTCCATTCTGAATAGCTCAAAAGAAGAAAAATATATTTATGCTTCTATCATTTAAAAATGACCACATACTGCATTGCCAGATATTAGAATATCTTGTGCATCACTACATTATTAACTTAATTTAATGCTCAGAGTCATTACCACATTCATGGGTGTCTTTCTGATATCTCTCCAGTCCACTGGATTTTGAAGTGTGATTATGTAAATTTTTTACTGATAAATAAATGACTATAATTGTAGTTGAAATACCACTCAAATTCTTAAGACCATGGCATCTAAATAATATATTATGCATTCCTTAATTATTTATCAAGACTAATTCAAAATAACTGTAGGGCAAAGCATACATTTATTTTTAAATAGCACCCCCTTTTTTGCACCAGGTTCAAAAATGTTCCAGATGGCAAAAAATATGGGGTGGGGGGGCCGTAAGGGGTTTGGAAAGAGTAGTGTGTAAAAAGAATAAATTTATCCCTCTGATGTAAAGCTTTAGATCAGTTCAATAATACTATCTCAAAGATAGCCATTTTCTAGGGCTTTAATGCCAGTTTGGTGGTAGATGAATTTACATAGAAATATTTAAAAAAAAACATGAATACAGGAAAACTTAATTTAAAAAAATATCCCTCCAACAAATCGCAAAAATGAGATCTCCCTTTCTCTTCCTATTTTGTGAGTACAATGGAAAATTGTGATCTTTGTAACTGTATAGAAAGATTAAGATATATCAAACAGATATATGTAAATGTAAATTATAGTTAACCAACATTCAGTTTAGATGTAAAAAAAATCACAATCATTCAATACTGGATATTCAGTGTGTCTAGCAGCACAAGACTGCATTCAAAAATCCTGTCTTACTACACCTTTCAAGGCAACTGTATGTGTATGTGTGTTACCTGTGTCAATTCTAATTGCAAAATCTACTCTAATCATAGTGTAGAAATCATCTAAAGAAGTCTAAGTTCCGGAGCTATATTCATTTCTTTTTTATTCTGAAGACTGGCCACACCTTATCTAGCTGCTAATGAAATACAGGAGATTGATTGCAGAAAATCTGTAAGGGAATATTTGCTGTACCATATATAGTAAGCCCTGTTTGGTGCATTAGCATTTTGCCATTTTATGCAAATTCAGGGAGAAAATGACTCATGTATATGATTTAATATGCATCAGCAATAACTCATACCATCCTTATAAGAAAAAAGAAATTAAAAATTCATTAGAAAACTAGACTGGTGTCACGACATGGTTAAAACATTATTAAAGCATATTTCAATGTTTTGCTTACACCAGTGTTCTCATCATGGTGCCACCATTTCATGACAAAGGCCGTAGAGGAGAAAACATTCAACTTAAAATGTCTGCTGGCACACATCGCTGGATTTGTGTGTCACTAAACAATGAGCGAGCATAGCCTGGAATGCCAACTATTTAATTAGCACTTTTGGAAGCCATGCATAGAAAATAGCTCATTTACATGCATCTGCTTAGCGATTATTCCCATAAAAAGCTACCAATTTTTTGTTTAATATATCGAGCATTCTACTATTCGACCAATGAAAAAATAAAAACACGTTATTATTTTAAAACTGTGAAATTCAGAGATTTAATTAAAACATGCAAAAGTCTTGATATTTCTCTTGAAGGTATATTTTAATTATTTAATTTAACCTTAAGTGTGCCATAAAAGGCTGGATGCAAGTAATAATTAAGAACTTCAAAGGGCAACGGAAACCCTCTAACGGTCCTTGGTTTAATTAAAGGCTATTATTAGAAAGCTCTTGAATATACAGTTACATTTAATGACAAGTGGTGACTAGTAAATGCAGCATTTGAAAGATATGTGTCTTATTTCAAATACTACCCATAGACTCTAGGAAGTATTACTCACTATCATATTTCATTTTTAACATAAATGGCATATATTTATTTAAAAATGCATATTTATCTCACTTCTAAAATATGTCTCTTCAAAGTACTTTACTTTTAATTTTTCATCAATTTTCTTCCTGTCTTGATACTTTTCATAAACAAAGATTATGTTTCTGAAAAAAAAGAATTTAAATGACTTTAGCAATGTGAGCATATTTTTCATAGTCATTTCCGGGTATGTGAGTGCCTAGATACATATATGTATGCATGTAGGGTATATATATATATAATCTCTGCCTATAAAAATACATGTATCTCAACACAATAGATAAGGATTTTCTCTATGTATTTTAAAATATAATGCTCCATTTGCAAATCTAATTGTTTTCTGACCTAATTCATAATTAAGTGTTTCTTAGTAAGATAGCAAGCATGATAGTATTTCTACAAAATTCTTATCTATTTCATTGATATCACCAGACAATAGGCCAAAGAAAACAGATAATCACAAACACATTTTAGCATATAATGATCTACATACAAAGTTGAAAAGATTCATTTATACAAGTTTACTATGAAATTCAGATACATAAATTGCTTAGAATAGTTGGTTTGGCCAAAATGAATTTATTTATTTGTGGGTTTGGAGGAACTGAGATAATTCTAGACAATTAAATAGTTACATGCATACATGTGCATATGTATTATCAATTGAAAATAAGGAAAAGGAGATTTTAAAGTCTATTTGAAATGCTGTACAAAACCTAATTTGTAATTAAGTTTTCCAAGTATGTCTATAATAAAAATTTACATATATGATATACAGATAAAAATTTAACTCATGAGTGAACTTTTATGCAAATTTCCTACCATATCCTATATTTACTAGAGCACAAAACACTAAACTTGCAAAGAGTTCTCTGGTTATCTATATGTTAGTGTCCATGAGTATATATGTGTTGTCCTTTGTATGAGAAAATTATGGCACCAATGGACCATTAGTAATGCATATATTTGGCTTTTATTTTTCCAGTAATGAAGATTTTTTTGTGCAGATCTATAGCCCACTTTTTTTTTTTTGCCTTTTCCCCTCTGACATGAAGTATGGTTTTTTGGGTTTTTTTTGAGGTGGCGAACCAGGGTAAGATGTGCATCCAGTAGCCATGGAATAAAGCCAAGCTAACTGGCCCTCAAAGGGATTGAACCTCAGCCTCAGTAACAACAACATTCTCTAACCAAACAGATAAAACAGTACATGGTGAAATACTTTTTCATTTTAGTTAATGAGGTTATATTTTATTTCACTTTGATTGTCTATCTAATCTTGAATGACACAATACTTCTAAATCAACAAAAAGCTTACTTTTTTCCAGCTAATTATCAAAACAATAAAGATAAACCACTTCCCCTGCCTAAGATAATCCTTAACTGTAAAATAATGCTGATAAAACTCCAACTGGTCCTTAACTTGAAAGAATTATGGACCTAAATGAATCACTGTGTAGATAGAGGAGTTAAGTATATGTGTTATAAGAAATGGTTATTTTCAATTACATTCAACAAGATTTTATTAAGATCCTCCTTTATAAAGGAAATCGTGATAGGTGATAGGGATGCCATGACCAAACCAAACCGGCCTTTAAGGAGTTTACATTCTGCCTGGGGAAAAGAGGGGAAGGGAAGGGAGGATGCAAAATTTGCATACATAAATAAGTAAATACAAGAGAATTTGAGGAAGGAAAGAGCAGGGGAATCTGGAAAGGCTTCATGTAGAAGGTGGCCCCTGAGTTGGAGCTTACAGGAAACTAAAAAAATCTCAAGGGTGGCAGTAAGGAGGGAATGTGTTCTCAGAATGCTGCAAAGGCTTAGGGAGATGGAACACAAGATTGAGCAATGGCAAACAGGCTACTTTGGCTAGAATGAAGAGCATGTAAAAGGGAGAAAGATGGAATAAATCTGGCAAGGTATGCTAGAATAAGATAATGATGAGCTTTAAATGTCAGCTGAGGAGTTTCTAGTTTTTCCTAGAAGCAATAGGGAGCCACTAAAAATTCTTAAGCGGAATGACATAGTCATCTCAATGCTTTAGGAAGATAATTTTAGCAGCTATAGACAGGATAAATTGGAGAAAGGGGGACTGGAAATTGCAAATCCAATTAGAAGGCTATTCCAAAGATTCAGGAGAGAGGTGACAAGGACCTGCATGAAGGTGGTGGCCATTTAAGCCTTGTGTGGCTATTGATTAGAGAAATGTTCAGAAGTTGAAATCGGTAAGAGTTGGAAGCTAATTAGATATGAGAGGGTGGTTCTTTAAACAATTGAATAGGAAATTGTGTAAATGAATTTACCTTTGAAACTCAGTAGATTAAATAGATTTTTGCATTATGCATCATTTTAGGGTAGGATAAATTCTATCCCATAATATGTTAGGTACTTTAATAACTGTACCAACTCTCCTCCCACTAGGATAAATATTGGTACTTGGCATGCAGCAGTTGCTGAATACATACGAACTGCTTGGTTTAGAGCATCTTGGAAGCTCTATGAATTCCTACTGTTAGTGTTCTGTAGCAACTAATCTTTAAATGTTAGGTGGCACAATGGATAGATCCCTGGAGCTGTAGTTAAGATCAGAGTTCAAATTGATCCTCACACACTTACTAGTTGTAGGGCAAGTCACTTAACTTCTCTCTGCCTCAGTTTCCTCATTTGCACCTGCTACCCAGGATTATTGTGAGGTAAGGATAAAATGAAATACTATTTGTAAAGTCCTTTGCAAACCTTAAGGGCCTTCCTTAGAAGTTTCCAAAGTGTTACATAAATTCTAGCTGTTTCTCCTCCTCCTCCTCTTCCTCCTCCCCTTCCTCCTCCTCCTCCTCATGCTCCTCCTCTTCCTTCTTCTTCTCTTTCTCCTCCTTCTCCTTCTTCTCCTCCTCCTCCTCTTCCTCTTCTTTCTTACTATTTTTGTTATGCTAAATAGTTGCTGTATACATAACTTTACAATAAGGGCTAACAAGCACTGGGGAGAATCCAGATCAGCAATAATTTTGGCCACAAACTACAAATTGAAACAAAACAGGGAACTATCTAGATTAAATTCATCCATCCAGGCCATACTCATGATTTGCATAGCAATGAAGAAACCCATAAAGTCAATTTACTTGTGATATCATATTATACTGTAGTGACTATACTGTATTAAAAGCAGCAACTATATACTGAGGAGACCCTGTGAGAGGTTTTGGCTAATAGGGGATCAATCAACTTAAACAAGTATTTATTGAACACTTTCTATGTGCTCAGCCCATCCACTATGTGCTTTGGGGCAGTCAGAATGAAGATAAAATATGACCCCTGCCTTGAAGAAACTTCAAATGTAGTTAGGAAGACTAGGCTAATGCATGTAAAATAATTAATGAAAGATATAAAACAATATGTAAATGTTATGAAGATATCAGACAATGTAAACTTTTTTAGGAATTCAGAGAACCACAATATCAGCAAAACTTTGTAGGAAATAGTGCTTGTAATAGTGCCTTGAAGAAGGGGAAAGATTTAGACAGGTAAAGGGGATTAGAAGGACCATTCCAGATTAGGGGAACAATACAAGTGAATGAATGGAAATGGGAATGAGAGGCATATTCCTGGCACAGTGAAGAGGGCAGCCTGGCAGAAGGAGTAAAGTCATGGTCAAATTGCATCATAGAAGCATAAGGCTAGAACGGGCCTTAGAGGTAACCTAGTTCAATACCTTCATTTTACAGGTGAGGAGATTGAGGCCCAGAAAGATTAAATGACTTGCTCAGGGTCCTACAAGAAGTAAGTGGCAGAGCTGATATTTGAACTTAGGTCTTTCAAATCTGATATGTTTTCCATTGTACCGTGCTGCCTCCCAAGTGAGACCTGATTCCTGAGGAATTTGAGACTTGGGAAGAAGAGATAGATTTGCAAAGGAATAGGAGACAATAGAGAGCCACTCTATGATGAACAGATTATTAATGACATGCCAACTGTGTTTAAGGGAGGTAATTCTGGCATCAGTATGGGTAGATTGAAGGGGGGTAGACTTCAAAGTTAAGAAGGACACATAGGAGGCTTTTCACTAGATCTTATGGGACACGAAGTGATGAGGGATTGAATTTAAGTGGTAGCTTCAACAACAGAAGGAGAAGGAATGAATATGTAAAAAATCAAAAGCAAAATGAGGATTTCAAATTTTTGAGCCTGGGGGACTGGAAAAGAGAAGGAAATTGAGTGGTAAAGATGTTTTTGAACTAAAGACCATAAGATCAGCTTTAGATATTTTGAACATAAAGTTATAATGGAATAGACTATTGGAAATATCTAATAGGTAGATGTGGAGATGGAAATCATCTTAGAGAGCCTAAATAGAAAGATAGATTTGAGCACGTAGCACGGCAGCTGAAACCATATTGTTGAATGAACTCTCCATATTAAATATCATGAAAAAAGTACAAAGAATTTTGGGAAATCATCATGGAGTAGGTAGAAAGAAGAAACAGAACCTTAACACTTGTCACTTGTGAAAGTGTTATTTTATTTTCATCAAACTAACCTAAATGACTGTGGAGACATAATGTCTTAAATATAACACTTTCAGAAGGAAATGTTTAATTCTTCTGATGGTAAGTGTGTGATACAAGCATATACATAAAGTCAGAATCTCATCCAAAAATTATGTGGTTTTCTATGCTCTGGGATAATTTTGGATATGAAGTAAGGATGGGGGAGAAGAATTCATGAGAGAGAGGATGAAAGAGAAAGAAAAAATGCACTTAGTTGAAGGGGATTATAGATAATTTCAGAAATGATTGAAGATCTGGAGATAATTAAGATTCCTATTAGTAAAGGGCTATTACTTTATAAATATCTGATTAGAAATGATTGCTGAGTTACCCAATTTACACTAAAGTTCACAGAAATCTTTTTGAAAAAATTTATTCACAAAACCATATCACTGTAAATTTACTGTCTGCCAAGTTGATAACAAATACCTTGATTTGATCAACTTTGGTCTTCCCTATAGTGCCAAATGTCCTTCAGAGCAAGCCTGGAGAGTAAATATAGGACATAGGACATAGAACATATTTGTTCCTATAAATTATGCTTCAAAATGGTAAGAGAATGCTTCATGAATATTTCCTTACCTGCATTCTGAGGATATAAACACTAATAGAAGCATTCATTAGCCTTTCATGGACAAAGATGGCATCTCATTGAAGGCAAGATTTAGTTTATCTTGATAAAGGATTAAATGACAATAATATTCGTAATATTACTACATAACTATATTATTGCATATTACATTAAATTATAATGATAATATTATTAGGCAATAATAACAATACCTTGTGTTTTTGTCAAGCTCTTCTGTTGGTAATGCTTTCATAAACACGAGCTAGATAAAGTAGAGGTAGAAGAGGGAGATATGATGATAGTATCAACACTAAAGAAAATGGAAATTGAATATTTCCATACTGCAGTAGAATTGTTTTTGGTGAAGACTTATTTCATCTTAAATACAATGGACTAACTGCAAAAACATAATCGATGTCAATTGTAGGGATTGATAGATATGTCTTTTCTGTCTCTAATTCTGGTGTTTCCATGACACTTCAATACATGATCAAAAATTTAATTTGCAGATTTAGGAATAAAATAAAATGTTGCCTTTCAAGGCGATTCATAACTGACACAGAATAGTGTCAAGAAACAGATATAACAAGTAATAAATAATTTTATCTTAGTACTTTCTAGATAGGTACCAATAATGTAATAATGGGAATATAAACACAATTCTGGAATGTATTTTAAATAAAAAATTAAAGCTGTTGGGATGCCTATAAAAATGGTACCCATCAAAGTATGATCACATTGGTCTTAAGAACATTGTCTCCCATTTGACATAAATTTATTAATTCTTGTTTTCATAATTTTGGATTAAGTAACACATTAGAATTTTATTTTTATATAAAGCCTGGGTTAAAATATATGACATTAATAAGATAAAGGAGTACAACTGTAGCCTTCAGAAAATTTTTATTGTTTATTTTGTCTAGAATCCAGAATTCTAAGTTATATGATATTTAAAAATTTCAAGAGACATGGTTTCTGAGTAATTAGTCATTTTATTAATAATGTTATAATTTTATTAATAAAATGGTCATTCGGCTGTCTATCTTGGAACAAAGATCATTCATTGTGGTGGACTCACAGCATACCTTTGGAAGAGTCGGTGTTCCTGAGGGTGGCAATCAACTCTAATTGGTTAACAGCTAATGAGAGAATTAATATTATAATGAGAGACAGGGTTATTCTAAGGAGGTCCTTGAAGTATGGGACACTAAGCACCCAAATTTTGGTTAAAGAGACTTGTCAATTTTCATATCACCTGTCTGACAAAAGGGAGAACCCATATTTTCCCAGACCTGTCTGAGTAAACATAATGAGCAGGAATATACCCATTTGCCTGAACTTAGAATTCCTTTGATTAGATCTTAGCTTTCCTGGCGATGTAAGTCCTGCTCAAAATTTCCCGCACTAGTTGATTTCCATATGAAGAAGTAGAAAAGGGAAAGACCTTGGTGCTAATTCAATAATTAGTTCTTAAATACAAGAAAGAAATAATCATTTCTCTCAGAAGACATTCTTAATTCTATCATATTTTGATGTTGTTATCAGTTAAGATTTGGAAGATTTCATGGGAGCAAAGGTGTTGTAAATATACAAAACTCACAATTAGGTTTCAGTTTTATCATCTGTGTCTTCTCCATCCTATCTCACGTACTAGCTTTCAAAATTGTGGAAAAACTTTTGTTGAATGCATGAATGAATGCATAAATTCATGGATGGATTCAAAGGAAAAAAGAGAAGGGTGATTGAAAAAAAAGAGCCAATGCAGATAAAATTTGTTGAAAGATATCACCCATGTTGGACCAGTATAATCTGCCATTCAAGTGGTGGTATTCGTGAGCCAGAATGAATCAGGCTTTGCGTTGTTTAATCAGTAAGACTGTTGGGTAACATGTAGATACAACATTTGATGATGACTTCCTAACTATAGAACCTGTTAGAATTTAGTGATGAGTATAGAGATGGACTTGCCCATATCTAAGTGTGAACAATATATTGGGGTGAAAGCCCAAATTTTCATATTTAAATTATCATTAGGGCTGTATTCTAAGTTGAAATGCTACTATAAATATCATCATGCAAATGTTCATATCTAAATATTTGCCATATTTAAATATATTATTGTAATTTTTGAATGCATCTAAATATTTTCCCAATACATTATAATTTTAGCTTTTTTTTTTAAATGAGTTTAAAATTTTGGTTTTAAAATGAGTTGCATACAGCAAAGCTGTCAAGGGTATACATTTTTTTTTTTTGCAGGAGGGAAGGCAGAGCAATTGGGATTAAGTGACTTGCCCAAGGTCACACAGCTAGTAAGTGTGTCAAGTGCCTGAGGCTGGATTTGAACTCAGGTCCTCCTGACTCCCAGGCTGGTGCTCTACTCACTGCGCCACCTAGCTGCCCCAGCATACATTTTTTAACACGAGTATACAGTAACTCTGTTTCACAAAAGCCTTTCTAGGTGTTGATAGGAATCAACAAACCAATTAAGAGACATCTATTAAGCACTTAATAAATTAAGGACATTGTCCTAGTCAATGAAGATATAAACACAATGAATGAAACGAGCCTTACTTAAAATGAGCTTACATTATATACAAAATAAATATAAAGAAAATGGATATAAAATAGTTAAATAAGAGACAGTTTGGAAGAGAGACACTAGCTGTTGGGATATCAGGAAAGGCTTCATGTGGAAGATTGTCCTTCAGTCGTATCTTGAAGGAAGAGAAGGATTCTCTGAGGTGGAAGTGAGGAGGGAGAATTTCAGTCATGGAGGATGAAGTATTCTGTTGTGAGGAATAGAGTGGGTCATTTTGTTTGGATCACAAAATGGAGGAGGAGGAGTAAAGTTCAAGGCCAGGTGGTAAAGGGTTTTCAAAGCTGTATCTTTTAGCCTAGAGGAATTGGGAGCCACTGGAGTTTAATGAATAGAGGAGTAACTGGATCAGATCTGCATTTAGTGAAGATCACTTTGGAAGCAGTGTAGAGAGTGGCCTGGCTGCAGTGGTAAAAAAATCTGATTCAGGGAGACCAATCAAGAGGCTGTTAGAATAGTCCCGGTAAGAAGTGTTGAGTACTTGAATTAAGGAGAGAGCTTAGTGAGAAGGGAACAGATGGGGGAGATTTTGTGGAGTTCAGAATCGCAAGATTTGGCAATTGACTGCATATATGTCATGTGAGAAAGTGAGGATCTGAGGATCATGGCAAGATTATGACCAGGGAGACTGGAAAGATAATGATGCCTTCAACAGAATTGTAAAAGTTGAGGGAAGGGTGGGGAATCTTATTATATATCGAGGTAAAAAAGTCAAAACTGATTTACATTGATAAGTGATACATTTTCTAACACATGCAAGAATATCATCAATTAATTTAGTCTTCTATATAAATTTATTCTATCCATAATAATGTTTAAATTGGTAATACCTTAAGTTTCATACTAACTAATAAAGCACTGTTCTAAAAAGAACCTTAACTGTTTCTTACCAAAATATGTTAATGAATTATAAGTAGCTTGCTTTTAGATCACAAGAGAGCAATGTGATGAAAAATTATATCAATAAATAGTGGAAGCAACCCAAAAGATACAAAGTGCAACTACAATTAAGTTGTTTTAGTTAAAAGAAGCATTAACTTTCAAATTTAATTACAATAATTCTACCAAAGTAGCTTTTCAGAGCTACTTTTCAAATAAACCTGTTTGGTTTATTTTCATTGATCATTTTGCATTTATGGAATATGTCCACAATGAAACTGATGAAGGCTAAAGTAATTTTTCCAGCTCTGCCAGAGTGGATAGAAAGATTTGTTAATTCTAGATGCCTCAATTAAAGATTTCTACACTAGTCTTTAATTATTTTTAAATTTTTCTTTATTTTTTGTTTTCAGCATTTACTTTTATAAGATTTAGAGTTCTAAATTTTTCCTTTTCCCTCCCTTCCCCCCTCCCCAAGATGGCATGCAGTCTGATATATGCTATCCATGTACAATCATATTAAACATATTTCCACATTAGTCATGTCGTGAAAGAAGAATCAGAATGAAAGGGAAAAAACCACCAGGAAGAAAAAAAAAGAGAGAGAAAATAGTCTGCTTCTATCTGCATTCAGACTCCATAGTTATTTCTCTGGATGTGGATAGCATTTTCTATCATGAGTCTTTTGGAATTGTCTTAGATCATTGCATTGTTGAGAAGAGCTAGGTCTATCAAAGCTGGTCATTAATAATGTTGCTGTTACTGTGTATAATGTTCTCCTGGTTCTGCTCATTTTACTCAGCATCAGTTCCTGTAAGTTTTTCCAGGTTTTTCTGAAATCTACCTGCTCATTTCTTATGGAACAATAATATTCTGTCACATCCATATACCACAACTTGTTCAGCCATTCCCCAGTTGAAGGGTATCCCCTCAATTTCCAAATCTTTGCTACCATAAAAGGAGTGGCCATAAATATTTTTGTATATGTGTCCTTTTCCCTTATTTATGATCTCTTTGGGATACAGATCTAGTAGTGGTGTTGCTGGATCAAAAGGTATGCATAGTTTTATAGCCCTTTGGGCATAGTTCCAAATTGCTCTCCAAAATAGTTGAATCAGTTCACAATCCCACCAAAAATGCATTAGTGTTCCAATTTTCCCACATCTTCTCCAATATTTATTGTTTTCCTGTTTTGTCATGTTAGCCAGTCTGACAAGTATGATGTGGTAGCTCAGAGCTGTTTCAATTTGCATTTCTCTAATCAATGATTATTTAGAGAATTTTTTTTCATATGACTGTAGATAGCTTTAATTTCTTCCTTTGAAAACTGCCTGTTCATATCCTTTGACCATTTATCAGTTGGGGAATGACTTATTTCCTTATAAATTTGACTCAGTTCTCTATATATTTTAGTAATGAGGCCTTTATCAGAGACCCTGGCTGTAAAAATTGTTTCCCAGATTTCTGCTGCCTTTATACTGTTGATTGTGTTGGCTTTGTTTGTTTCCTTCTGGTCCTCTTCTGTATATTATTTTTTAATGGTTCCCTTTATTTTTTGGCATATTTATTGTTAACTGCCACCTCTGATTAAAAATTAAGAGAAAGAAAGAAAAACTGTGCAACAACAACAAAACACAGTCAAGCAAAATGAATTCACATGAGAGCCATGTGGATAATTAAAATTATCCATTTTGCGTTTCATAATGTTCTCTATCTCTTGTTTGGTCTCAAATTCTCAAAAGTCTTTATATAATAATTTATTATAATAAAGGTCAAATTCAGATGTTCAATACAGATAATTATTCAGTTGATGCCAACATATGATCTGTCCAGTTTCTGTCAAAATAACAACTGCTTTATTCTTAGACATACTTGGTAGACTTACCCCATAATGCTTTTCTACCTTTGCCATGAGGCCAATATTGCTTTAATATCCTAAAATTTAACATGTTTAATCAAATATACTAGGTCCACAGCAATGATTATTCAGTTAAACTCTGTACTATATAGGAGTACATATAGTAAGCTGTGGACAATGAACGAAGTCAGGAAATGGGGAGTACTACTGCATTAGTTTATTATCATTGTGTATAAATGGTGATAGGTAAAAACAGACCAAATTTGGTCAGGGGAGTGAGAGTGTATTTTGATTCATCATTATTCTTTTATATGATTAAATAATTTGACCTGGAACTAGATAAATAGTTTTGTGCTTCACTAGAAGTAAAGTGATTCCTAGCCAAATAGGATCATATAGATTCAACCTTTCAGATAATCATTGTCAAGCAATCCAGATAATTCACACTCCCAAATGGAAATGGGGAACTAATTATCTGTCTAGGCTTAAAAGACCAGGGGTGGGGTGGGGGAAATACTCAAGAAATAATTTTAATCTCAGTTTCATTCTGTGCTATGTAAATACAGACAGACGTTAGTTTTGAGAATTGATTCTTTTAATTTTTTCATTTTGAATTTAAACACTAAAAAAGGAGCATTCCCATACACAAAGAACACAAAAGGATTCCGCATGAAATTGTAAATCTCTATTTCATAACATTTGCTTTTCAAAAATATATGCCATACATTCTGTATATCACTTTCAAAGCTATCCTGTTTGCCTGTGCTTCCTTCTGAACTTCCTTCTATCGTCTTCTGTATATTGATTTTTTAAAATGCTTCCCTTTATTTTTGGCATAAATATTGTTAACTGCTGCATCTAATTAAAAACTAAGAGAAAGAAAGAAAGAAAAGCCCTGTAACAATAACAACAAAACATAGCCAATCAAAATGAATCCACATGAGAGCTATGTCAAAAACGTGTGTCTCTTTCTGCAACTTGTGCCTGTCACTTCTCTGGAGGTAGGTAACGTACTTTGCTCTGGCAAAAAGTCCATAGGAATTGTTGTTGGTCATTGCATTGATCAGAGTTCTTAAGTCTTTCAGAGTTACTTTTCTTTGTGACGTTACTGCCTTTAAATGAATTCTTCCAATTCCACTCACTTCATTTGGTTTTACTCCATACCTCCCAGTATTCTTTGAAATAATTTCTTTCATCATTTTTTCTAGCACAATAATATTTCCTTATGTTCAAATAACACAATTTGTTCAGTCACATCAATTGCCTAAGAGGCAATCTAAGGCAGCCCCTTATATTCTAGTTCTTTGTTTTTCTTTCCTCTACCCTTTAGTCTGCAAATACGTCCTGTCTTACTCTCCCTCCCCAGCTTATTTCCCTGTATTTCTAAATCAAATTATTGTTGTGTGTATGTTCAACAGTCCTTTTTCTATTTCAGATAATAGTGAGGTTCACCTGATGCACTTTCCTCCCATACCTTCCTCTATGTTTGTAAATTCCCCTTCTCACTCTTCCCAATTATAAGAAATAAAAATTTCCATCTCTTCTTCCTCCTTTCCACACTATTATATTCCTTTTACTTTCCCTTCTCTTCCCCTCTTCAGACCCTCAGAATAGATCCCCTACCTCCAGGAGTTTATTTAACTCAATATCCTCTAGAGATATGATTCTGAATCCATGATTGGTTTATTCTTCCCATATTAGAATTTAATACATCACCATACAACCCTTTCCGAATGCTTAAAAAAAAAACCCAAACTTTACTTTTCTAAGTTTCTCTTGATTCTTGCACTTGCATTTCAAAGTTCCGATTCAGCTTTCATCTTTTCACTGGAAATGCTTAAAATGTCCTCCATTATATTAAAGATCCATATATTCCTTTGTAGTATTACATGAAACTTTGCAGGGTAGGTTATTCTCAGTCATAAGACTATTTCTTTTGCTTTTGGGAATATTAAATTCCAAGTTCTCCTCTCATTTAAAATAGAGTCTACCAAGTCTTATATAATCCAGACTGTAGTTCCTTGGTATATGATATACTACTTTCTAGATTCTTACATTTTTTCTTAAATGCAAGATTCTTCATAATGCAATTTTTCATAAAGATATTTTATTTAACATGGTAGCCCTGGATTTTGACTATGATATTTCTGGGAGTTTTCTTTTTAGGGTTCATTCAGAAGATGTTGGTAGATTCTTTCTAGATTCACTTTGCTCTTAGATTCTAATAGATCTGGGCAGTTTTTATTTGTGAGTTCTTCATATTGTGAAATCGTAACAGTGCCTAGGCTTTTTTTTTAAAATTATAGTTTTCAAGGAGTTTACTGATTCTTAAGTTATCTCTTCTTGACTTATTTTCCAAGTCAGTTACGTTCGATAACATATATTTTACATTTTTTGTATTTTTCCCAGTCTTTTGAGTTTATTCTACTATTTATTGCTGTATCATGGAGTCATTGATTTCTGTTTAATTGATTCTGTTTTAAGGGAGTCTATTTCGTGGTTGAGATTTACTACTTTTTCTTCTAAGCTATTTATTTTCCTTCCAATTTTTTCCTCTAGAAATTTTATTTCATTTTTTATAGCTTGGTTTATTTCTTCAAGGTGTTTGTATAGTCCTTTGCAAGATTCTTGTTTTTCTTTTGAGTTTCTGCTTGCAGTTGTTATGGAATGACTCCTTCTTTGGAAGAGAATCTTCATATTTACAATCATTATTATTATTTTTAGTAACCTGCTTCCCCAAGGGAAGCAATAATTTTTGATGCTGATGCTTTTTAGAATTATTCCTGTCTTCAGCTATATTTCCTGAATTGGAGCTTTATGACAGGACCAGGCCTCGCATTCTCCTGCATTTGTGAGTGTGGTAGTCAGACCTCCTTGATCTTGTTCTGGGTCTCCAGGAGTCTTACTCTCACTTCCACTTCCTGGGGTTTGGCTTCCTGGATTTTTGAGTGTTCTTAGGAATTTTTAGGACCCTCTCTGGTATCTCAGGACTGAGTGCTAATTAAGGTTCTCAGACACATCTCAATCTGACTTGTCTCAGTCTTAGCTTTGCGTTTTGCCATAGCTCCTTGGGACTATCAATTTCCCTATCCTGAGTCTTTCTCTACTCATTGCCTCCAGCTCCCAAACTTTGCAGGCAACAAGTGTCCCTCTCCAGTGTCTGGTTGTGCTCAGTCTTTCATGAGCTAGTACTGGCGAGTGGCTTACTTTCCTATTCTAGCTGAAATTTTGTGAAGTTCTGGTTTTAAAGAAGGCACTTAACTATAGTTTTTCATCAAGTTTCTTGATTATTATTTAATCTTGTTTGAACTTCGAGGTTTTCCTGGAGTAGGTATGCAAGGGCTGGGTGGTTGGCCTCCCATTCAGGCTGCCATCTTTGCCGGAAGTCTGTTGTTTTCATTCTTGCTAATTTGCTATTCTATACAAACTGTATTCTAGATCATAATATTAACTTTCTCAAAATACAGGGCATTCCCCTCCCACTGCCCCCCCCAAGATGACACACATAAAACAGGTGATATTTGGTATTAAAATATTTGAACTACCTTCATTTTCTTTATAACAGTTGTAAATGCTGGTCATTCAAGGAGGTAATGACAAGTCAAAATTAAAATGAGAAAATTTTTCATAGTTTTTTTTTCATATACATAGTAAAAAGAAAATAAAATGAGACTAAATAAATACAAAAAAAAGCTTCGGTTAAGTTTTCTAATTTAAAAAAGGTGGAATAAAATATTTTCTTTAAGAACATATTCATTAACAGTATAGTACAACCGTTGATTTGAAAAATAAATTAGTAACATTGATCATGGTGACTCATGTTTATAGTACTTTGGAGTTCCCAAAGCACATTGCATGTGTTAACTTATTTGAGTATTATAGCAAACTCTGTGAAGTAGTTACTATAGACAACATTTTTCACTCTTACAGATCACAGGATTCTTATTCAGAATTGGAAGAGACTCAGAGACCATCTACTCTAATCTCCTAATTTTACAGTTGAGCAAACTGAGTCTCAAATAGGTTAAATGGCTTGTCCAAGATTACAGATGTAGTAAAGAACAGAGGTGAATTTTGAACTAAGGTTTTTCTGATTCCAAATCCAGCACTCTATCCACTCCACCAAGAATTCAGCAAGGATATGAACTTTTATGTCCATATCGGTCCTACAGTAGATTATCTCCTATGTATAGCTTTGTTTTTTCAGATTTATTTAAGATCAGGATCGTATGTTTATTAATAGTTTCGTGATTCAGGCTTTCTGTGTTGAAAAATCAAAATCTATGAGGTATTAAGATGAATAAGATATATTTATGTATATATGCCATATATATTTCTTTTTCACAAGTTAGGAAGTAGTATGCATGTATATGTACGACTACTACTCGTTAGCATTTGTATAGAACTTTAAGGTCTACAAAATACCATGTACTGTATATACTATCTCGTTTGATCTTAATGAAATGGAGTTACTATTTGGACATTAGCTCATTGTCACATTCTGTCATTTAAGTGTGGACAAGGATAGTGGTCAATAAATACTCATTAAGTGAATGAAGGATTGGGATTGTTACTTTAACTCTCAATATGCCCATGTATAGATGTGACTTGAGATAATAGATTCATCCCTATAGGAACATGATACTGAACATCTTGGTTAAATTTTTTTTAATGGCTATTAAAAAATAAGTTTCAATGAGTGGGTTTTTCAGTGTACAATAGAGCCTTCTACACAGTGAAAGTGCTTGATATGATGATCTCACCCTTCTGGTCTCTGAGGATATTGTTGTATCTAGGGGAAAGGCTTGGAGAACAAATTCAGGGACATTTTTTATCTATATATATATAATATATGTATATTATATATACATACATACATATATACATACATACACATACATATGCATATGTATATAGGTGTGTGTGTATATACACATACAAATACACACACACACCATACATGTATGACCAGTTTGTTTTCTACTTACATTACCCTCATAACTATATTCCAGCCATCAGCCAAATGGAAGGTATGGGAGCTAGAGCAAAGCAAAGAACGATCAAACTGATTTAACTTTATTAATGTGGTTGAGTCCTTTGTTTATTGTGGGGAGAATAATTTCCCTAAACACAAATACGATGGAGCAAGTAGATTCAATCAGGACTTGCATTTAATGTTTTGGATCACAAAGACCCCTGAGCCACTAATTTAATTATTTTTCACTTAAACTATTTTCAAGTTGCCTCATACCTATAGATACAGAAAGAACAAGAGAAGAAAGTATGTAAAGGTCTAAAGATCTGGAATCATTGATAAGTTTATGTATTTTCCATTACATTTCCTTGTATCTAAGTCTTGAACCTCATATTCAGTCTTATTTTGGACCCTTGGCGGTAGGAAGAGGTAGAGTTAGTGTTAAGATGACTGAACTTTGCCCCAACTGCAATTTGGCTCTGCCCTTTGTGACAGTCCCAGGGTTAATGCACTTCTATAGACTGGATTAATGAGTGCCTACATCATAGTGACCGGGTCTTTTAGTTTAAGGGAAAAAAGGATGCTCTTTTCTAGCTAGTCAAAGGTTTGAAAATATGTACACCCTAAAGGTAAGCCTTAAATTTCAGACAGTTATAAAGTAGCAAAATGGATTGTCTCCTTTACAGCTTGACTAAGGATTCATTTTCTGCTATATCAAGAAAGAAAAAAAGGGGGTTAGTAATGTTATGAGACTTTCTAATGAGTCCCTCTAAGAGCTAGAGTGTTGAAAATAGGGACAGCATACATACCATATCAGTTTTTCTACTAAAGAAGAAAGGAAGAGTTGCTAACAAACTACTCCGAAATAGAAACCAAGTTAAAGGTGATGTTTTGGCTGTTAGGCCTTCTTCAGGCCACGATCTAAAAAACTAACATTTTTCTATTTCTTCTTCTGCCTAAGGAAGGCCTCAAAGACAAAATGTTGCCTTTAACCTTATTCCACTGAGTATTTTAGAGACTAGAAAAATGTTGCTGGGGCAAAAAATGGTAAGGCACTACAAGATCAGAAGAAATCTGCCATTATTTTTTCTTAAATAAGTAGACCAAGAACTTCACCCACAGAGTTATTCTGAATTCAATGTTCTGGCCAGGGACTTCAGTAGTAAATAAGTAAGAGAGCCCCTGACTTTAGTGAGTGCATTTTTGGATGGAAATGTTTTTTCTCTCTCAGTTTGGTCTGCCTGATCATTTTAACATTTCTTTCCTGGTATAATTTTTTATTTTTGTTTTGTAGTGAATGTGGTATTTTTAAAAATATATTACTTTTAAGCATTTGAGAATTAACTTTAAATATTTGTTTTATAATTTTATAGAAAGGCAATTAATATCTGTCATTAATTACTGACAGCTAGAAAATTTTTAAAACTAAACAAAAACACTGTCACAGCAACAATTAGTGAATTAAAATGTTTGCTTGTACCTTTGCTTGAATTTGGGGCAGATAGGTAGCTCAGTGGATAGAGTGCTGGGCCTGGAGTCAGGAAGACTCTTCCTGAACTCAAGTTTGGTCTCAGATATTTACTCTCTGTGTGACACTGGGCAAGTCACTTAACCCTGTTTGCCTCAGTTTCTTCATCTGTAAAATGAGCTGGAAGAGCAAATGGCAAACCACTCTAGTATCTTTGCCAAGACAACCCCAAGTGGGGTGACAGAGTCAGACATGACTGAAAAACAACAAAAAATTCTTGAATTTAATTTACATAGAATGTTTAAAAAGAAAATAATTCGGAGTGCAGGAAAAATTAAACCTGATGGGAAAAAAGCATTAACTCCCCAAACAACCAGGAGATCATCATACCTTCTTACTAGTCTAATGTATAGATTGAACATGGCCAAATACAAATGGGTTCACCTTTGCTAGATACGGCCTTGGGCATTCAGGAATTACAACTTCTTGGGCACTCTATTTGAAAGTCCAGAGCACAAAGTCTAGAAGTTTCAGATTTTCTGAAAATAAGAAGGTTACAAAATTACATTGATGGGCTTTATGAGATGCTCGTTTCCCCATAAAAGAATTACTATTATTCTTTGAGTATCTAAAATTCAATTATGATAATTATTTTGAAATAAGTTATGCTAAGGAAAGGAAAGCAAACCATTCTGAATAAAAGCTATACCTTTGAAAATAATGCATATTTCTACCTGTTTACAGAAGTTCTTGTGAATTATATGAATGAAATATAAAATGGCATACATTGGATGTTGGGTGGCATACAATTTTTTTTAAAGGGAACATAGACTTCCTTTTTTTCATGAAAAACTTTGTGAGGACAATTAATGGCATTTTTTTTTCAGTTAGGGGTAGACTTATGATGTCATTGGTGTAAATATTCCCAAGTAAGAAAAATTCTTCTACCAATGCAGATCATCATGTCCTCTGCAATTTGTTTTTTTTTTTTTAAAGAAAGTTGCCTGGGGGCACTGAGAGGTTGTGACTGGCCCAGAGTCAGGCTCATAGTATGAACTAGTGGTCAAACTTGAACCCAGACCATCTTGACTCAGGTTGGTTCTCTGTTTTAAATGTGTTAAAATAGTCAAAGAAAATTGATGACAGAGTAAAGGATTCTATTAGAATAATTTTATCACTGCCACTTTAATTATAAACTAGAAGCCCTATTAGGTGGTCTAATGGTTATAACAAAGCAATTAGCAACTAAGGAAGTGAGAAAACCATATTGAAACTCACATTAAATGGGCCACCTCTGAGCTACATTGCACTTGGGTTTAAATGGATTTCTCTCAGAAATGAAGAAATCTATAGTCTTTTGGTTTCTGTAGATATACAAATGAGTTACAATGTATCCATACTTTAAAAAAATAATTTTGTTTGTTTTTAGCTCTGATACAAATTTACTTGAGATATAGTGGCTGCTCTGCTTATCTGGATAATTGTCCAAATAGCCAAGCATTTTGGCTAATCATAGACTAGTTCTCAATATCTAAAAAGTGGGACAATCATCTGTGTGATATGGCAAGACATTTATAAAAGGTAATTTTTAAATCCTAGGCTAATATGGCTTTCACTCTAAAAGCAAAAGAAGGAAAGAGTACTTAACCCCACCATAGTGAAAAGGTTCTCAAGAAAGAGGCTGTTGGCCTGGCTAGACAAGCTGGTCCTTGCCAGGTGATTGATTGTACTTTCTTAAGGTCATCATATGTGCATATTCTGGTCCTAGCTTTGTAGTTTCAGAAACCCCAATAAAATTATTAACTCCAGTCTTATACACTAAAGAAATAGTTAACAATGTTACAAGTAGCTGTTGACAAGGTTTTAAAATAAGAATATTTATTAATTCCACGTGGTTAGACTTAATTCTCTACATTCATCTAAAATAGGGCAAGATTTGTAAACACTTAATAGGATTGTTATAATGTCTACTTTATATTTTAAGATTTAGAATCACATGCTCTTCTTGAACATCATTACCATTTTTATACATGTAGCAGGGGGATTGACCACTGAGAGACTAGTCTCGGGAACATGTTCTCTGACAGATAATTTCTTTGCATTTGTGAGTGCATACTGACATATTTATATGTGTATACATACACCAGACATATATGATGTGAATGCATATATTTATACACACATATCCTTTGCAAAAAAAAATCAGAACCATCCTAGAAAGTTTGGAACATATGGTTACTCTACTCAAGAGTTTATTCTTCATAATTTCTATAGATAATTTACTAGTGTAATTTACCAGTGGATGACAGATGTTCTCCTGGGATTTCCCTGGGTTTCAGTATACTATACATGCTGATATTCAGAATATCTCGGCTAATTTGTGGTGAACTGTTTGCTGTGAATTTGGTCTCCATAGAATTAGTGTCTGTAAGTTCTCCGCAAACAGTGCTATAGTACTATAGACATGTAGGAAGATGCTGGGCTAAAGTATAGTTCAAGTCTGTATTAAAACACCATACACACATGTATACATGCATACATCTACATGCACACACACACATATATATATATGTATATGTACACACACACATATATATATATATGTATATGTACACACACATATATAATCACCCAATATGGTGGTCAGAAGAAGCAGTATATAAGGATACTCCCAGGGTCTCTCTGAAGAACTTTAATATTGACTGAGAGACATGAGAAACACTGGCACAGGGCCTTTCAGCATGGTGTGTTTGCATCAAAAAAAGGTGCCGTGCTCAATGAGCAAAGCAGAATCATCAAAACCCAAAGGAAAGATTAGCTGTGCAAATTCAGAGCTACTTCCACTCTAAATGTTCTAATGGATCACTTGCGACTGATCTGTAGTAGCACCTTCTGAACTCGTAATGGACTGACCAGCCACAGCTCTCTCCAACATTGTGATGTCATTGGTCTTATTTGAAAATAAAGGATTAATCACAACAACAACAACAACAACAACAACACAACTAAACACCTGGTCATACTGCTTTGGAACCATAGCCAAAAGGGAGTACTGAGTTTTAATTTTAAGTGAAGTTTGATATACGCATGACTAAATGTACTTTTAGGTCATTTAATTCAAAGGAAGAGTGATCAACTAAAAACCCTTGGCATAAAAATATTTATTCTACTAAGGCAATATTATTTGAAGTATTGACTCCATAACCTCTTCTATAAAAAGATCTTTTTCCTCCTCCAAGTGATGTCTGTATTGAGTCATCTTCGTGTCTCCTGATAGTTTAAATATGTAGAATATATTTAGGAATGTAAGATAATGATGATTATTCACTGTGCAATTGCCAAGTAAGATTGACCCAACAAAAAATGAACTGGTAAATTGGGGCTGGCTTTGAATTATAGTTTGTTTTTTTTTATTTATTGTAAATGTATAGGAGAATTTAATGATATTAACTATACAACTTATCTAGCATCTTAAGGTTTGCAAAGCACTTTGCAAATGTTTTCTCATTTTTATCCACACAACAACCCTAGGAGGCAGATGTTATTATCATCCTCATTTTATAGATAAGGAAACTGAAACAAATAGTGATTAAGTGACTTGTCCAGGATTCCACAGTTAGTAGATATCTGAGATCAGATTTGAATTCAGATTTTCCTATATTTCATTTCTATGCTGTATAGACCTGTCTCTTACCTTCATACACCTACTTGTTCCTTTAAAATTTCATTTCTCTCTTTTTAAACGATGGGATCCCCATTTCTCTCATATTATTTTAAAGCAAAGGGATCCTAATATAAAAATTACAGTCAGGTAAAGATACTTTAAGTGATGTATCCTCACTAATGAAGCACTCATTTTCCAAATGAAATAAATAATAGTTTAGGGACTCAATATGATGCTGTGGAGCCATGAGAATTTTCCATTTTTCAATGCATGTTCCCAACTCCCCCAGCCCAATCTTCAGTGACAATGTGAACCTGTGGTGGCTACATAGAAGTGGGAATAAGCATGTTTTACTTGAAGAGCAAATTAAGAAGGTCTAAACAGTATAGTAACGCTCTAAGGAATTGATGGGAGCTTCTGCATGAAGAAGTAGCAAGAAGAAAATATGAAATGCATAAAAACTCTGCACAGCAGTTTTAGAGCTTTGATAAAATATAAAATGTCTTTAACCCCTTTGCTGTTCTTGCAAACGCCTGCAATTCAAGAATTTTATTATTCCGGGGCTAACGTATTTTAAACCTCAATAACTGAATGTTTCCTTTGGGATACCCTCAGGCAAACTATATATTGATTTTCTCAGAATGCAATGTATTTTTCATTAGTACCAAGGTTTGGTGGGTATCTAGTCATTTGTTCACCAAATTCCACTGAAAATTAAAACTGAAGACTCCATTTTGGCTATGAAGTCATCAGAGTATGGACATTACTTTTTCCTATTAGACACTATTTTGACATTCATGCTGCATGGAGTTCACTTTAACAGCGGTTGTGCACCAAAACTCACCCCTTCAACTTTACCAGTCCCTTTGCGATAACCACCATTCTCTGTTTGCCCGACTGGACCATTAGCCAGAGGATGTAAGACTCCATGATAGATTTGACATTTCAAAGACAACTCACTCTTCTTATTTAGCCTTTAAAGGTGATTAAATTACCTGAATAATCCAAATGATAATAGTATCTTTAAGTTATACAAATGATTATCTCAGATTCCTACAAATTCTTTTGCTCAAAGAGAGCCAATCTATGCCATATAGATTTTTCCCCCTTGAAAGTATAATAGCACATCATGCACTCATGTGCCTTCCAATTTCCTTTCATCTCTCTGCAAGTATGTTCTTTCATTATAAACTACATCTTTCACTTTTCTGATGTAATAGAGCCCAAGGAATCCAGACTGTCCACTTGTATAAGATTTGCATAAAACTTTGTGTGTATGTATGCAGAGTGGGTAGAGCACTGGGCTTGGAATCAGGAAGACTCATCCTCATGAGTTCAAATCCTGCCTTAGATACTTACTAGCTGTGTGACCCTGGCAAGTCACTTAACCCTGTTTGCCTTAGTTTCCTTGTCTGTAAAATAAGTATCTTTGCCAAGAAAATCCCAAGGGGTCATGAAGAGTTGGATATGATTGAAATGACCCAACAACAGCAGCAATAACAAATACAGATACATATACTTCTGTATGTGAATATATAGAGTAGAAATAATATAAAGATATAGGTATATGTTAACATGCTAATTAGCAATTAATATATTACATATATAGATAGATATGGATAGTTAAGCATGATGTTGAAACCTAAACCATACATTTTAATTGTGACACCTCAATTAGATGAGAATACATCTCAATAAATTAACCAAACACATCTTAGACTAAGCCCTTACATGCTTTGAGGATTCTTATACCAACTTCTATTCTCACTAACAAGTTTTCTATCCCAGAGTAAGGCTACAACTCATTTCAGGTTCCCCTGAGGGGTTGTGAGTGATTGTTTCCAATTGATTGATTTGAGCCCCACATGGTGTACTTCCCCTCTCCCCAATTATTAATTGAGAATTGTTTAGTCAACCAGTCTTAAGTGGTTTTTCAGAGGAGTATTTCCAAATAGGTCCAGTAAGAATGGTTGATACAAAACATCCCCTCAAAGTCTTCCATACTGTACTACAATTGTATACAGAGGTCAAGGGAAAGTATGTTCAGGCTTAGAGATCACATGTAGCAAAAGGCTGACTCCTAGCTCAAGGTTTCAGGAAGTCTTGTCCTCCCATTTATGCAGTGCTCAACATTTTTCCTTAAGGATGGCAGATCTCCATCTAGTCTATCTTTGGCTCCTGATGCACTTATTTTTGGGAAAGGATGGGTAGGAAGGGATCTTGCTAGGATCCTGATGAGAATATGGGAAATGAAATCCTACAAACCCATTGAAGCTTGCAAAGTCAAGGGGGTAGACTTATACCCACTCCACCCCCACCTCATCCCCTTGTAATTTTCCACAGGATTATGCCAGAACACTGCTTGTTACTCCCTGATTCCAGCTAATTCAATATCTATAGATAGGACTCAGAGGGAATGATGATATCCCTCAACTAACTGGAACAGACTTCCTGCTTAGTATCATTTTACTTCAAGCAATGCCGTTCAAAGGCTTTTCATATTTAGTGCAAGGTGTTTGATCGGTTTTTGGTGGATTGAGATGTGTTTTCATTTAGTTGAAGTATCAGTTAAAATATGTTAGTTAAAATTTGTGGTTTTGGTTTCAATCTCACCCTTAAATATCTAAATCTATATATTTGTAATAAGTTACTGTATAATGAATCTTAAAGTAATAGAAAGAGAAGAATCTGCTCCCTTGGAAAAAGAAAAAGAAAAAAAACCTTCATGAAATTCAGGTCAAATTATCTCAAAGAATAATCTGAAATATTTGTATGTATACACACCCATACATGAAACAAATCCCCATATCTAAAATGCTCATTTAAATGACTTTCCAACTGTAACTGCACATTCACTTCCAGTGACTACCATATTTGATTAAAATTAAACTTTATTTAAAGCACAGTGCCTTGATGGCATTCAATAAAGATTTATTGATTGATTTACAAGCAACATACAGAAACTCCAAAGAAAATTCACCCAAATAATATCTAAGTCGATGTTCTAATAATTACATGGTATAGTCTAAATCTTCTTGGAGACTTAGTTACTCTGTACATTTTTGTACCTCTAATAAGCCACAGCAATATTAAGTGCTTTAAAAAAACTTTAAAAAGGGCAAAATCCAATTTTTTCAATCTGGTTTCCTTGGTAACAATGTAAGCAATTTATATATGCCTTAATGTTAAATTTTACCTCTTTTACAAATTAATTTTTTGGACAAATTCAAGTTGTCTAAAATAACATGTGCATGTACTTTGTAAAGTAAAAAAGCAATATATACATGTAAAGTGTCCAGGTCCTTTCTAGAATGATACATTAATAAAATATTTTTTTTTAAAGCGGAAGTAATAGGATTCTTTACCCAACAGCTCAAAGGTGTTTATTTGTTTGAAATAATCAAGTCTAACTCATGGAAAACAGGACTACTGAGAAGCTTTATTCTTATTGTCCTTTTTATCTGTTCTTCTGGTCAGTTAGGTGGTTTCTACTTAATCATTTGTTCAAATTCTCTTTTCCTAAGGATAGAAACATTTCTGAAAAGGGTAAATGAAATTGAGTTCTGAGGTTTGCTACCTTTGGCACATATTTGCATAAACTCTGCTTGCTTCTAGTGTTGGAATTCAGCTGTTTGAACTGGGACCCTTCTTTTATGTGGTATTACCACCCATCATGAAAAGTATCAGGGCCCTTTTTTGACTACTTACTGACTGGCATAATTCCAACATTGCCTATTAGCCTCAAAGAGCAAGCTGAATAATTTCTTTTCATTGGCCCCAATTCTTTTTCCAGCTACTGAGAAATGTTGAGTTTAATCCAACTTACAGCCCATGCTTACCAAGCAAATTAGGATCTACTTTTTCAACAGTATCTTAAAATGGGCTTCTTCTTAATGAGGAATATTCTAAAGACTAAATCAACAGAATTCCATAATTATGTCACTAAAACCTTAAAAATAAATTCATTGAATTCTTATCATACATTCATTTAGTATCATGGGAATCTCTCTCAAGTAGAGAGGAGTTAAGACTTTAGAAGAATTGTTTTGAGAAAGTATCAACCTACTTAGTCTGGTAGAATGAAAGCTCCTTGAGGTTTGGCGCTGGTTCATTTTTATTATTGTACCCCCTGGACCTAGCACAGTGCTTTGTACTTTGTGAGGCACTTAAGGCATATTTATCCATCTGACTTGAAACCTCACTCTTCCTCTATTTTGTGCTTAGCAGAAAAGTAGAGGGAAGGAGTTGGAAAACAAAACTCAATCTCTATATTAGTTTGATATTATTGATTATGATACACAAACTTCTCATGATAAGAAAGCACAGGTTTATATATTAATGATGGAAATGTGATTTATGCTGTATACTAGAAAAAAATCAAGTCTACCAAATGGAAAAGGACAGTAAAGAGGAAATGGTCACCCTGAGATGAGAGCTAGTAAAGAGCCATTTACAACCCAGCCTATTGATTTGAGCATTTCTTTCACTTAGACTGGCATAACTGACAGGAGTTTTGTGTTTTCTTTTTATCTTTCTACTTAAGATGGAAAGTTTTGAAGCCCACCAAACCCATATCTAGCATGAGATGAAAGGAAATTATTTTTTGTTTCATCTTGTCCTTTTCCAATGGTAGATATTTCTTTTGCTGAGGTTGTAAGGAATACACAGTTTTCCTTTCATGGAGCCTAGATGTCTAAGTTATGAAATGTTATTCACTGAATCAAACCTTGTAACCTCTTCTTGGTTTTAATATCTGTGACTATAAAAGTTGTGCATCCAGTGTTAAGAAAAGAGGGCTAGGATGGGAATCATAAAAACCATGGTAAAGCCTCAGATTGAGAATGATGAGATCCTGTGTGAGTTTGGCCGTGTAATTCCAGATCCCTCACCTTCAAAATTGGGAAACTAAAATTCACTACCTAGTAGGGATTAAGAAGTTCTTTTTGGAAAGAACTTGATGGTCCTTGGAATCCTTGCATATTCTTTCTAACTTCAATGATCAATGTCTCAGTTAACTCAGGGTCACAGTCTGAATGAGCAGTATTCTAGGTTTGTTCCAGAACAAACTGTTTTGCTTACGCTGGTAGCCCCAATTGTCCTACTATAAAGAAATCGAAGTACAAAATTAAGCTTTATGAAGTAATATTGATTTTACCAATCCTGACACTTATGTTAATACCATTCCCCAATCAATCCTTTCTTTTCTCTCATTCAAATCACCCTACTATAATGTAGAGAAATGGTTAAAAAAAAGTCCAGATGTGAATTGACCTTTCTCTAAGGAAAATCATTTTAGTAGGCATGTCACATATATGTTACTCTTATTAAGAAGCAATGGTGGCTTCCATCCACCCCACCCTCCCATTCCTTAGGCCCAACAACCTACAAACCATACTTTGCCACTCTAGCAATATACTCTCACATATTTAAATAACTTTCTGACAACTGATTACAAATTCTGAGTGCATGTTGGGAAATCCTTTACCTGGTTTATTTGCAATTTACTGTCATAGGTTTGGACAATTTCTACTCTAAGACATGATTTTTATTATTAACTAGTAATGATTCATTTTTTCACTATAGAAAGTTTAAACTTAATCATAGTGAGCACAGAATATTCTATCAATAAAATGTCCTCTGTCTGAGGTAAGGCCATCTGAACCTTTGTTTCTCTATTCCCACAAAATGACAGAAGCCCTCTCCTTTTGGGTTACTAACTGCTTTCTCCCATCTAGTTCAGCCCCTAGATAGGTGTATTGGTAATTAAGGTGGGACTTTTTTTTTTTACTGTTTTAGAATGCTACAGTAATCAAGTGCCTTGATTACTAGGTGCAAAGCCCCAGACTCACACCCTTTTGCTGATTAGGTGTGAAGCCTTTGGGACTTAAGAAGGGTATATAAACTCAGAGGTTAGCATTTTGTTTGGGGCTCTTACTCACTGGAAGAGTGTCCTGTGATTTGGCCAGATGAGACTCTGGGTAACCATTGTTAAGGAGCCCTCCAGCTTTGGAAAAAACCCAGATATTGGTGCTTCTCCGGTAACTATGTATATTGTGATTTGGTTAGACAGAAATGTTGATCTGTTTATATTATCTCTGTTTGTAATTTCTGTTTGTATTTGCTCTGAAGTTCAGGGTGCTGACTTTTCCCCCTGAACTAAGTGAATGATATATATATGTTTGATTAAAGTGAGATTGTTAACCCTTTAAAGTTACTTTCCTTAGAAAAGCAGATAAAAGAATCTGTGCTAGCAGCCCTCCTGTGTGCTGGTACTGTTGGCCTTACACAGCCACAGCAGCTGCAAGCAGCATTGTTGTTAGAATAAGTGGCATCGAGTGTTGGCCCTGGAGTCAGGAAGCCTTGAATTCAAACGTGACTTCAGATACTTACTAGCTATGTTATCCTGGACAAGTCATTTAACTTTGTCTGCCTCAGTTTCTTCAACTGTAAAATGGGGATAATAATAGCATCTACTTTCCAGGGTTGTTATGAAGATCAAATGAGATATTTGTAAAGTGTTTATCACAATGCCTAGCACACAGTAGGTGCTTAATAAATGCATGTTTTCCTGGTTCCTTCTACCACATGCACTGCTCCATGTGATAAGTGCATTTCTGACAAGAAGTGAAACCTTTTTCCCCAGAGGCTGCCTGCTTCTTGCCTTTCTGTCTCCCCTGCAACCCCACCAAAAAAAACCAGCCAGGCTTTTCTTGACAACCAATAGTGTTTATATGGAAAAACTAGCTATTTTCTGGGGTCTTTTGTTTAGAATGTTTTTACCTCTATGTTCTATCATTTATTTAAAAATGAATGATTAAATGTCAAATTAATATTTAACCAATCTGTTGCTGAAGCAAGATTTTTAAAGCTGAATTTGCGGTAATAATATTGAAGCTGAATATAACATTGGATCTAGAAATAAGGCTAGGCTTCTGACTTCAGTGGTGTAGGGAGCTCCCAGGTGAGCAAACTCCCTCCAGCAACATAGGTGCACAACCGCAACATCCCCATCTCTACCCTCCCCCCCCCCCAAGATGGAATGCATTCTGTTTACTCCTTCCCCCAATCTGCCCTCCCTTCTTTCATGGCCCCCCCTTCTCTTATCCCCTTCTCTGCTATTTTTCTGTGGTGCAAGATGGATTTCTATACCCCATTGCCTGTATATCTTATTTCCCAATTGCATGTAAAAACAATTTTTTAACATTCATCTCTAAAACCCTGAGTTCCACATTCTCTCCCTTCCTCCCTCCCCACCCACCCTCATTGAGAAGACAAACAATTCAATACAGGTTATACATGTGTAGTCATACAAAACACTTTCATAACAATCATGTTGTAAAAGACTATATTTTGCTCCATCCTATCCTGCCCCCCCATTTACTCTATTTTCTCCTTTGACCCTGTCCCTCCTCAAAAATGTTTGGTTCTGATTACCCCCTCCTCCCATTTGCCCTCCCTCTACTATTCCCTTCCCCCCTACCTTTCTGTAAGATAAGAGAGACTTTCATACCCAATTGAGTGTGTATGTTATTCTTTCCTTCAGCCAAATCCAATGAGAGTAAGGTTCATTCATTTCCTCTCACCTCCTCCCTTTTTCCCTCCATTGTAAAAAAATTTTTCTTGCCTCTTTTATGTGAGATAATTTACCCCTTTCTGCCTTTCCCTTTCTCCTTCTCCTAGTACATTTCTCTCTCTTACCCCTTAATTTTATTTTTTAGATATCATCCCTTCAAATTCCACTCACCCTGTGCCCTCTGCCCATATATATGTATGTATGTATGTATGTATATGTATATATGTACATATGCATGTATGTAGGTATGTATTCCCTCCAACAACCTAATACTGAGAAAGATCTCATGAGTTACAAATATCATCTTTCCATGTAGGAATGTAAACAGTTCAACTTTAATAAGTCCCTTATGATTTCTTTTTCCTGTTTACCTTTTCATGCTTCTCTTGAGTCTTATATTTGCAAGTCAGATTTTCTATTCAGCTTTGGTCTTTTCATCAAGAATATTTGACAGTCCTGCATTTCATGAATATCCATTTTTTTCCTTGAATTATTACACTCAGTTTTGCTGGGTATGTGATACTTGGTTTTAATCTTAGCCCCTTTGACTTCCAGAATGTCATATTCCAAGTCCTCCAATACCTCATTGTAGAAGCTGCTAAATCTTGTAGTATCCTGATTGTGTTTCCACAATACTTGGATTGTTTCTTTCTGGCTGCTTGCAATATTTTCTCCTTGACCTGGGAACTCTGAAATTTGGTTATAATATTCCTAGGAGTTTTCCTTTTGGGATCTCTTTCAGGAAGTGATTGATGGATTCTTTCAATTTCTATTTTACCCTCTGGTTCTAGAATATCAAGACAGTTTTCCTCGATAATTTCTTGAAAGATGATATGTAGGATCTTTTTTTGGTCATGGCTTTCAGGTAGTCCAATATTTTAAAAATAATCTCTCCTGCATCTATTTTCCAGGTCAGTTGTTTTTCCAATGAGATAGTTCATGCTGTCTTCTATTTCTTCATTCTTTTGGTTTTGTTTTATAATTTTTTTTTCATTTTTTTTCTGGTTCTGTTGTGAGTTCACCTTTTATTTGCTATTTTGATTTGATTTTTAGCTGAAGATCTTAGTTTTTAAAGAATCAGCTTTTGGTTTTATTTACAATTTCTGTAGTCTTTTTTGTTTTTCATTTATCCATTTCTCTAATTTCTAACATTGCTTCTTTTTTTGGATGGGGAAGGCAGGGAAATTGGGGTTAAGTGACTTGCCCGAGGTCACACATAAGTGTGTCAAGTGTCTGAGGCTTGATTTGAACTCAGGTTCTCCTAACTCCAGGGCCAGTGCTCTACTCCTTGCACCACCTAGCTGCCCCATAATTTCTTGATTTCTCATAAAGTAATTAGCTTCCATTTGCTCCATTCTAGTTTTTAAGGAATTATTTTCTTCACTGAGCTTTTGGACCTCCTTTTCCATTTGGACAATTCTTCTTTTTAAGACATTCTTCTCCTCATTGGCTTTTTGCAGCTCTTTTGTCATTTGGGTTAGTCTATTTTTAAGGTGTTATTTTCTTTAGCATTTGGGGGGAGTCTCCTTTAGCATGCTTTTGACTCATTTTTCATGATTTTCTTTCATCACTCTCATTTCTCTTCACAGTTTTTCCTTTACTTCTCTTACTTGATTTTCAAAGTCCTTTTTGAGCTCTTCCATGACCTGCAACCAATTCATATTTTTCTTGGAGGCTTTGGATGTAAGAGCTTCGACTTTGTTGTCTTCTTCTGGTTGTATGTTTTGATCTTCCTTGTCACTAAAGTAAGATTCTATAGTCTGATTTTTCCTGCTGTTTCCTCATTTTCCCAGCCAACTATTTGACTGCTTAGATCTTTCTTAAGGTAGGACTCTGCTTCCAGTGTGGAGCGCATATTGTCCCAAGCTTCAGGGGTTTTGTGTGGCTGTTTTCAGAGACATTTCTAGGGATCTGTAAATTTTCAGTTCTTCCAAAGCTGTATGATCAAAGGAGAGGTGTTCACACCTCTCCTGGCCTGTGCTCTTGTCTGTGAGTGATCGCAAGCACTCTTTTTTGCCTTGGAAATGTGAAGAGGATTCCCTCTCCACTGCCATCACAAGCTCCACCATGCCAGCACTCCTCCTTGCCCCAGGACTGCAACCCAGATTGAGGCATGGGCCAAGCAAGAGAATGCTGCCTCTGCACCAGCAAAGAGATCCCTGTAGTCCCCCTGTGATCAGCCGCTCCGTCCCTCCACCATCTGTGGGCTGAGAGAGGAAGCAGTTACTGCCAGCTGCAGCTGTTGCCGTTGTCCTGGGGATGGGGCCACACCATGCTCCTCTCATCCAGGTCTGACAGACCTTTCCTACTGACCTTCTAAGTTATCTTTGGTGTTTGTGTGTCGAGAAATCTCAAAACTGCCATAGCTGCTAATGATTCAGTGCCCTGCAGCCTGCTCCAGGTTTGCTAGGATCCTGTCTGTGCCAGTGTGGCCCAAGATAGACTGCTCTTCTCTCAGACTAGTGTGACCAACCTTCCTGTAGACCTTTCAGGTTGTCTTGGACTGAAAATTTGTTTTATTCTGTCATTTTGTGGGTTCTGCTGCTCTAGAATTTGTTTATTACAGGTATTTGGAGGGGTTTGGGGAAGAACTCAAGCAAGTCCCTGCTTTTATTCTGCCATCTTGGCTCCACCCCTTCAGGGTATTGTTAATAGGAGAGATTCACCACACATCTATCAGGCTATCTAGTTCTTAATTTAAATCAATAAACATTTATTATTGCTTATGGAAAATATTTCACTAACCCATATTCACATTTATTGTTTTATTTTTAAATATAGAGAGAAACAAAGCCTCAAAATTAGATTTAGATTTAGAACTGAAAAGGACCTTGCAGGTCATCTTTGAATACCACCCCTCCACCATGTTCCAACTGAAGAAATTGATTCTTGTCTAAATTCAGACTGTATGAAGTAGCAGAATCAGAATTTGAACCCAGTCTTATGACTCTAAATCCAGTGGTCTTTACCCTGTATTAGTTGCCTTTTTGAAAAAAAAACTTTAAAATAAAAACCAATTACTCTTTTCCCTCCCTCCCCTTTATACAAAACAAAAATCTTCCATATTCTTGATAAAGGAAGACACTAGTTGAATCCTATAACGTAAAAACCATGATAGATTTATAAGAGAGGCATTATGCTGGTGAACCTTGGATGACTTTATTCTGTCACCAACTGGGATTTAACTAACTGACCTTGAAACTAGGCCTTTCTAGTTTTCTTCTGAAGTGTAAGACAACTTATTATTTGAATTTCAGTTTTGGTTCACAATTTTTCACTTGGTCTAAGTATCTACAAAGGAATTAAAAAATGTACATTACAGTCAGCTTTTTGTTTATCTCAAACAGGCCTAGCTTTTAAGTTTTTTCTTGATATACATGATTCAAAGATTCATGGCATCTTAGGACTGGATAGGGAAATCACAGATCATCTGGTCTCACTCACCCATTCATTTTACAGATGAGGAAACTGAGACCCATAGAGGTTCACTGACTCATTCATTAACTTTTCCACAAATATTTTTGAGCACCCTCTCTATGAAAGGTACTGTGGCTAGGTCTTGTTTGAGACAGAAAGTTAAATATGACACAGCCCCTGAATTAGGTAACTTATAATATGTGTAGTAAGGAAGATAAGGCACATTCACCGAAAACTGGAGTAAGAGGTAGAGTCACATAAATGCCACACGATAGGTACAAAGTGTGATGGGGTTTCAGAGGAGGAAGGGAGCTTATGTGCCAGAGGGATCAGGAAAAGCTTAATGAAAGAAGTGGCTTTTTGAGTTAAGCTTTGAAGAATAGCTATGGTTATATTATCCTGGTTTTGTTCCTTCAAATATAAGTACTCTACTATTACATAAGTACAAACTTACCCCATCGTATAGAATGATCATAGGCATTCAATCTTATCCCTTCCCCAGGAGGGCTCCGAGGATGTGTAAATATATATTTGCACATTCAAGAGTCTTTGTACACTAGAAGGTTGTTTTTTTTCTTTTACTCCTTCCTTATCATTATTTCTTTCACATTAATCCCTCATTCTCCATTTTCACCATTTCCTTGATGCTTACTATGTGTGTGATTTCAGGCAAGTATGTTAACCACCATGGGTCCCAATTTCCTCTTCTGAAAAATGAACAGGTAGGTCTTGATAGCATCTGCAGTTCTTTCCTGTTCAAGACCACGATCCCATGGTCTTCTCTTCCTCTTTTCTATTAGGTAGCTCCTGGATTCATACATCAAGAATGAGGTGTAACTAGAAATAGGCAGAAATATTCATTATAGTTGAAGAGGTCACAGATCTTTGATGAATTTTAAAAATAATTTAATTCAACTCAGTTTTTATTAAGTACCAACTCTGTGCAAGGCATTGTACAAAGCCTTTTTGTGAATGCAAAAATAGTTTAAACACCTATATGGCAGGTTTCAAAAGTCTTAATTTTTAAGTTATTAGTAGTATGAGTGTTGTGTTAAGCTTTTTCCATGCAGGATTATTGCGTTGTTTATTACTAGATCACCTTCACTGGTCCAAATTTTCCTGATTTATAAGCTCCTATTCAGGTCTAAGATATTGACCAAAACATCTGATGGATGACTCTATCATTGATGGAATCAATCAGCCACACCTGTAGCTAATTATAAAGCATCACATGTATTATTTCCTCTTGATTACTCTTTTTCACGTGACTCTTTTTCAAACAACTAGGTTGTGCCATGGTGAGTTTCATGCCTTGAGAATCACATTTTCACTATGATTCTCTCGATTCATTCATAGATTCTTTCATTTATTCATCAAACATCTACTCTCCACCTAATTTGTGTTAGGATCTAGGGGAATTGTGAAACTAGATAAGACACAGTTCTTGTGTTACTGTGTTTGTAGTTTAGCAGATGTGACATTCAATTCAGTTCAACAAAAATTTACATGATAAGTTTTCTGACTCTAGCCAAGGTCCTGCCATGAACTAGTTATATGACCTTGAGTGACTCAATTACTTTTATGGGCCTCAGTTTCCTTATCTTTAAGTCAGATGGTTGGACTAGATGGTTTCTAGGAATTCAGATCTATAGCTGAAAGGGAAGTTAGAGCTCATCTAGTCTAGGCTCCTCTTTGAAGAAATCGAGTCCCAACGAGGTTAAGTAATTTTCCTATTCAAAAAAGTAATAAATAGGCAGGAACTCCAACTTCTATGACTTCAAGTTTAGTACTCTTCCACTATACTCCTTATATCTCAGGTCTTTTGCTTTCTTTCACTTTTTGAGCCTCAATTATACTTCCCAACATTTTCATATGAAACCATTTCTATTACATAGTTTGTTTTTTTAAATATGGTAAATCTAACATAGTAGTAACAAAAGTATCCTGTTTATTTGTGTCCCCTTCTGAAATTTCTGCTAATCTTCTGCGTATTTTTAAAATGTTTCATTGATTCTTCTTCCTCCCTCCCTTACTTCCTCCTTTTCTTCCTTCCTTCCTCCTTTTCTTCCTTCCTTCTTTTCTTCCTCCCTTTCTTCTTTCCTTCCTACCTTCCTCCACCCCCTTCCTTCCTTCTGTCTCCTTTCCTTCCTCTCTTTCTTTCTTTTCTTTCCTTACTTCCTTCTTTCTTCAACATATTTTTGGGGTGGGGCACTCTGAGTCGACCCTTGCATTGAAGTCACTGAGCATCAAAGTCTACATTGACTTAACTTGGAGAATCTTATTAAGTTCATCATTGAATTCTTCTGCTTCTTCATCTTTTGCAATAGGTATCGGCACATGAGCTTCTCTTTGTTTATGATGATACGTCCAAATACTTATGATGAGAATGATAAGGCAAGATGATTAGGTGTGCCATGGAATTATGTTACTTGCTGTCTTTAAGATTGTTGTTATTATTGATAAAGCCATATCATTAACTTTTTAATATACCTCTCCAAGGAGAGTTTGTGAGCTATCCTTCCTTTTACCTTCACTTTCTATATGTTTTCTACTTTCTTTTATAGAAATAATGTCAATTTGTGTGCAATTCAGTTCTTCCATTTGTGTATTAATTCATTAGTTATTAGAGAAAGATTTGGCATTAACCATTTCCAAACATTTCTGTGTGGAGATTGGAAATATGTAGTATCCCCTGATGAACATTGGATTAGAGTAAGTCAAGTATCCAGTTCATGAGTCAAATTCTCTTCATTATGTCCCTACACCTGGACTTGCTCTTCATTAGGGAATAATCAAGCTTTTTCACAGGATGGCAAAGCCCTTGTCATTAGTCAGGCTGATAAAAATTTAAAGGCCATTCAAATAATTAACTATAAACACTACACAAACACACAGATCTATAAGATTGAGTATATTCCATTCCAGTACAAGTTGATAAAGTCAGGGCATGTATATGGAATTGGGGGCAGAGAAGAAATTTTCCTTTTTCTAAAAAAAAAGCTTTTTAAGGTTTTGCAAAGCAGAGGGAAGAAAAAAGAGGATAAGAAGCATTTTTTTCCTTTTAGAATCTTTGAATTAAGAAATATATGATGAAAAGACTACTCTAGGCATATAGTTCAACTCAAGAAAAGCCTCAAAGGCAAGAGTAGAAGCTAGGATAGAAGAAAAATTTTAATGAACAAATTTGTCTGAGAATACTGCAAGGTACCTGTGAGGAAGTAGGTAAGTTATGAGAAAAATACCCTGAATCAGCAAATGTAGGCTGTTATTGCCAACTCAGCCCAGCTCTCTATGCATTGCAACAACTGGACTGCTGCACAGAGGAAAAAATATTTTCATTGTAACTTTCCATGAGTTATATCACCACCCAACTGACATAGTTATGGTATATCTGCATTGTTCCAATGGATGGAATACAGAAAAGTAAGTTCTTTCCTGTCATACTGTAGTTTGTTTTTTTGGTTTTACCTGGAATAATTTTACCTAAACCTCCACAATTTACTTGATGAATTTTAATTAGGCATTTGGAAAATTGTAGTGTTTTTAAATTTTTTTTGCTCAAACCTATTTTGAATAAATGTCATACCTTTTTTGATATATACAAGAGGTATAATTTTTTGTTTTGTTTTGTTCTGAGGGGGGAAAACAAGGCAATTGGGGTTAAGTGTCTTGCCCAAGGTCACACAGCTAGTCAAGTGTCTGAGGTTGGATTTGAACTCAGGTCCTCCTGACTCCAGAGTTAGTGCTCAATTCACTGTACCACCTAGCTGGCCTGAGGTATAATTTTTTAAGAAAAAATTTACTGTGTGTAAATTGGAAGAAAAATGTCAATTTGGGAGAATTATCTAATTCATAAAAATAGAATTATTTTAATGATTTTTAAATAATTCTTGCTTGCAAAACCAAATGAAATGAAGTAAGGAAACTCTTAATTATAATTATAGAGATGGAGGGAAAGTAGACTTCAACAGATTATTATATCAATCTCAATGTTATCCACTTTGCCATATATAATTTTAAATGACAGAAATCTGGAAGGGATTGCTAATACTTACTGCATTATCAAATCAAGTTTCAAAAAGATGTTCATGCACATAATAAGATGACATTTAATAGGGCTAAATGTAAAGTTTTAAAGTGGGGTCCAAAAATCAGCTTCATAAATACAAGATCAAAATGACATGGCTAAATAGCAATTCATTTTAAAATGATCTGGAGGTTTTAGAGGCTGCAAGCTCAATATGAGTCAGTAGTATGATACATTGTCCAAGGAAGCTTAATCAAATCTTAGACTGAATTTAGTAGTGCCTGGGCTTAGTCAAGTGACTCTGTTATACTCTGCCCTTGTGAGCCCATATTGTGTTCTGCTCTGGATAATACATTATAAAAAGGACCCTGATAATCTGGAGAATATTAAGACAACCTATACCCTATGTAGATCCATTGAAGAAAGTGGGTATATTTAGTCTGGAGAAGACTTGGGTATGGGTGGTGGGGAGGAAGGTATATTAGGACTGTCGTATGGCATTGTGATTAGCTTTGTTTTGCTTTACCCTTGGAGGGAAGAACTAGGAGCAATGAGTGGACATTGTAAAGGGGAAAAATTAACTTTGATAGAAGGAAAAATTTAAAAACTACCTTGAACTATCCAAAAGTGTAATGGACTGACTTAGGAGGTAATGAGTTCCTCCTTAGAGCAAAAGACTGGATAGCTATTTGTTGAGTATTCATGTTCAGGCCTTGAATAGCATTCTCTCTTTTACTCTTATTTTATTCTGTACTGCACTAAGGTATTGTGCAATAGTGAATATTTTAGTGCAAAGACCCAATATTTCTGTATATCACCTTGTACCCAGCACAGTGTTTCTCATATAGTGGGCATTTAACGATTACTTGTTGAATAATAGTCAGAACACATGAACAGTCATCAAATCACGGCTTTTTTCTGCGAAAAAGGTTTCTTAGTGAACTCACAGTCAGTTCCAGTCAATAGCCAATCAAATTATCAATATGGAAGCCTGGGAAGAGAGGAAATACATCAAATAGGCTTGAATATCTTAATGAAATTGAATCCTCAACCTTTTAGTGAAACTATTTGTAGCTTCTTAACAATCAGTAAATCACCAAATGCATTTTACTCCCTTTAAAAGAGCTATGTACTGTTACATAGACTCAGCTTTGGTGTGTTCTGTATATGATAGTTTTTGTAGAGATGTCATTACTAAAAATGGTTTGATTATGATAGCAATTAAGTAATTTCACACAATGGTATCATGAGGTGCTTTGTAGGTATCTATCTTCTCTTGAAATGTGAAGTTATCTCCAGCTCCCTTCAATATAAAGATAGTGTTCAAGGTTGATTGGAGACTATAGGTACATTAGCCATTTTTGTAGAGGATGCAGTAGGATTTTGAGTTGAAATGGATGTGAGGTATAAAGAATAAAAAGCATCAACTATAAGTGAGACTGGCACCATGGTAGAGTAGAAAGTATTTTGTCTTGGAATCAGAAGACATAAGTTCTAATCCTGGTTCTATGGTAGTCTTGACCCTCACAAATGGCTATAATATTGGTATATACAAGATACACCTAGCTTCCTAAACAGTGTCCCCTTTATCAGTGTCCCCTATTAGCAACAAAACATTAAACTGCAATGTAGGGTGCTAGGCAACTTTAATGGAATAGATTTGAGCTAATAATGATACAGACTTAAAAGAACACATAGCAGCAATTATTAGCCTTGGAATAACAGAGTAAACACATGCATGATTTATAATCTTTTCAGGCTCTTTTGTTGCTCTAATTAATAGTCAAAAAAGGAAAGTAGCCATCAGTTAAATAAATAGACCATTGCTTGCAGAGTTGTCAACAACTCAAGCAGTCTACTCATTTGATCATTAATGAACATTAGCTAAATTTTGACAAGATATTAGGTCGGAGCTTTATATATTCAAACAATTATAGAGCTCCAAGTGATCATATAGATCATCAAATCTAACCTCTCCCCTGTTTTTTTTTACTTATAAGGAAAATGAAGCCCAGATAGTTTAAGTGACTTGCTCAATGTTAAACTCACATAGCAAGTTAATAGCAGGGGCAGGAGTGGAACAGTTAATCATTCAACTAATGATTATTTGTTGAATGTCTCCACTAAAACTAACAGAGTATCTGTTGAATGTCTAGTACATGCAAGGTACCATGACTAACATTCAAGAATGGATGAGAAGTGGTACAAAACCTCAAAGAGTTTACAGTATGGCCAGACTTTCACTTTAGCATGTTTACATGTTTTTGAAATAGCAATTTACGTGGCTTTAAAATGAGGGGAGTGAAGATGGAATGTGAGGTCGCTGTAAAGTAAACCAATTGTTTCAAAACCAAAAAGGAACCAATCTCTGAGGCAGAAATTGACTTAGAAAACCACAAATTAACATTATTTATGCTGTGTTATATTTCATTTATTTCATTCAACACCTACCAATTATATCGTAATTTAGTTTAGCAGCACTTGGGAGTTGTGCCCCCATTAACCCACGGGCCTCAAATTTGGCACCTCTGAGGATAAACCATCCTCACCTAAAGTGGTAAAGAGCTTTTTCCTGCTTACCTTTATCTTTAGAATGCCTATAGATGTAGGAACTACATTTTTATAAAATAGCTTAAGCTTAATGGACCTATAATTTGGGTTTTTAATGATTCTATATCTCCCAAACTCTTGGATCATGGGAGTAAATTAATCTCCAGATGTAAAACACTTTCCAAACTATAGTTTGAAACTTTACATATCTAAATAAGTCCCAGTTAGTCTCTGGATGACATAGGAATGAAAACTCTGTATTGGATATTGAAGTCATATAATCTTGTCATGGTTCAAAACTAATGAGTATAGAAAAATAGGGTGAGCTGGGAGATAGGTTTCAAGATCATTTAAGGGATATTAAGTTAAGAGAATGAGTTCAGTAAGTTTAGCAAAATATTTATTTATACAAAAGTATATTTAGAGGACTGACTTTCAAAACTGAATTCTCTAAGTCCATCTGGGAGTATGGTGTCATGTGATAGTCTGTCTAATTAATGGAACATTTGTCATACAGAATTAACTATAGATCAATGTCAATCACTATACTTTATTATATCAAAGTAACAAATTGTAAGCCTTAAATATATTTTAATTAGAATATTTTGTGCATCATGTTCATCAAAATATCCTTTTTTGAAAAAATATATACAAAAGTGAATGATAAGTACATATAGATTCTGCTTATGATATAGTGTGCTATACAGTTCCAAAAACCAATAGGTCAACTCACTTTGAATTACAGTTTTTTCAATTAGTAGAAGCTTGATTCAATTCAATCAATATTTATTAAACACCTATTGCACAAGGCACCAGGGAGATACAAAACTTTAATAAGACATAATGTCTGCCCTCATTGAGCTCACAATGTTTAGTAAGGATAAACAAGATACAGAGATGGTGATGTTTCATTCTAACATGGAAATGTATCTATGGGCTTACAAATTACAACCCCAAAGCTTTTCCTATCTGAGCAACTCTTGTCCATATCCTCTCAAAAGGTCACAGCACAAGGTCCACCCAAAATACTAGGGCCTCATTGCAAGGACGCCAACAATGCATTTACACTGCTCATCAGCTATCCTTTTCTCTTGTACCTTTCTTTGATGATTTCCTTTATACTGCTTCTTTGTAATTCTTGTCTGTAATATGTTCCAGCCTCTTTGTGCCCACCATATGTGTCTCTGTTTTTCTTTTAGAAATCTTCTATTTCAACTCTTCGGAGATAGTAGTGTTCCATGACTCACAGCCATATAACAACACTAAAAATCATTGTTTTTTTTAATGAGCCTTTGTTTCAGGGAGAAGTGTGGGGTCCTTAAAAAACCTTAAATCATTGTTTTTTTATGAGCCTTTGTTTCAGGGAGAAGTGTGGGGTCCTTAAAAAACCTTTGCAATCTCCTAAAGACAATCTAATTTACTTTCATTCCATAGTTTTGAAAATGCACATTCTTTATTTACTTGGTTTATCCTGTACTGATAGACTGAACTATTCAAAGTGATTATATTTAATACTTTAATTCAGTAAACATTTATTAAGCACCTACTTAATATATGTAATATAGTATGTATATGTACTGTATGTTATATATCATATATAATATATGTATATATGTACATGTATATATACACACGCACACACATATATGTAATATCTGGCACTCTGCTAAGCAGTGGGGATACAAATAAGAAAAAAAATTAAAAATAAGAAAAAAAGACAATTTTTGAACTCAGGAGCTTATAATCTCATGGGGGAAAGGGTGGAGAAAGGAAGACAACATACAAAAGGAAGCTGGAAAGGTAGGGAGAGACACCAGGGGGCATCTTGTTCCAAGGAGTTGAAACCAGGAAGAATAGCAGACACAAATGGGGAGTGAGATGAAGTTCTACCTTCTATAAAGGAATTTGGTAGGAATTTAGTGCTCCATCCTCCAGCCCTTCCATCAGAAGGAAGTGGGGGCTGAGGGAGGTAGTATCTAAGGTTTGAGTGAGCTGCATGCTGATGAAATTAGAAGTGATGAACTAGGATTATCCTAGTGATGATCCTAGGAGGGGCAACTCATTCCATGGAGTTAAAACCAGACAGAGTTGCAGATGCAAAGTTTATAGATTTAAGTTAGGAGACTCAGTAAAGTTCCAGGGTGTGATGCTATCAGCACAATGTCATGTTTAAACAGGGACATCTGGAGAACTTCACTATCCATAGGAAATTCCTCCTCTATTTGGACCCTCTACTGGATCTTCTTCATTACAACAACAATAATAATAATATATTATAAAACCATCAGAGAGGTGCAAAGAAAGTTCTTGGGAGAAAAAGTGTTAATATCAAGGGAGTCAGGCAAGGCTTCATGAAATAAGGTCTAAAAGATGGAATTTAGTAGGGAATTTTAAGAATAATATAAGCAAAGGCATAGAGGTGAGAAAGTCAAACAAACGAGAAAGTGTGGTGACTTCTTTTACCTCGAAATTGCATAAGATTTCATCCCAAAGATGATAGGAAAGTTTTCCTCTCCAGCAAAGCCAACAACAGTCCATAATAGCCTCCCAGTACAATTAGAGATGTCTGAAGACACATGTAGTTTGCAAGGAGCTTCCTGATGCCCCACGAAAGTAAGGCTCCCCTGAGAAAGCGAGTGTTAAGAAGCCTCAGGTAGCAGCAGCCGGCAGTAACATAGTAATCAGAGTGGTGTTCTAACCCCTGGTGTGCCACAATATTCGGACAGGTCAACTCAGTTTCAGAGTCTCTGAGTTCCTTTCCTCTGACCTGAAACACCAGAGAAGGCCCTGAAGCTCTCTGAACCTCAAAGATCCAGGGGGCCAAACCCAGGAGGTAGACATTAGCATAAAACCACAGAGAACTGAGGATTTTGGGAAATCAAATAGAGTCAAGTATTCCACCTGAAAGTGCAGGAGATGGCAAATCTCAGCCCTGGCATCAAACCCAAATTGAGGATTTAAAACTGGAATGATGAGCCAATAAAAAAGACATTAAATAGATTCATAAATTATTGAAAATCTACAGATTGCCCAGAAGGAGAGAGTAATCGCATTAATAAATACAAGTAAATACATTTTCCATCTACAACTCTGCTAGGTTTCAACTCCACAGAACAAGATACCCCCTGGGTTCCCTTCCAGCTCCATTACCCTCCCCATTTTCCAGATTGTAAACTCATTAATGGCAAAGACTTTTTCTTATTTGTAACCCTAGTGTTTGCCACAGTGCCTGGACATAGTAGGAACTTAATAAATACTTATTGAATTAAATTAAATGACTATATGACTATCTTAGAGAAATTAAATGAGATTAAAAAATGAAATAAAAGCTCTGGAGGAAAGCATTATAAAGATAATAAATGGTTTAAAAGAGATTGTGATAACCTTACCCAAGAAATGGACTCCCTAAAAACTACAATAGAGCAGACACAAATTGATGATTCCATGAGACAGCAAGAAATATTAGAACAAAATAGAAAGATGGAGAAAAATTAGAAGAAAACCCAAGATATCTGATATCAAAAACAACTGGCCTTTAAAACAGGTCAAGAAGAAATAATTTATGAATCAGTGATCTCTCTGGAAACCTGGACATATTTTTAAAAGCCTCTGTACTATATTTCAAGAAATCATACATGAAAACTGATCGGACTTGCCTCAAATGAGAGGGTAAGGTGAAGATAGAAAGAATCTAGCCATCATCTCCTGAAAGGAACCCAAGAAAGAAAAGTACCAAGAAAGCCACGATTAAAATGCAGAACTCCTACATCAAAGAAAAATAACCTGAGCATTCAGAAAGAACTATTAACTACAGTAAGGTTCACACAATATTTGAGAGTTATTGTTTTAAATGTGAGGAGAACTTGTAATACAATATTCCAAAAGTCAAAAGAAATAGACTTAAAACCACGAACAAATAACCCTGAAAAGATAAGTATAATCTTAGAGGGGAAATGGATTTTTAACAGAAAAAAGTACTTTCAAAGACCTATGTGATCTGATGCTGAGTGAGGGGAGCAGAACCAGGAAAACATTGTACACAACCACAGACATATTGCTTCTATGATGACTAACTTTGACAGACTTGGTTCTTCTCAGGATACAAGGTTCAAAGACAGTTCGAAAGGACTCATGATGGAAAAAGCTATATACATCTAGAGAAAGAATTATGGAGTCTGAATGCAGATTGAAGCAGACTGTTTGCTCTCTATTTTCTCTCTGCTTTTTTGGTTTTGTTTCTTCTTTCTCATGATTCATTCCACTGGTCATAATTCTTCTTTACAGCTTGACTATTGTGTAAATGAGTTTAATGCGAGGGTATACATAGAAATATATCAGATTCCATGCCATCTTGGGGGGGAAGGGAAAGGAGGGGGAGAAAATTTGGAACTCAAAAACTTGTGGAACTGAGTGTTGTAAACTAAAAATAAAAATTTTATAAAAAAATCAAAAATCAAAAAAAGTACTTTCAAGCATTTCAGATAAAAGAACCAGAGATGAGTAGGAACTTTAAAATAGAAATGCAAGAGCCCGAAGAAACCTAGAAAGATAATAATAATAATAATAATTTCATGGTTATTGTTTGGCCCTTTCATATGTGTCCAACTCCTTGTGACTCCATTTGGGGTTTTCTTGGCAAAGATACCGGAGTGATTTGCCATTTCCTTCTCTAGCTCATTTTACCAATGAAGAAACTGAGGCAAACAAGGTTAAATGACTTGCCCAGCGTCACACAGCTAATACATGTCTGAGACTGGATTTGAACTCAGGCTTTTCTATCTCTAGACCCAGTACTCTGTCCACTGTGTCACCTAGCTGCCTAATAATAATAGCATTTATTTACTATGTCAGGCATGGTGTATGTACCAAGCATGTACCTTACAACTATTTTACCTGAATCTTACAACAACCCTGAGACATGTTATTATTATCCCTATTTTACAACTGAACAAAACACAAGGCAAATTGAGGTTAAATGACCTGCCCCAAACTACACAGCTAGGAAGTGTTTAAGACCAGATTTGAACTTAGGTCTTCAGTGCTAAATCTACCATACCACCTAACAAGGGGTCAAGGAGCAATATGACTTCTCATAATTGAGGTACATAAGAAGAATATACAAATAGGGAAGAAAATTTGGAGAAAATGGGCATCGAGTGAATTTTACTCTTATCTGAAATGGATAAAAGAAAGTTGAACAAATATACATCGTTTGGTGTTGAAATACAATAAGAGAGAGAGAGCATAATGCTGGGAATTTAATAGTTGCAATCAAAACAAGCTTCCTGATTCTGAAGGTGGAATAAAAAATGGTGGAGGGGAAGAAAAGTGAAGAACTGGAATCTAAGAGAGTGCCTTAGTTTTCCTCTTAGACAGTTTGGGAACATCTAAACAAATTGTGGTATCTGAACGTAATGAATATTATTGTGCCATAAGAAAGAACAAAAGAGACAATTTCACAAAATCTTAGGTAATGTTGTACTGATGCAGAGTGAAGTGAGAAGAATAACAACATCGTAAAGAAGATTCATTTTGAAAGTCTTAATAACTCTCATCAAAGTAACAACCACTCATGCCTCCAGATGACCTACACTGAAGCACGTTACCCACTTCCTCATAGAGATTTGGTCATTGATGCAAAGTACAGAGATAAAACACTCTTGAACATTACCCCTATGTGGTTTCATTTTGCTTGACTTTGCTTTCTCTTGGTTTTTCATTGAAAGGAAGATTGGGGCAATGATCGTAGTTTTAAAAAAGCCCATTATATTTAAAAAATGCACAGAAGAGAGTACAAGGAAGTTCATTTAAAAAAAAACACAGACCAGAACATTTTTGAAAGTAACATTCAGTAAGTAGAATTTATCATATATTTTGGAAAGTGTGAAATTCACAATTTCTACTGTGTGTATATGATGCGTGTGTGTGTGTGTGTGTGTGTGTGTGTGTGTGTGTGTGTGGTTGGTTAATTCAGAATAAAAAAAAGTTATAATGGCCAAGCTTGGCCCAAAGAGAACTATTTAGGCACAGCTAGGTAGTGTAATGGATGAATAAAGCAATGGGTCTGGAGTCATCACTTTCTAGCAGTATGACCCTGAGCAAGTCACTTAACCTCTGTTTACTTCAGTTTCCTCATTTGTAAAATGAGGATAATAATAGCACCTACCTTCCAGGGTTGTTGTGAGGATGGAGATAATAATTGTAAAGCACTTAGCACATTGACACTTTACAAATGCTAGCTATTATTTTTAAATGTGAGAAGGTACTCCCCCCTTCCCTTGCTTAGAAATCACAAGTATAGTCCTTATCCTTAATATTTACTAATTTTTTGCCTAAACATGGAATTTAGTTGCATAGCAGAAAATGGAAACTCATTTTAGCTAAGAACAAAAGATTCTGAATGATATGTGTGTGTATATGTGTATACACACATACATACATGTGTGTGTATAATTTAAAATATTCTCAGCCATTTCAAACTGGTCTTTGTGGTACATCAAGGGTTTATTTTGGAAAAGGCTTCATAGACTTACAGGGTTGGAAGAGCCCTTAAGGGGGTCAGCAAGTTCATCAGGTCATTCCAAGGAGTAATGAAATAGTTAGCTACAAAACTAAGTTCTAATGGGCCAGTTTTTCAACCTTTGAATTTTGAAGAACTGTTCCAGAGGTGAAAGCTTTTTTCAAAGATATTAAAAATAGGGTCCTTTAGTTCTTCCTTAGTTCCCTTTTGGCTGCCAACCCCAGCAGTGGTGATGTGTTTCTCCTTACAATGCTTTATTCCTTTAAAAAGAGTTTAGAACTTAAACTTCAAATGATGTCCCATTTGTAGAGGTTCTTTGGTGCTCTTCAAATGATTTTGCTATGTTTAAAGAAACACAGACTTCAATTTGCGTATCAGGTGATTAAAGTAAGAGCTCATTATTGTGTTTTCTCTGTTAGTTCACCTTTGATCTGTCAACTACAACCTCTGCTTTTGATTCATATCCAAAGCAGATTTATCGCTACAAATGACTAGCCTTTATCACAGTAGTATCACCAAAATGCCCCCCGAACATTTCATCTTGTTCAGACCTTTTCTTTTAGCCTTGGAATTATCTAGTGTCATGAACTTACCTAAACTTAGTGGTTGCTGAACTTTCAACGTCCAGAGACCTTTTTAGCATGTGTCTAAATGTTACTGACATTCAATTTATTTATACTTTTTAGCTTTCTTCACCTTACATATAAAAGTAACCTATTTCTCTTTTCCATTGAATATCTTTTCAAATGAAAATCTCCTTGCAGTATCTTGCCAGCATTGCTTGGCCAAGAAAAAGGTATAAACTGTGAAAGAGACCCAGGATTTCACAAGACCAATTAAATAACATATCCTGGCAGGCATGGGTCTGGGAATGGAAGTCAGCCACAGCATTTAATCAATCAATAAAAACTCAGGGTATATACTCTGTGTAAAAGGCATTGTGCTAGGTTCTATGTGGAGGGAATATGAAGGGACATAAAACATGGTCCCTGTCTTTAAAGAGTTTGTTCACTCTAGTGGGTAGGATTCAGACCAGAAGATAAGAGAGACTCAGTGATGAGAAGAATGTGAAAAAAGATTTAGAAGTAGGTATTTAAAGGCTAAAGGCTTACCGTAAGTAGACTACTGAACACATTTGGCCATCTGGCCATCTCATAGAGATTCTATCCCCCAGCCCCATCCTCCAATCCCTGAACTTTTAAGGGACAAATTGCTACCCTCTGGTTACTTTCTAAATTTGTACCCTACTCAAGGAGCTGTTAAAGCACCCTTTTGAAGCTTATATTACCAATACTGCTTAAGTCCACACCAAAATGGCTTCTTTACCCAGTTGAGCTGTGGATAACTACTCTATAGTTGTGTGTGTGTGTGTGGGTGTGGGTGTGGGTGTGTGTGAGCGCATGCACGCACTTTGCATGGTGGAAGCCCTTCTGAACAGCAGTTTCTCTATATGGTCATATGTCTGCCTTGGTTCCATTCACCTATGAAATATAAAAGAGCTTTGTAATTGATGTGACACGCTAGCATTTCAAATGTCCTAACATCTCATTCACTGGGAAGGGAGTAAGAGGTTTTTCAGAGACAAGAAATATGTCCAACTAAGGTTTATAGATTCATAGATGGTTAGAGCTGAAATAATCTTCATTTTATAGATTAGCAAACTAAGGCTAATAGCAGCTAGTGACAGATCTGGAAATAGAACCCACATCTCCTAGTCCAGAGTTCTTTCCACTATGTGCACTATTTTCCCTTTACCTGGAGTTATGGAACAGGGAAGGAAGAAGCTGATTAGGAAAGGCAGATGAGGCACAGGGCTTAGAGATTAGACATAAGGTTCTTTCCCTCAGAATTATAGGCATATTGCTATAAACCCCAATTCTGAATTATCTCTATGGTCTATGTTTCTCTTTCTTGGCTCTTAATTTGATACTGCAGCATGGTAGAGCTTTGGCATTTTACCAATAAGGAAATTTTGTGTTGGTTATGTCACGATTCATATTTGTTCTTTTACTGGGAAAAAGACTGACCCAAGATATGATTATGTGTATCCAATTAGTTTCTTTAGTTGCTTATGTTTATTAAGACTAACTCTTGTGCCAGAGGTTTCCTCCTAAAACAAAGGACTCAGAAATACTTTGGGCAAAAAATACTTAATTGAATCACTTCCCCCTCTCCCCTGCCTAGGGATCTGGGGAACCTCATTCTCTAATATACCCCAGGAGGTGGCCAAAAACTCACTAATCCCAATAATCTGGTTTGTTTGTCAACATCTAGGAAGAACCAGGGAATTTAGGCTTCTGATCTTCCCCAAGTATAGTTACCAGCTCCATCTTATCAATAGAGGCACTAAATCACAGAACAGTTTTATTTATACAGGAAAGTACCAGACAGGGATTCATATCCAAGATGATAGTGAGCAAAATGGAATTCCTCCCTTTCAGGGGGTATTCCTCTTCAAGGGACATATAATCTGCAGTGACTAGTACAACCCATTTGACACCTTCAGCAAAGAGAAAGAATCTGGGCTTTACTCTTCCACACTGGAGCTCCATGAGTATTGCCTTTTTAGTGGCAACTCTCATTATGTAGTTATTCTGCCATCCTTCTTCCTCTTAACTTGGTTCTTTCATTGGTCTCTCCTGTGCCATAGCTCCCCACTGTATTGCTTCTCCTACCAAGGGAACGAAGTCATTTCTTTGGGCCATTGGACCATGGAATGATTATATTATGAGATCAAATATGATAATCCTTTCATTCCCAGAGCTAGAATACTTCTAAGTTATTTAAAACTTTTTTTGTTCTTGTTTTACCTCTAGGATACCCAGCCCTCTTCTCTCAAAGGGTCTACAAAGATTGCAGGAGAAATACTTCTTTCTTGGATTACTCAAACCAGTCTCTATATTCCACTTCAATGCCAGCTTATGGTGAGTCCATGCTATTTACTTCTTTCCTCACCTAATACCTGGGCAAATTGCCGCTTAATGGTCATCAGGTCCCACTGAGTCTTTTGGGGTTTGGAAAGGTATACCTGCCCTTTTGTCATTTGCCTTCTTGCTTTCCACCTTTCTCCAGGACCACATTATACAAATTGATGCAGATTGCTTCAAATAGTGATGGAATCCTAATAAAGCTGCCCCCAGCCCCAATATTCTAACTTCCTTATAGACCTCACTGAACAGCAGGCGTGTCCCAATTTAACTGCATAATCTGGCTTTAATCACACCACAGGCCCCCAGACTCAATCATAGGCCTCACTGAACAGCAGACCCACTGCCTCTACCTAGTCACTACCCCACCCCACCCTCTGACTCAATATCCTAACTTTCTTATATATGCCTCACTAGAACAGTAGGCATGTCCATGTGATGGAATGTTAGCCGCTGCCTCTAGCTAGCCGCTGTCGCTAGACCTATTTTTCCAACAGGTGTGTCCATGCACTTGACCACATCCAGCTAATTTTACACAGGGCCACAATAGCCAGCCAATCAGAAAGCAGCAGCACCAGTATGCATGAGCATAATGTGGACCCAAAACAATAGAAGGAATTTTCTCTAAGTAGGTACCTGCACAGTAATGGTAAAAGTTGTCCTTTAGGTGAACTTATTATGTAGAGAGGCTTATTATAATATCACTGTCATACATACATGCACCCCTGAGCAGGTTTTTCTTAGGCATTATAGGTAATCACATGTGCAGTTGCACTGAGGCTTGGACCCCTACCCTATTACCTAATCCCTTGACAAACCCTTCCTGCCTTTTAAATATTCATAATTTTTGTTGTGTAATCAATATCATTACACTCTAAAATTGCTTATCTTGTCTTTCTAAAGTTGCCAGTTCCTCTTGGAACTCAGCCCATTGGAGATCGTAATCCTCAATATATGCCTTTACTTGGATTGGAGATGGTTTGAGTGTGACTTCTTTGAGATGACCCCCACAATACACCATGAAATTACAAGAATAGCATTCTAAAAATGAAGAGGCAGAAATGGAGTCAATTCTTCCAAAAATAAGTACTTGCATTTGTGGGAGAAGAATCTGAACTAACAAAGGGAATTTTGACAATTCCTACCACATTAGCTTCTAAACACCTTAAGAAAAAGTATTGGGTCATTTTTTCACTTTACCAATGTCTAGTACAGGATCTCTATATTGGAGGTACCTGATAAATGTGTTTGGAGGAATTGCTTGGCATTATTCAGGGTTGTATCCTTTAGGATCATAGGATTTAGAGCTGAAAGGAGATGTTTTCTTGTTCTTTTTTCTTTTCCCCCAGTTATATGTAAAAGCAATTTTCAACATTCATTTTTAAAACTTTGAGTTCCAAATTATCTCCCTTATTCCATCCCCAACTTGCTCCCACTGAGAAGGCAATCAATTCATTATAGGTTATATACATGTAGTCATGAAAAACATTTCTATAATACTCATGTTATAAAAGAAAACATAGACAAAAAATCCTCAAAAAAATTAAAGTAAAAAAAGTATGCTTCAATCTGTATTCATACACCATCAGTTGTTTCTCTTGGGATGGATGGCATTTTTCATCATAAGTCCTTCAGAGTTGTCTTGGATCATTGTATTACTAAGAATAGCGGAGTCATTTATAGGTAATCGTCTTCCAATATTGCTGTTAGATTGTACACAGTGAATTTCACTTTGCATCAGTTCATATAAATCTTTCCAGGTTTTTCTGAGAGTATCCTGCTTATTATTTCTTAAAGCACAATAATATTCCATTGTAATTCAGCCATTCCCCAATCGATGCGCATCCCCTCAATTTCCAATTCTTTGTCACCACTAAAAAAAGAATTGCTATAAATATTTTTGTACAAAAAAGTCCTTTTCCTTTTTGTTTTTATCTCTTCTGGGATATAGACCTAGTAGTGGTATTTCTGTGTGAAAGGATATGCATGGTTTTATAGCCCTTTGGGCATAGTTGCAAATTACTCTATAGGATAGCTGAATCAGTTCACAACTCTACCAACAGAGTATTAATGTTTCATTTTTTTCCCACATCCCCTCCAACATTTGTCATTTTCCTTTTCTGCCCTATTAGCCAATCTAATGGGTATGAGGTAGCACCTCAGAATTGTTTTAATTTGCATTTATCCAATGAATGCTAAGTCAGAAAATTTTTTCATATAGCTATAGATAGCTTTGATTACTTCATCTGAAAACTGTTCATATCTTTTGATCATTTATCATTTGGGGAATGGCTTTTATTTTTTTAAATAAATTTGACACAGTTCTCTATATGTTTGAGAAATCAGGCCTTTATCAGAGAAACTTGTTTCAATTTTTTTTCACAATTACTATTGCTAACTGTATTTCCCTCCATCCTATTCCCCCTCATTTATTCTATCCTCTCTCTGCTTTTACCCTGTCCCTCTTCAAAAGTGTTTTGCTTCTGACTACCCCTCCCTCAATCTGCCCTCCTTTCTATAACCCTACCCCCTTCTGTTATCTCCTTCCTCTCCTCCTTTCCTCTGGGGTAAGATAGATTTCTATACCCAATTGAGTCTGTATGTTATTCTCTCTTTGAACCAATTCTAATGAGACTAAGTTTCATTCACTCTTTCTCACCTCCCCCCTTCCCCTCCATTGTAAAAGCTTTTTCTTGCCTCTTTTATGTGAGATAATCTACCTCTCCCTTTCTCTTTTTCCCAGTACATTTCTCTCTTATCCTTAAATTTATTTTTTAGATATCATCCCTTCATTTTCAACTCACACTTGTGCCCTCCATCTATTTATAGACTGCCTCGACTGTCCTAATAATGAGAAAGTACTTATGAATTACAAAAATCATCTTCCCAAGCAGGAATGTCAACAATTTAACCTTATTAAGTCCTTTATGATTTCCCTTTTCTATGTACCTTTTTATGCTTCTCTGGAGTCTTGTATTTGTAAGTCAAATTTTTTATTCAGCTCTGGTCTTTTCATCAAAAATACTTGCAAGTCCTCTCTTTCATTGAATATCCATTTTTCCCCAGAAAGATTATACTCAGTTTTGCTAGGTAGGTAATTCTTGGTTGTGATCCTAGCTCCCTTGCCCTCTGGAATATCATATTCCAAGCCCTCCAAACCTTTAATGTAGAAACTTTTAAATCTTGTGTTATACTGCCTGTGGTCCACGATACTTGAATTGTTTCTTTATTGCTACTTGCAATATTTTCTCCTTGACCTGGGAACCCTGGAATTTGGCTACAATATTCCTGGAATTTTCCTTTGGGATCTCCTTCAGGAGGTGATTGTTGGATTCTTTCAATTTCTATTTTACCCTTTGATTCTAGAATATCAGGGCAGTTTTTCTTCATAATTCCTTGAAAGATGATGTGTAGGCTCATTTTTTGATCATGGCTTTCAGATAGTCCAATAATTTTAAAATTATCTCTCCTGGATCTGTTTTTCAGAGGTCAGTTGTTTTTCCAGTGAGATATTTCACATTGCCTTCTACTTTTTCATTCTTTCAGTTTTGTTTTATTGTTTCTTGATTTCTCATAAACTCATTAGCTTCCATTTGCTCAATTCTAATTTTTAAGCAATTATTTTCTTCAATGAGCTTTTGGACCTCTTTTTCCTTTTGGCATATTCTACTTTTTAAGGAGTTTTTTCCTTCAGTGAATTTTTATGCTACTTTTCCCATTGGGCTGATTCTGCTTCTAAGACATTCTTCTCCTCGTTGTCTTTTTGTACATCTTTTACCATTTGGCCTAGACTGTCTTTTAAAGTGCTATTTTCTTCAGTATTTTTTGTGTCTCCTTTACCAAACTATTGACTCATTTTTCATGATTTTCTTTCATCACTCTCATTTCTCTTCTCATTTTTTCCTCTACCTCTCTTACTTGATTTTCAAAATCTTTTTTGAGGTTTTCCATGACCTGAGACCAATTTGTATCTTTCTTGGAGGCTTTGGATGTAGGAGCTTTGACTTTGTTTTCTTCTTCTGAGTTTGTGTTTTGATCTTCCTTGTCACCATAGTAATTTTCTATGGCCAGAATATTTTCTGTTGTTTGCTCATTTTCCCAACCTATTATTTGACTTTTAACTTTTTGTTAAAGTAGGTCTTTGCTTCCAAAGTGGAGGGTGCACTGTCCCAAGCTTTAGGAGTTTTCTGCAGCTATTTTCAGAAATACTTCTAGGGACCTGTAAGTTTTCAGTTCTTCCAAAGTGTTTTGATCTAAGGAGAGGTGTTTACTACTCTCCTGGCCTGTGCTCTGGTCTGTGAGTAACCACAAGCACTCCTTTCTGCCCTGGAACTGTGATGAAGGTCCCAGCTCCACTGTGGCCACAAGCTCTAGTGTGCTAGTGCTTCTCCTTGTTCTGGGACTGCCACCCATGACTCTGACCCAGATCTGAATATGGGCAAAGCAAGAGAGTCCTACATCAGTGCTAGCAAAGAGACCCCTGTAAACTCCTTCTGACAAGTTGTTCAACCTCCTTACTGTCTGTGGGCTGAAAGCTCTGGAAGCAGCTGCTGTTGCTGCTGATTCAGTGGCTGCCAAGGTTTGCTCCTGGTTTTCTGGGATTGGGGCTGTGTGGGTGCCACAGTCCACTCTCACCCAGGTGAGACAGACCTTTCCTGCAGACCTTCTAAGTTGTCTTTGGCATCAGTGTGCTAAGAGGTTTGGAAACCACCACTGTTGCCACTGATTCAGTCCCCCCAAACCTGCTTCTGGTTTGCTGGGTCTGGGTCTGTGCTGGCCTGGCCTGCTCTGGACTATGCTCCTCTCTCACTCTGATGTAACAGACTTTTCCTGCTGATCTCCAGAGTTTTCTTGGGGGAAAATTGTTTCACTCCACATTTTTGTGGGTTCTGCCACTCCAGAATTTGTTTAGAATCACTATTTAGAGATTCTATTTTAGAGGTATGTGGAAGGGTTTGGGGGAGAGCTCAGATGAGTCCCTGATTTTACTCTGCCATCTTGGCTCCCTGGAAGGAGACCTTCAAGGCCAGTCCTACCTATCCATTTTATTTATTTAATTTTGAAAGACATTTTGAATTTAGACACCAAAAAAGGAAAGGAAAAATTTCAAATACATAGCATACCACATAACAAGAATCATATATGAAACTAGAAGTCTCTTTTATATGGCTTACTTTTAAAAATAATAATAATAATAATAATTCTAAATAATAGTAATAATAATAATTATCAAAAATAGTAATTCTACATACTTTCAAATCTGTCCTGTTTTTTTCTGTACTTTCTTCTGAAATCCCTTCTCTTCCCTTCTGTGCATTTTAAAAATGTTTCAGTGGATGTCTTTTGTGGGTCATTACTAATACTAACACCCCCTCTTTCCCATCCCTCTTTGCCTAATAAAATGCCAAGAGAAATAAAAAGTCCTTATAATAAATAAACATAGTCAATCAAAACAAATCCATGCTGTAGCTGTGTCCAAATATGTCTTTTTTTGTATCTTGAGTATATCACTTCCCTGTCATGAGATCATTAGACTATGTCATCATTGATCTTCTGGAGACAGGGGTGGCCATTGCATTGATCAAAATTCCTAAGTCTAAGTTTTTTTTTCTTAACAATGTTGTTGTCCTTTTATAATTTTTTTTTCCTGATTCTGCTCACTTCACTATACATTAGTTTGTACCACCCAAGTTTCTTTGAAAACATCTAATTTATCATTTATTATGGAATATTCCATTACATTCAGATACCACACTTATTTCAATCATTCCCCACTTTTTAATAAAGAATAAGACAACCAAAACCTTTGAAACAAATATGCATAGTCCAACAAAATAAATTCCCATATTGCTCATCTCCAAGAAATATGTCTTATCCTGAACCCTGAGTCCAAGACCTCTCTGTCAAAAGATGGCTTCAGCATTAATCCTCTGGAATTATGGTTAGCCATTGTTTTGACCAGAATTCTTAAATCTTTCAAAGTTATTTGTATTTTTAATAATGTTGTGATTATAGAAATCATTATCTTTTTCTGCATTAGTTCATACAAGTCTTCCTAAGACTTTCTCAAACTATCCCCTTCATTATTTCTTAACAGCACAATAGTAATATGTTACATTCACATATTATCATTTGTTCAGCCATTTCCCAGTTGATGGACATTCTATTTACCTTTTTTTCTCCATCTTTTAGTCCCTCTTTCAAGATAAGGAAGTTTGTTTCTAGTAGCTACTCCCTCCCCAATATCAACCTTCCTACTTTCCCTACTTCCCACTTTCTTCCTATCCCTACTTTTTTCCCATGTTGAATTTTATGTAAATATTTGTGTTTTTGTGAACAAGTATTTGTGTTTTGTGAACTCAAAACTATTTATGTTCATGTTCAACCTTTCTTTGTCCCTTTTAGATAAGAATGGGGTTCATCCGATGCTCATTGCATCACCCTTTCTTCTATGATACTGCTCCATAACATAACATTCTTCATGTATCCTAATTATCAAAAATAGCAATTTCTACATCTTTTCAACTCCCTTCTATTCTAATGTATTCCTTTCATGCTCTCTCTTCTTTCCTCTTTTAAAACCCTCAGGACAGAACTAAGTCATCCCTTTAGGACCTCTGTTGTTGTTTTTAACTCCCTCAAATTCTCTTTGAAGTCATTAAGGCTCTGAAGGGATACATGTTTCTTCTTCCCATTAGAAATAGTACAGTATCTTCATGCTACACCATACCAATGCTAAATACTTTACCTTTCTATTTTTCTCCTACCTCCTGGTTATATGTTTCAAAGTTCCTACTCAACTTTGATCTGTTCACCAGAAATGTTTGAAAGCCCTCTATTCCATTAAAGGTCCATTTGCCCCACCCTAGGATATTCAGCTTTGCAGGCTAAGTTATTCTTGGTTATAAGTCTTTTTCTCTGTTGCCTTTTGGAGTACTGTATCCCAAGATCTCCTCTGGTTTTTAAGCCTGGTGTCATACTGACTGTAATTCCTTGGTACTTGAACTGCCTCTTTCTGGATACTTGAAGACATGGGAACTCTTGATTTTGGTTGGGATTTTGCTAGGACTTTCACTTCTGGGATTCTTTTCAGAAGATGATAGGTAGGTTCTTTCTGTCTTCATTCTGCCCTCTGGTTCAATAGATCTGGGCATGTTTCATTTTTTTTAAATATATGCCTAGGCTTTTTAAAAAAAATCATAATTTTAAAGGAATATGATTTTTAATTATCTACACTTGACCTCTTTTGATATCAGATATCTTACATTTTCTTCTATTTTATGTCTTTTTATTTTGTTCTAATATTTCTTGGTTTTTCATAGTCATTGATTTCTGTTTAATCTATTCTACTTTTCAGGGAGTCTATTACTTGTGTAAGATTTGCCCCCTTTTTCAAAGTTCTCTCTTCTTTGAATTTTTACTCCTTTTCTACCCTGAAAAACCACAGTTGAATTGTACCAAGAAGGCAAAAATTTGTGAGTCAGTGCTGTATTAGAGACCCTTGAAATGTCTGGAAAGCATTTTCTTTTATTTTGGGAGGTGTGGAAGGGAGATAAAATTCCAGATAGACAAATACTGTGTAAAATATACTTTGGCAACTAATTGTTCCCTAACATTTTTGAGACTTTTAATTTGGAATCTATCCCTGAATCATCAAGAGGTGAAACAATTGGCCATGCCATTGTTATTCTAAACTAAAATATCTTATGGAAAATGTTAATATAGATGATCTTTCAATGCTATTTAGGGAAATTCCAAAGGAGGAGTAATTTCATCTACTAAGTGTATTGCCTTGCAGTTTATGTTGGGCCATTTTAACTAAGGCATGAGTAAACATATAGTTAAAAGAGGAAACTAAAGAGAATCATGAACTAATGTACTTCCTGAAGGTGTATGGCCTTATTGTTATCTGAATTGAGCAAAAGATAGTTGGAAACATGCACATATGCACACACACACACACACACACACACACACACAAACACCATGATCTAGCTTATTTAGGTTAAAACCATGCATTTGCCACCTTCCCTGGTTTACAATTGTATAGTTGTTATGCAGAATGCTCCCCTCAAACTGATTTGCTATAGGATTCCCATAGCAAAGCACCTAATAAGAGAGACAGTAATAATTGCCACTCATAAGCTTTGTCTCAATGGATCCTTACAACTCTTTGAAGAATGTGCTACAAGGGGGCATTCTGGGAAGATGAGTAGGTCAGAAATTTCCAGGCTCTCCAGATTTCCTCCACAAACAGACAGAAAATCATCATGAAATGAACATAGAGCAGCAAAAATAAAAGGGTAAAACAGTTGTCCTCCAAAGAGAATGAGAGGACCTTAAAAAAGACAGAGCCTCCAGGGTCTGAGGTTTAGGTTGAATGAAGTATAGGCACCTCCAGAATGGCTCCACTGGATCACCAAACTGAAGGCCCTAGGACAGCTCTGTCAGGAGGCAGACCAGGCCTCAGGAACTTTCACCTCACCAACCTTTTTACCTCACAAACTTTCATCCAAAGAACAGCAGAGCTGAGTGAGGGAAGATTGAAGGACCCCCTGCTGTTTGGTGTATCCAAGAGTTTGGGAAGGAGTCATATAGTCAGTGCTCTGTTAATCCTTCTATAATCTGGAGGCTGGTGCCACTGTGGTTTTGAATGGAATGACTAGGATTAAGTCTTTCCCTATGCTGCAATTCCTGGCTTCTGTCTCCATGTCTTGATAGGCAAATGGGAGTGCTGACTTTGACCTGGTCTCTGCTTCTTTCTCCTTATATAATCTCTAACCAGGAGTTTCCTCCTCCTCTTCATGCATGCCAAATGTAGCCCAATGAGATGTCAGAGATTTAGTTGATGTCAGGCCTCCTGAAGGAGCCCTAGTATGTAGGATGTCTGGATGCTGAATTGATCTTGTCTTCCTTTGTGGCTCTGATAGCAGCACTTGCTTCAGGGCCCTTGGAAGGACCCAGGTGTGTTTGTACTTCCTAGCCCTTTCTTCCTCTATAGTGAATTTTTGGAGGCAAGCTCTTCAGGCCGTAATTACCAGAAGTCATATTGTCTGCCTTCCTCTTTTCTTTCACCACCAACCACCAGCATGTTCCCATTCTGAGTACCTTCAGTCTTCTGGTCTACTTTTGCATCCTAGATTGGCTAGAAGAACTTATTTATCTCTCTCTTTGGTCTTTGTTCCATCTGGTACTTTTTTAGATCTTTGCTGGGGTATTTGTTGGGAGATCTTGGATCCTCTAGGACCATTCACATCTTCATTTTAACTGGTAATCCTAAGCCAAATCATTCTAAGAATATCCACAAATGGAAAAGGAAGGTAGACAAAAGAATCATAAGAAGTACAAATTTTTCTAAACATCTCTTATCATCAATGTCAGTGGAATCACCATATTTGATCTCTAAGTCACTGAACTATAATACGAGGAAATGAAGATAGCCTTTAGGAGTATTAAATGAGGAAGAATTACTGGACAAAACCAAACACTTGGATTGGTCTAGACTCAGATTAAATCTCGAAGGTTCATCAAAAATTAATACTCTCCATGGCTTATGTTTTGTTCCCACTGAGATAAATCTGGGAGCATTTGAATTTATCTATTTCTAACTGTAATAGATTGCTAGGGATGAATATCTACTGGTTTTGGATAGAGGTCTCCCAATATCCTCCTCCATTCATTGAAGAGTTTTATTCTGGCCTTGAGAATGGTGAAGCCTGATTTTAGCCAATAGACAAACCCCATTTTATCCTCAACCTAAGGGATTATGGAGAGACATCGAGATGTCATGGAAAGAGAGAGTATTCAGAGCTTAAGGGTATAAACCTCAGGGGAGAAGCAGTCACTAGATCATCAGTGCCTGAAAGATCTTGCAAGACCCTTGTTTAGTTATATCTTTCATTGCTGAATATTACCTTTAGGTTGCAAATGGATTATTATCATTTTTCATCCACTCCTCCCCCCTCTTCTTTTCAACAATTTTTCTCCCAAGAAGGCAAGTTCAGGACTTTGAGCCCTATAGTTTCCTTTAGAAGGCTTTTCTCTCCTATAATCAATTTGAATGTCTTAGATGCAGGGCATTATGGGTAAGTGAGTCCTCCCCATCTTGGGTTTGCCCATTCTTTCAGATATCTCGATGTGGGAAAATTCTAAAAGAAGACAACTCATGTACTTATTTTGTTATCACTATAAAATCTTTCTGAGAATGGTCTTATGTGTGTTTTGAGGATACTTATGAAGAATGTAAGAAAGGAACTAGCAGAGTTTTCTAAGTAATTTTCTACAAGAGACCCATTTTCACTGTTATACCAATTACCAAGAGATGTAGAAAATACAAAGACCTGATGTTCTGGTGGCTTGTTGATTTCTTTTTAAAGTATCTGATACCTAGAGCAAAACATAGCCTTAAAGTGTCTCCTCTGACAAGGTATCTCCTATTTATGTAGCAAAGTAATAAAAGACTTCTTGATAAATGGAATGATAGAAATAATTTTGTTCACTGTTTAAATTATAAATATAACCCATGATATTCACTAATGACGTGAAGGTCATAAAAGATGCCCTGTACAAAATCCAAGTGGAAAGAGTGAGGTTCTCCAGAAACTCTTCTTTGTAGATTACAGAACATTGATTGCATGAGGCTAAAGGGAGACAGAGACAGAGAGTAATAAAGACAGTGAGAGAGAGAGGGGGGAGAGAGAGAGAGAGAGAGAGAGAGAGAGAGAGAGAGAGAGAGAGAGAGAGAGAATGGAACGCGTCTAGTGTAGGATTTAGTTATATAACTAACGTGATTCTGGACAAATCCTTCTGTGCCTCGGTTACTTTATCCATTGTCAGAGAGGTATGTGAAAAGCAGACTTCAGAAAGGAAAGCATGGAAGAACTGTCCCTCCCACTCTCTTCTCCAACTAACTTATAATTACTGACAAAATAATAATAGATAACATTTATTTAGTGTTTTAGATTTTAAAGTGTGTATATATAGATATTGATATAGGGGGAATATAGATCTACATCTGTAGATCTATATTTATCCGTGTGTGTGTGTGTGTGTGTGTGTGTGTGTGTGTGTGTGTGTGTGTGTATGGTCTATGACAAGTCCTGGTACAATTATCAGTTTTAATAGCTCCAATGTCATTTCACTGATCTTTGCAACAACTCTGTAAGATTATTACTACATGTATATTTATGTCCATTTTCAGATGATGAATTTGAGGTTTGGGAAAGTCAAGTGGATTTTCCATGGTCATATAGCTATTTAGTATGACAGGCAAGATTCAAACCCAGGTTTCTCTTAATTCCAGTCAATTCTCACATTCTTTCTGTTTTTTCTCTATCTAATTCTTCTATTTCAGTGGCTAAATAGCTGTGCTAGAATTGGAAAGATAGCAAATTAATTGTACAGTTTTAGATTTATCTAGCAATTTAATTTTATTGTGAAAAATGTGGCTACTTTGTTTAATGCAATTGGAGGAATGTTAATTGGGTCCACATTATTGAAAAATATTTTCTTATGTTACATGAAAAGCTAGGAGAAATCCAAAAGTATTTGAAAAATCTCCAAGTTTCAAAATTCACCATTGAATCCTATCGCTGAGACATATGAGCTACCTGTATTTTTCCCTTCCTCACCCCAATTCTGTGTAAGAGCAGGTGATTTTAAAGTAAAATTGGTAAGGAAGTACTTGAATAATTCTTTTCCTTAGATGTCAATACTACTATATACTGAAGACTTGGAGCTACAAAATCTTGGTCTTTCTCAAGTCCTATTAGGCATTAACATTCAGATGCCATATTCTTATGACAAAGACTAATAAGAAGAGAAAATGGCACAACCCAAATCTCTTCCAATGACAAAGATAGGAGTGGGAAATGGTAGAAACTTCACTTGTTCGATTACTACAATGCTAAAATTGTCATCAATTACAATCACTGGCCATATCACTAAAGTAAGACTTGGTTGGTAACTTCTCCTTAACTCAAACTCGTGCTATTTCACCCAGTATCTATGTAAAATGTATATGGAAAAATATTGATAGTGCTTATACTAGTGACTTTCTCTTGATTTATAAAACAGGTTCTGAGAAAGAAATAATATCAACACATATCATATATCATATTATAAGGAAATATTAAATTACAACAGACCACAATGTGATATAATTTAATATTTCATTATTATATTATTGTGTAACTATATTTATTATAATAGTAATATTTTATACTATATAATATTAATATAGTATTACATTATTATTATATGATAAATTATATATTATTATATATTTCTATAAGGCAGTTATAGCTTATAAACTGGTAGGCAAAAGAGAAAACCTTCTTTGCATTTTGACCTATATTTATGAGTCAGTCATCTACACAGACTCTCTTTTGACTTTGATCTTTGTGAGGAAAAATGTCAACATATGTTTTTATTCACTGGTCTTACATTTCTTCAGAAGAGCTTGACTTATAGAAGGTTGAGTCATTCAGTCATTTTTTCATTCATTTATATAACAAATATTTACCAAGCATTTAGCATTTTGGGCACCATGAATTTATTATTCCTGTCCCTAAGGAGCATCCAATCTAGGTGGGGAAACAAAATGTAGAGACATGAAAAATTATATATCAGAAGACAGTATATGATTAAGTTTTAAATCCCTTGTCCAGACAATAATAAGGAACAAGATATGATGATGGGAAAAGTTGAGTGAGAATTATTAAAATTTGTATAAATGGAGGGGATAAGAGAACCATAGATTTAGAGGTAGATGACTTTAAAGATTGTTAACTCTAACTCCCTCGAAATGAGGCCCAGAAAAGTGACTTACCCAAGGTCATAGAGTCAATAATTGGCAGAACCAGAATGGGGAATGCATTAACAGGTGAAAAGGAATTAGCAAAGAGAGAGAAGCAGGATTGTTCATGATATGTTGGGTGAGGAGACAGTGAACAAAATAATCATATGTGTAGACCATAAGGCTGATGCTGGGGAGTAGTGAGAGATAAATTTGGAAAAGTAGGTTAAAATCATCCTGGAGTGATGCTTTCATGCCAGCCTAAGGAGTTTTAACTTCATCTTGTGATTAATGTGGAACTAATCACTGAAGGTTTTGGAGCAGAAGGAGGACAAGATGAAAGCAGTGTTTTTAAAAACTAATTTGACAATGGTTTGCAGAATGAATTAAAGGGGAGAAGTATTGGAACAGGTGGCCAGTTAGTTGCCTATTGCAATTATCCAAGTGTGAGGTGAAAGTAAAAGGAAGGATGGATTTGAGAGGTACTCCAAAGGAAGAAATGATGGTCTTTGATAACTGATTGGCCATTGTGTCAGGGTGGAGGACATAAGAGAATGGAAAGAGAAAAGTCAGATTTGACATTGAATGATTAGGGGAATTCAGGTACCACTGGTCAAAGTGGGGAAATTTGGAGGGGGAAAACTGTTGGGGAGGCAAGAATATGAGTTGATTTTCAGTGAGGTAAAGAAAATGGCCCATACCAGATTTGTAGCTGGAACTTGGGAGAAAGCATAGGAAAGCCTCAGTCATTCAACAAATATTTTTTCCAGAGCTACTGTATGCATGGCACATAATTGAAGATGTTGGAGTCGATGCTGAAAGAGGGAAAGAGAGAGAGAGAGAATGAGAGAGAGAGAGAGAGAGAGATAGAGAGAGAGAGAGAGAGAGTATAAAGAGAGAAAGACTGAGGTTCAAGAGGAAGTTTCCCTTTTGATGACGTCCCACTGGTATTAAGAAGGAAGAGCCAATCTGAGAGAGTAGCAAGTGCCACTTGTACCTTGGTCTTTACTGGCTTAACTTGTTTTGTTTTTGTTTTCTTTCCCCTTAGATTCTTGGGCCTTAGTACTCAGATATGAGAAAAATCTGTAAAAGACATGATTCATATAACCTATACTGATTATTTACTGTCTCACAGAAGGGGGAGAGGAGGGAGGGATAGAATTTGGAATTCAAAACTTTAAAAAATGCTAAAAATTGTTTTAACATGTAGTTGGTGAAAATTAAAATATATTAAACATGTAAAAACATACATTATATGGAGTGACTTCAGTCATTTTCCTCACCTTTACCTTGAACCAAAAGTTGCTATGCTTCTTTTTGCATCAATTTTGCATCAACATTTTTAATCGTCTTGAATACAGATATGTCTTGGGGAAAATTTGACCACTGTTCTTTTTGATTTTAGGTCTTACAATTAAATTGAGTTTTCCAAATTCTTAAAAACTTTAAACAAATGTTTAAGAACATTTTTTTTTGTTGCTTCCCACTCCCACCCCCACCCCATTCAAGCCCTCATCACCGTTCATATGGGCTATTCCAAAGGTCCTCTAACTGTTCTCTCTGCCTTTTCCTCCGCACAACAGCCAAAGTGATTTTTCTAAAATGGAGATAAGACCATGTAGTCTCTCTCACCTACTCAATGAACTCCAGGGGTTCCCTATTACCTCTAGGATCAAATATTAACTTGTCTGTTTTACATTTAAAGCTCTTCAATACCTGCTCCCTTCCTATCTTTCCAGTTTTCAAAACCTATTATTCACTTTCAAGCCTCCTACAGTTCAGTCATACTGGCCACGGACTTTCTTTTCCTCACACAAAATGTTGTGTCTCCAGTTTGAGTCTGGGTTCGTTTGAGTGTCTCCCCTGCCTACAATGCTCACCCTCTTTACCTCTGCCTCTTAAAATTCCTGGATTTCTTCAAGACTCAGCACAAGCCTCATCTGTTGCAGGAGGTCTTTTTTGTTGCTGCTCACTGCTAATGTCTTTCTCTCTAAAGTTATCTTCCATCTATGGTGTATATATCATATTGAATCTATAATTGCCTTACGTTCATATTGTCCCTCCCTTTAAAAGTTAAACATCCCAAGGGCAAAGGACTGTTTTTTCTTTTCCCCCCTTTATATCTCCAGAATTCATCACAGTATCTGAAACATAATGAACGTTGACTGATTGATAATGGACACATTATATGTAAACAACATTGAATGCAACATTTAACAGTTCAGAGGAATTTATGCATATATGCATGTATATACATGTACATATATATGCATACATATTTGACAACTATTGATTTCTATGTATTAAAAATCATTCTATGTATTAATCCATTGTTGGAGACATTATTAGCAGAATATAGGTTTCTTTGCTCCCCCCAAATTTTTATTTTGATGAAAAGTGAATTTTATTCTTATTAAATGAAATCAATATTTATGGTGATTCTACACAAGAATGGCAAATTAAGAGGGTTTTTTTTATTGGTGTCCATTCATACAGACAGATTTCCAGGAAGAACCATTTTACATAGGAATGAAGATGACTGATCCAATGGCTGTGATTTTCTGGACTTTCAGCGAGTTATAGCATCTAAAGCTGCTGCTGGAGCATGCCTATGCTGACATATATAGGTCTACCATGCAGATATTATATTTATGAAATCATCAATTCAATTATGGAGATGCTCTGGTGGATCTTGCATAGTGATCAAATTTACATCAGCAACAACTACCAGACACAATCAAGTAACTTAGATGTGAGAATAGATAAGAAATAATCAAACTAGTTGACAACACCAATGAAGTTGAATCTTCTACTTTTAGGGGAGAAATGTAAAATCTGTGGATTCCCATTAATGATGAAATTGAATATGATCGAAGGATGACATCGAATGATGAGATTGGGGTAACTTAATGGTCAGCACATCACCTATCCTTTCCTACTTTTTACTTTTAAAACATTTGGACTATTGCATAGGAAAAGCCTACCTTACAGTTATTTTGGATAAAGAATGAGAAAATGAATTAAGTTACTTAAACCATTATATTAAGAAGTCTATTATTTGGTTCCTTAATATGTTGATTTAATGTTATAAGGGTATGAAATACAAATGGATTCCATTGTGAAATACTCATACAGGGGTTGGCATGAAAAATTCTGCCATTTTCTTAACTGAACATTTTGTGATTGGTCTTTTTGCCATCTTTCCTCTGTTTGACTTTTAAAACCTTTCCAGCCTATCTTTCCTACCTATTGCACATCACTCCCCTGTATATACTTTGTGGTTCAGCCAAATTGGCTCTCTTGCTGTTCTTCACATAACTTCTGGTTATGCCCTATTTTTATGCCTTTGTCTGGAATACATTGCTTCTTCATGCCTCTTAAAATCTCCAGCTTCATCAAACCTCAGGTAAAGCATGATCTCCTACATGAAGCTTTTTTCCTCATCCTTCCAGATGCTAGTGCCTTTCTCCTACCTTTCAAAATTTTCTTGTATTTATTTTGAATATACTTATATTATACCAGATATAATATAGTGGATAGAGAGCTAGCCTTGGACCCAAGAGGAGCTGGGTACTCTGGACAAGTTACTTAACCTCTTAGTCTTCTAAGGCAACTCATTAAACCTATAGACTACAGAGAAGGTACTGACTGGCATTGACGTTCCCTATTCTATTGAAATAATAGGTCTAATCTCTATCCCAATCTTTCATGTGTATGTGTTGTTTTCTCCAGTAGAATGCAAGTTCCTTGAGGTTGGGGACTATTTCCTACTTGATTTTTTTTTTTATATCTTGCACCTAGCACAGAGCTTAGCATATGGTAGACAGAAATGGGTGTTGATTGGTTGGTTCTATCCCTGTCTTGCACTGTGAGTCAGTAACTACCTTACCAGCAGTACTTTCTCAACATACCTTACATTCTGAGAAAAGGCCGTGAAACCTGGTAGTTCTCCTGGTTAGTGGCTTTAACTTGCTACGCTCAAATCATGGGCAGGTTAAAATATGTCTAATCTAAGTGATCATTTAGAAGGCTTGGTCAATCAAACCAAACTTGTTTGTACAGTCAGGATCCTAACTTTTAAAATCAAAGTTTTATCCACATAAAAACTGAAATATTTCATTTCCCAGTTCCTTCTGGGTATGACATCTTGGAGGAAGGTCAAAGCATTGTTATTTCATTTTTTTTCTTCCTATTAAAAGAATAATTCACAGCTTCTTCTGCGCCACTACACAACCCTTTTGCTTTTAAATTACCTATTTATTTTAACGGTACTCCATGCTCAGAACAGGGGTATGTGACAGCTCAGCAAAGGCACTGGGGAAGATAGGAATTTAGTCTAAGTGTCCTTTTAAGTAGTCTCCACTCCAGGTCACATTTTAAAAAACCATTAAATTCAAAAGGTTCTTTGTCTACACTATGGTACACAAGAATGAAACCAACTAGTTAATGCTTGACTGACATGCATGTTTCTGCCATGGAATATTACATGCAAGTAATAAAAAAAAGATTTTCCTGTAAAGTTTCTTGGGACTTCAAAAATGGGAATTCTTTTCTACAATAAACAACTTTTCTAACACCATTTAAAATTGTGCATTTCAGAGCAGAAGATGGCTAGTGACTTATCTTTCAGGGAAAAATGACAGAAATGACTATTTGGAATTATTCCTGGAATTAGACCAGCATGAGGTCCCCTCTGCCAATCTAAGGTAAAAGTGCTGAAAGGCAAGAAATCCAAAGTGATGTATGTCCAACTGACTATGTTGACAGTCTCTGGTCTAGCAAAAATTCCAAATGCCCAAAGCCAAAAGAGTCAGAGAATGTGTAAACCTGGGGATGTCATCAGTGAGAAACACAGTAAACGCCAGTTCCTTTATAAGGGGTATTTAGTCAAGGGGGCCAGAAATAATATCCAAACTTCTGACCTTCTAAGTGTCCCCAGGTAATATACAGAATTTATTGATAATTGAAGGTAGAATTGTAAGACCTCTGTCTTACTGCAATATCTCCTTGACTATTATAATGAAAAGTAAGACAAGATTGCAAAGGATTTATTTAACATATAACCCAAAGTCCCTTAAGAAATGTTAATGAATTACCTGTTCCTTTTCTATTGATTAACATTACTTATCTGTGGAAATCTTGCTACTTTTAGGACAGATTTTTGTAAAGGTCATTTTTGAACAGTAAGATGACGTTCAGGCACAAAAATTCATATTAAAATGTGCTGTAAAATTCTTCAAATGCATCTTCATGGCAGCAGAAAATACACTGAAACATTAGGTATAGTCTTGTCTGCCTATGACTGCTTGAGGTTACATAAATTATGCATATCCTCTGGTCTTTAGATAAGTCTGATCTTTCAAAGATTAATTAATATGTAATAACTTTCGCTAATTGTCTTTAAGGTTTAAAAAAGTTTATGTTGTTTACAACAGTGTTCAGAAAAGACTACATAATAATAGGCAACGACTATTTAGTGAATTAAAATTGCAGAATAATTCAAATGTGGCAAACGTATTATTGCACATTTACATAATATCAATTATTTGACTTGCTAATTTTGGAAGGGAAAGAGCTATAGCTTCAATGTATATTGATTTTTGAGGCTTTGAGATTTTCATTATAATAAGACTACTAAATACAATACCTAACACACTACCTTACACATGATAGGTGTTTAGTAAATATTTGGTTTGTGAATGAAAAAATGAATATCCTTCAGTTATAGACTTTTATGTAAAGGAGAATTCAGAGCAAACAAAATTCTGTGTAGCATACAAACTAATTAAAGTCATTTTCTATAGCTTTCTGTATCTCCATTTAATAACTAAGTCAAAGTTAGAAGGGGGTTTCTTGTACTCATTTTTAGCATTCTTAACTGGAAAGGAGCACGATGTAGGAGAAAACACTGAATTAGCAATAGCAGATCTGGCTCTTCAATGATTCTGCCATACTTGACCTAAGTAACTTTAGATTAGTCACTCAGTTTCCTTATCCTCATCCTTAAAAAGAGAGAGAGCTGGACTACATAATTTCTCTCAGGCCCCTCCAAAATTTAACTTTCTATGATTCTAAAATGCTTTTTGTTTCCTTTATGACACTGAACTATTTTTTTACCACTGCTATCAGAATACTTGAAATTACATTGTGTAGTAGAAAAAAACCCCAAAAAACATGGGGTTTGGAGTCAGAGAATCTGGCTTGCTTCCTGGATATCTAACCACCTACTATCTGTGTGACTTTGGACAAGTCATATTGTTTGCTCACCTATAAAATGAAGAGGTTGGAATGGATGATAGCTAATGTGTCTTTGAGCTGTAACTTTATACAATCCTCAGAGTCATAATTTTATTTTATTAGTTAATTTTATTTTTTTGGAGGGGGTAAGGCAGGGCAATTTGGGATTAAGTGACTTGCCCAAGGTCACACAGCTACTAAGTGTGTCAAATGTCTGAGGCTGGATTTGAATTCAGGTCCTTCTGACTCCAGGGTCGGTGCTCTACTCACTGTGCCACCTAGCTGCCCCCATAGTTTCCTTTTAATAACCATATGCTAAGTAACAACTATGTTCAAAGCATTGTATTAGGCATTGGAGAAGACAGAAAACTAAGCAGGACATGATCCCTCTCTTCATAGAACATATAACCTAGATCTAGTATGGCAATAAGACACATAGACGAATGATATCAAAGAAAACTGGAATGACAAGTATGAAGAAAAAATAATAATAACAATATACTTAGGACTAAAATAAAACATAACCCTGTTATAACATAGATTCGAATGTGTACATAGGTCTAAACTGTTGTTCAGTCATGGCCCACTCTTTGTGACGCCATATGGGGTTTTCTTAGTGGAGATACTGGAGTGGTTGGCCATTTCCTTCTCCAGTGATTGGTCTAGATATGTTCTCCTAAATATAACAATGATGTAAGAAAAAGCCTATAAGAAAAATAGCTAATAAAATAGATATTACTAGTTCTTTCCCCTATGGTGCAGTGCGCAGGACTTGGATTCATATCTTGGCTATCCCTCTGTGACCTTGGGTGAGTCACAGTCCTGTTTATCCTTTGTTTCATAAGTTATAAAATGAGGTTGTGACTCTAGATTGGGGGTTCTTAACCATAGATCCCCACTTGGGGGGTAGTTCGAGGGTGAGGTTGTGAATTTCAGTGGGAGAAATACATCTTTACTTTTACTGATCTCTCTTTTATTGAAATTTAGCATTTCCTCCCATTACAAATATAGGCAACAAACCACCATAGTGCACAAAGAAGTCCATGACAGGAAAGGTTAAGAACCTATTCTGGATTATCTGTAAGGACTCTTCTGCCCCTAAATCCTATGTCCATTGTCATGGAGAAGTATCCCTTGATTGAAGACTCCTGAAAGCTCTGATTGATCTTGATCTATTATTTCCATTATATTTTGATCATTTGTATAACTGAGGTATTAGCTAATTATCCAGAATGAATGGAGTCCACTACTTGTTGCTCTGTAGAATGTGAAAAGAAAACCATGAAGTTAGGTCTGTAAATCATAGTTTGAAGCTTTGAACTCCACCCATAGAGACAAAATAAAGTGGATTACCTGGTGAGTCTGATCAATGCAGGCAGCCTTGGCTGGGTGGTGCAGTGGATAGATCTGAAGAACTTGGAGTTCCCAATTCCAACACTAGCTCTGTGATACTGGACAAATCACTTAACTTCTCTGTGCCTCAGTTTCCTCATCTGCAAAATAGGAATAATATTAGCACCTACTTCACAGAGTTGTGAGGATCAAATGAATATACAACTTTAAAAGTGCCTTGCAAGTCTTTAAGCACCACATAAATGCTATCTATATTCATTGTTGCTATTCTTTTCTCAGTGGTCTAGGTAACTGTTAAATTCTCCATTAAATTTTGACTGTATAGAGATACCAGGTTCTGTATCCATACAGGGATTTTATGCAAAATCCCTCAAATGTTAATCAATTTTATTTTTAGTGTCATAACATCAACAATCAAGAAGACGTTTTTGTTTCAGGATATAATCTTGTTGTCTTTTCCAGGGAGTTTCGCAACTAATACAAACCCTAATTCTACTAATAGAAATACTTATATTTGTTTTCAAAGCATTTTTACCTACGTGATCTCATTCAAGCTTTGCAACAACCTCATGAGGTAAACAGAGCAAGGATTATCATCACTTTACAGATGAGCAACTGAATCCAAGAAACTAGTAACAGTACTGAAAGAACTGATGTTTTAGAATTGAACAAGAATTTATTAAATTATATTGATTCCAGATCCTGTTGTCTAGAAAGAGATTGCCTTTTAAAGGGATTATCTTTTTTAAAAATACAATCTACTGATTTGTTTTGGGGTATCTCTCTGTCTGCCTATCTGTCTATCTACCTATCTATATCTATATACACACATGCAGACATACACAGGAAGAGAGAGAGAGAGAGAGATGGATGGATGTGTATGTATAGATGTTTGTACATGGAAAAGGGTTTCATGGAAACCCTGCCATTCCTATCCAAAGGACAAATGATTAAGTTCCTTGTCTGTTAAATGAAGGGGTTGGACCAAATGGTCTCTAAGGGCCCCTTTAGCTTTAAAAAGTCAATAATTCCATGCTATGAAGTTCAATGCCAACATATCCAGCAATCTATTCCTTCTGTGAAATATCCATCAATTTCACATAACTAATGATCAATAATTAGATTATATTTTAAAATATTTTTATAATTTAATTTGCAATTATGCAAATAATCTTGTTCTGATTATATAGACAGTATATCATTCTCCTTCATCCTACCTGCTACCATATTAGAGATACCGATGTAGATTACATTTTAATTTTTTAAATTCTAAATTTTAAAATTGGAAGTAGAATGTTTTTGCTTTAGAGAGCATACAATTCAATTGACTGAATTCAGTTCTTTGAAGTTTGAATGCAGTCAAAGGGCCACACTTGAGGACCTAGAGGGCCACATGTGGCCTTGAGGCCACAGGTAACATCGCAAGAGAGCATTACTTTTCAACTCACAGTGCATGTGGTAGATATAGTGCCACTGGCTTCTTGAAGTCTTTTCCAGAATTTTTACCTAGTCCAATACCCTCATTTTATAGATGAGCAAACAGAAGCTATGGGAATTTAAGTAATTAACCTAAGATCACAAAAGTAATAAGTAGCAAAGCCAGGATTTGAACCCCTTCTCACTCCAAATCAAGTGTTTGTTCCGTTATGCGACACTGCACTAAAATACTATCCTATTTTAATAATCACTATAAGCCAAAATAAAGAGTAAGTTTGGAGAGTAGAGCAGGATCTGTGTAGACTGGGATAGGTAAAATTGAGAAAAATGAGAGTGGCTGAAAGCTCATCTCTGGAGCCATCATCATGTCCAGAAAGGATACCAAGGTTCAAAATACCATGCTCTTGTTGCATTCCCACACTGTACATTTTCATCTTCTCTCTACTATTCATGGATAGTAGAGAGAATAATATTAATAAATTCTAATCCCATCCCTATCTCTCCCCCACAGCAATATCTGCTCTATTTTTAAGGTTTCCTACCCCTGAAAGGATCTTCACCAATAAGAATCTTTTTCTGGTGATGCCCCTATTCTGTAGGAAAGGGTGGACAGGCCTCTAGGAGATGCTCTCTTAGACATCTCTAGGAGATGCTCTCTTAGACATAAGCATGATGGAAAATGAATTCCTGTGCATGTAACTCTTACATACCTGATTCCTGAATCTATTTCATGCTTTGTTGCTTCTGTGCTTTTTCCACACTCTGTCCCTTACCTAGAATACTTTCCCTATATTAGCTATCTGATTACGGGATGTAGTATGTTATAATATTTCCATCATGCTGTCTCTAGGTCCAGATGATCTGGGTTCAAAACCCACTCCTGATATTTACCATCTACGTGACCTGTTCTTTTTCTGGGCCTCATGTAAAATGAAGAGGTTAGACCATATGGCCTCTAAGGTCCTTTCCAGCTCCAGATCTTCTTAAAATCTTTTTTCATCCTTCAAAACCCAATTTAAATGCTGTCCCTTCCATGAAGCTTTTCCCTAATCCCTCTTACTGAAATATTTTCTCCTTTATCAAGTTCATGGAATATTATGACCTTAACACATTCTAAATCTGTATTACAATAATTTGTGTACAATTTTAGTATAGTATATGATATTTGAGAATTAGGTTCAAGTTTTATTTCTCTTTGAATCTCCCATCTCCTTAATGCTTGTCACATGAGAGAAAGATCCATAGAGTACAAATTCATTTTTCTCAATTTTCCCTATCCTGATCTACATGGATCCTGTTCTACTCTTTTAACTTATTCTTTATTTTGACTTATAGTGATTGTTAAAATAAGGTGATATTTTAGCGCAGTGTAGCATAATGGAACAAGCACTTGATTTGGAGTGAGAACTGGTTCTAATCCTGGCTTTGCCACTTATCACTTTTGTGATCTTGGGTTAATCACTAAACTCCCCATAGCTTTTGTTTCCTCATCTATAAAATGAGGCTATTGGACTCCATGACTCTAAGGTCATCCTGCTGTCAATTTATGATCCTATGATTCTTTCCAGGAAAAGGTGCTTGATATAGGGGCTATATCTGAGGGTAGCAAGAATTTAGTTGACAGTATGTAGGTAATGGGTAAGCACCATCAAGAAGAGGGTGATGTCCCATCTTCAAAATCTTCATTGTGGTGAGATGCTTAGCTTCATTTAACAACACACACACACACACACGTTTTGGGGGGATGGGGGAAGGCAAGGCAATTGGAGTTAAGTGACTTGTCCAAGGTCACACAGCTAGTAAGTGTCAAGCATCTGAGGTCGGATTTGAACTCAGATCCTCCTGATTCCAGGGCTAGTGCTCTATTCACTGCACCAACTAGCTGTCTCTATACTTTTACATGCCCCTGGATTCATTTTTATTCAGTGATGTCCAAGGTTACATGTTTAACAGATGGCCAGTCCTGGTGAAGGCAACATATACCTTTGGTCCCCTAATATGTGCCAAATGTATGTCCGTGGAGAAAGACAGAGCAGTCTAGTTGTTCATCTCTGTTCTTCCTTCTGGGGTGCAATCTCTATTCTTTACTCTTCAATCTCTGTTTTAGGTTTCCTGGTATTTTAATTGGTGAGGGGACAAGGTGGCATTTTCCATTCCTCCCTCTGGATCTATATTTTGAGACTTTGGGCCTTTTAATCATTCATGGGCTTGTTTGTGGGATGCAGGGCTATTTCAGGCATGTGTTAGGCTGTGCCATAGCCAAAAGCCATTCTACCTCATGAGACACATACATTTCTTATACTTGAGGAAGAGCGATGGGGAAGGAAGACATCTCCCAAATGAAGATTTGCTTTCCTATCAGACACAGCAAAATTCTCTTAAATTGAAATGTTGGAATTTCTTTAATAAAAGCATTTATAAAAATACTAAAGGGAGCTTCTTGAAAAAGAGTGTTCACCTGTAGGCGTTATTCAAATCTTCCATGACTCCAGTTAATCTACTAGCTGCCTTTTAGGTCTTAATCAGGCATTCTAATATAGTACAGCATATAGACCTTTCTAGTAAGTCTAAAGCAGGCTTGGAATCCCAGTAAACTGACCAGGAATCCACAGTAGCCTCTGGGCTGTAGCTAATGTTGATGTTGTTAAGAAAACTCCCTTTATCCCCTTGTGAAGCTCCACAGAGAACTGCATTTACATATAATAAGTGCTTCATTTAAACCCTCTGAACTGTGTTGGGGGATATCTCTAGTCCATCCACCACTGGGGGCAGAGACTAGCAGTTCCATTACTTAATTAAATGGAAGGATCTTGAAAGAGTAAAGAATAGGTCTCCTTATTCTAGATTTTCAAAATACAGTTCTAATTCCAACCTAATCAACTTGGCAATGGAAGGGTGTATTAATTTTTCAAATAAAGCTTTATTCTTTAGTGAAAAGATTATAATGTGATAGTTTTCTACTTGCTTTATGCTTTCAATTCATGTTACAGAGAAATTCTGGCTATCAAACAGTATAAATTCTAGAGAGTTACTTACATTACACAGTTTGTTGGGTAGTCATAGACTCTTTAGGGCAAAGGATTTAGTGTAGTTAATTTCTGTTAAATAAATTACTAATTAGTATTCCAGTGACCTAGACTAATTATTGCACTTAATTTAATCAGAGTGACTATTCTGTTTAGAGAAAGATCTATTCAGTTTGCAAAACATTTTAAAATCACCTATATTCTTACTTTCTTGCTGAGAAATGCACAAAATTTATTTGTACAGAGAAATGAATTTTAATACTACACTTTCTACTGCTGTGGGGTTTAGAGTTGACTTCATATCATTAAAATGCATGAATGAATTAGTATATTTATTTGCATGTATGATATATCTGTATTTCAAAGCAAAAATTTCAAAGGGCCACCAAATATATGTATGTAAAATTTGTATTTGCCTCCTAGTAATGTTCATTCACTACGCAGATCAGTGTTTATAAGGAAAAATTGGACAGTTGCATACACCATCACCTCATTTCCATAGCCATATCTGCATGCAGGCTTATTTATGCAAATTTCACAAGTGCATATGACATAGACATTTTAAAATCTAACAATAAGTAGGTAAGATCAAATTCTGCCCACAGGTGGGCTAATGAAGTGATAATAAGTAATATTTTCCTATAGTAGCACTTTTGGGGGGGGGCACATGGTTAAGGACTATTTTTGAGACACTTATGTTACAAACATTTAATTTCATAATATATATCAACTTATAGTAAGTAATTAGTATAAAAATGAATTGGAAATGGTGCCAGATGTCACATTTCAGGGGAAATGCCATTTTGGACACTTGAAAAAAAGTAAATTCTTTATTTACATCCAGGATAGTTTGCATTTTCGCTTCCACTTTTTCAGGTTGCAGCTTTATTCTTCATTTTTTGAAAATAGGTTTTAATCATGATTTAAACATGTGAGTATCAGGTCCCACTTTGATATGTATGTCTGAAACCCAGAGAAGTTAATGGGGGTTATGAATGCCTACTGAGGGGAGAATACACCCATAACCTCCAAAACAAATTTAGAACAATTTAAAATGCCCTGGAGTAATAAAGAGCTAGTTTAAGGGGTCAATGAGAGGGTAAATATATGTTTTAAAGATTATTTTTGTGAAAACTCTAGTGGCTCACAGGCCCAAGGGAGGAACAGATGGGTGTGAACAGAGAAAAGGATAAAATAACAATTATGCCCAGGGTAAAAGTGTAAATTACAGTGTTCCTTGGCAGAGATCATGTGCACGGCAACATTTTTTTTATGATTGTTATTTATATTTCCAAAGTGCTGTATAACCACTGTTTATCCCTCAAAATGCCCTTGCCAAGTACATATTTCCCACCAAGCAGTTTAGACTGACAGCAACCAGAAGAGAAATTAATCATTCAGTTTGTAGTGTCTAATATTTTAGGAGATCAACTAGGCTACTTTGAGTATGCCCTTGTGCAAATGAGGAAACTGAGCGAGCTAAGTGAGGTTAAGAACTTTCCAAAAGTCCCCGAGTGGCAGAGCACAGATTAAATTTCACAGAGTATCAATGTGTTGCACAGACTATTGATCCATGGCATGTATTGTGGTTGTCATGTGTACTATGTCCCTCAGCATTCTGCTACTTTGCCTCCTCTCTTTCAAGTAGTCGATGCTGTTATCTACATTTCTTGGACCTATTCAAGGTCAAATCTCAAGGTGGCAGAAGCTAGGCTTAGGCCTGCACTGAGTAATGTGGGGGCATGTGGATAATACGTGAGGAAATGGTCCAGGAACCCTGGAAAGGATCTATGGGAGTGGGGTAGATTGAAGAAATAGGATGAAGGAGAAATCAGATGAGGGAAAGAGTAGAATGGAGCTAAGCCCATAGCTGATAAGTCTTAGGTCTCCTACATTCTGGTCATAGTTTCTGTATATAGTGGTCATTTCTTCCTTGGCCTATTTACACCTATCTGATACATGTACAAATTATTAGAATATGTGTCCCACAGAAGGAAAAATTGAGGTAGGTAATAGATGCCGTAATTTTATTGAGGGAATTCGTATACAGCTAAATTTGGAAGGAATGGAATTTAAACTGTTGAGTAAGCCACAAGAGGCAGACTTGTTTAATGCATCCTTGCAAATCTCCAGACATACACCAGGATTTGACCATTTAAATACAGTAACAACACCACCACCAACAATAAGAATTTACTTTAACAAAGTGCAGCTCCAAGGGTCTCTTTTCATTGTGAATTCTACTACAGAGGGTAATTGACCTAAAAGTAAAAAGAAAATTCCCTGGAAGTTGAAAAAGTCTCAGAACCTACTTAAAATAATGGGAAAAAAATAAGCACAAAAGTGATAAAATTTGGGACAGATGATGCAATGTTTTGGTGTTTCAACAATCCAGCTAGCAGCTTCTGTGGGAGGCATAAGATCCACCCACAGCCAGCACCCAGAAAGCTGCCAACAGCACAGGTTCTTTTGATCTGCTTAACTAAGGAAAGCAAGGTGAAGGGGTTGACAAGCTTACTTTAATTCAGAATACAAATATCATTCACTTAGTTCAGGGGAAAAGACCAGCACACTAAACTTCAGAACAAATACAAACAAATTACAAACATCAACAGACAGACCAAATACAGATTCATAGTTACCAACATCTAGGTTCAGCCTGGGAGCTCAGAACAAAGGTTGGCCCAGAGTCACTCGCACCACTACTGCTGCAGGGAAGAGCTCCGAGGAAGAGGAGGCCAACCCCTGGTTTTATATCTTTTTCAGCATCAGGGGTGAGTCACACATGCGACTCACCCACGTGACCTAAAATTGTCACAAAGAGATGACTTAAACCCAAGTGGTCTAAAAGCCTCTGCTGTCCCAGACATGTAAACTAGGCCCTCCCTGGAGTTAGCCCCACCTTGGGCCCCACCTTAGTTGCCAATCCACACCCACTAAGGTTTTACACCTAATAGGGGTTTGGGCCTGGGGCTTAGCACTTAGTAAGACTCAATGAAATACACTGAATTACTCAAAGCAAACAAAAGCCAAACTCTTCAAGGGCACTTGTTGAACTAAGTGATAAAGAGCCCATTTTGCTTACCAACACATTTGGTTCAGTTATTATGTTAGGAATGAAAATAAACTGTTTTGAAGTGATATTGGCTATTCAGGTAAATGATAGTAAAGGGTATCTTTCCTTCTCAACACAATGAATTTGTGTTCTTGCTTCCTGCTTGTCTTGACTAGAATAAATCTCAAAGAACAGAGATCTTTGATGTATATCAGTAATGCATTTTAAATATCAACCCAATTGAGACTAATTCAAAGATGCCCATAATGGACCTTCTTGATGCCCTTTTTCAGGCTATGTTTAAAATGTGTGCTCTGAATTTAAGCCCAAACTTTATATAAATTACATTTTGGTTTTGGTCAACCTACAAATGAAGTTGAATTTGTAGAGGTCACTCAGCTCTGCAGTTCATCTTCCAAAACAGGAGAAGATAGAAACTAAAGAAGGTAAGTGGTGAATTAACCTACTGGAGAATTAAGGATCCTGGGTCAGAAAATGGCATAGAATGTGAGAATCAGGGTACTGGTTAGAATTGATTAAGAAGGTTTGATTATAGAACCAACTGAAAAGAAAGGTAAAAGGAGTTCAGAATAGTTGGAGTATGGTGTTAAATCACACTATGTAAAAGATGAAGGTGCTATGGTTTGGAGATTTATAGGAGATTTGGAGATATTTAATATCTGAACCCGTTAGCTTTTTGACTTGTACATTCCTAACAGGAAGTGTTGGACTCTATAGCAAATATCATCTAGGCCCTTCCCCAGTGATCAGAAGGGCAACCCACAATTTATAAAGGGTAAAGGAGAAGAGTAGCAACTGATCCTTTAGCTCTGTTTCCATCTTTCTCCTAAGTTTTATCACCTTATAATTCCATATGGAGCCTTCGCAAATTCTCAAAAACCATGAACTTAGGAACCACATTTATCTTAATCAGAAATTTCGTGTATTTGTGATGCCTTGTTGGTTTTCCAACTTTTTTTTTTGGATTCAGGAAGGTTGGAGACAACATATATATCCTTTTGTTTGTGTGTCTACTTCAATAAGAAATCAAGTGTATTGAAAAGTTCTAAATTCTTGGGGATAATCTTTTGAAATGAACTTACCTTTATGGGATCTTTTCTTATCTGAAGTTTTTATTAAACATTATCTAAATATACCATAAGTTTCATTTTTAATTTTTGATCATTTTTCTAGATTTTAATGGAGGATGTCATACTGATTACTTCTATACTATCTTAAGACATACTTTTTAAAATAAAATAAGATTGGGGTATTTACTAAACATTTTACTGTGAAATATATTGCCAACTATACTCACTAATCTACCCACTAGAACTTTAAAACAAAAGTTCCTATGTTTTGTCATTTTCTTTTAAATAAGTCACACACTTTTTTTTCAGGTTATCTACAATAAAACCTTATTTGAACTATTTCAAATTTCTCTCTTTTTGTCCAAATTTACAAATGGGATTATTTGTCAAAAGGAGAAAATTAAAATTAAGTAACATAAAAAGAAATACAAAATAAACATTAAGTTTCAGAAAAGGTGGTTTCCCCAGAAATTTATGCAGAAGTTCTTATTATCTTTTCATTAAAAATGGTTCATGACTATCAACATAAATTTATAATATTTTTTAAAAACTAGCCTTTTTGCTTTGCTCTTTTAGTTTCCCTCATTGTCATGCACTTCCACCATGTCTTTAAACTGCTGAATTCCCACCCATTCTTCAAGGTGCAAGTGAAATGCCATCACCTCCTTCCTTGATTCCATTTTTCTATTGGATCTCACATAGGACTTCATTTTGCACCTGTCTAATGCATATATTATTGTGTGCTATAATCATTAGCATATGTGTCCTTTCCCTTTGCTAGACTGTAAGAGCCATGAGGGCAGAGAATATGCTATATTTAAAGTTTGTATTTACCCCTGCACCTAGCATAGAACTTGGCACAAAGTAGTTACTCAATAAATATTTGCTAAATTGAACTGGGTAAAATAATTTAAAAATAACTATAGATTAACACGATGGCTTTTAATAGAATTCTTTCCATTTTAATACCTTAGAAATTTATAGTGCTATTATTGGTACATTTAAATTTTTCCTTACAAAAGATTTTAAAGCAGGGATTCTATTATAGAGGATATACTTCAACTTTTCGAGAATATACACAAACCAATATGGACACTTTACTAATACTAATTACAATCCTTTGAGATTTTCTAAAAAGAATATCTGTGGCTGAAAATTCTGTTACCTTAAAGTTGATCTGGTGATGAGCCTCCACAAACTTAGCCAGGTCGATTGTGAGAAGACAAATGTAGTCGGTCTGTCAATGGGCCAATATTCTAGCCTGGTGTAAGTAGACTCTGTCAGTATCTATGTTCTACCAACCTGACCTTTGAGAATCCAGGGTCACTTCCATGCCATGAGGAGTCAGATTTTAGTGGAAGAAAATCTATACTGACAGGTGAAATATTTAGCCAATTAAAAGAATCTTACAGAATTTTCTACAAGTCCAATTAAATTTAAACTTGCCAAATTAAAATATATTTTTTTGTCCAAATACATAAAAACTTTTTAATTAAAATACTTTGCCCTGCTAATATCCATAAAACAAGTGATACTGTTTAATTTTTAGAATGTTGTCCAAAATAAAACTACTTAGCAAAGTCGAAATATTCTTTTTACACACAACACAACACTGTCTTCTTTACTCCCTCTAATTTGAGTTTAAGAATATATGACTATATTACTTTGCTACTTGGGTAAATTTATGGCCTCATCAATGTGAGTTCTTCCAATACCAGTTCACACTGCAATCCATATATGCCTTTTCGTTCTGTGGGATTCCTATGTGTATCTCATCTGATCAAGTCACCTCCCTATTCAATAAACTCCAATATTTCTATTGCCTCCAGAAGCAAATACAAAATGCTCTTTTTTGCTTTCAAAACTTAGCCTCCAGTCTTCTCACACCTTATTCCTCACCAGTACTGTTCAGTCTAGTGACACTTGCCTCCTGGCTGTTCCATGAACAAGATACTTCATCTCTCAACTCCAGCCATATCTTTTTTTCTGGCTGTCTCCCATCCCAGGAACATGCACCCTCCTTGGCTCTGATGACTGAATTCCCCAGCTTCTTAAGTCCCAGCTAAAATCTCACCTCCTACAGGAAGCCTTCTCAAAGACCTCTTAATTCCAGTGCTTTCCCTCTTTTGATTATTTTCTATTTATCATGTATATAGCTTGCTTTGTCCATATTTGTTTGCATGCATGCTGCCTCTTCCATTAGAGTGTGAGCTTAGCACAGTGCCTGGCACATGGTAGGTGATTAATAAATGTTTATTGAATGAATGAAAACCCTCCAAAGAGGACCTACCTACCACACTGGAGACCTTCCTCTAGTTTGAAAAATATTTCACTAGTTGTTGAGTACCTGAACAATCCTCAGGCTTATTACATGACTTGTGGCCCACCTCCCTTTCTGGCTATATGTATCTGGACATACACACACACACACGCACACACACACACATGTATATTTTATACCAATTCTAGCATGAAGGTTATAGGTAATACTCTAGAACCTGCTTAGAGTGACTATAGGTTTCTCTATCGCCCTTGAGCACATGCAAAATTTTTATTCTTCTGAGAAAGATCCCCGTATCTTTAGTAACACCTACATAAAAATCTTAATAAATTGCAAATGTGATCATTAGAGGTTATGAATGATCAATAAAGATCATCATCAATTTAGCTTTTAAAGGTATTATATTGATAGAACAATATAAAGAGCAATGCAATGCATTTGCAAACCACACTGGCCTGAATAAGGTATTCAACATCCAAATGCATTTACTTCCACTTAGACCTAAATAATTCATCGATTCAGATGAACATGTATCTTTGAGACCCCATTTGGGGTTTTCTTAGTAAAGATACTAAAGTAGTTGGCCATTTCCTTCTCCAGGACATTTTACAGACAAGGACACTGTGGCAAACAGGGCAAAATGATTTGCCCAGGGTCACACAGCTAGTATCTGAGGTTGGACTTGAACTTAGGTTTTTGACTCCAGGCCCAGCACTCTATCCACTGTGTCACCTAGCTGCCCCTGCCTCACATTAGGATTCAAAGTGAAATCGACTCTTCCAATCTCTGCACCTTGTTCAATTCCTTGAATGTAGTTGATGCTGATATCAAGTTCAGATTAATTTCCAGAGCCTCTTTGGGCAGTGCCTATATAAACTGACCACATTGAACAAGAGTTTGTACTCCCCATTTGATTCAAGCTTTCTGTATAGTCAACCCTTAGGGCTGGGCTCTCAATAAATGACTGTGGAAGAATGAGGTATGGCAAAGACTCAGTGGGTTCATTCACAAAACTGTATCTGTCCCAGTGGCAGGAACAAATTCACCTCTCCTTCACCTTGAAACTGTTTTAATGAACCATGGCTGATTGGATTCATTGAATCTTTTGGTCACATCTAATTCTACTATTCCATGAAGAACATCTTAGAAAAAAATACTTGAAAAGAATATGCTTCGTTGTGTATACATAAGGCTTAATTCTGACAAGGAAAGGACTAGAAAATGCCCAGTGTAACTATGAATCAGATGATTACTTGGGTCTGATTCTTATATTGAATAAAATTCTGATATCTATTAATTTAAGAATTGGCAGGGTTAATATCAGTCTTTAATCTATGTTAAATCTGTAGAAAGAATGTTTTCAATCTGTGGAATGTGTACTTTGTTGGTAGTGTTGAATTGAATAGTCTTCTGGGTCAGTCCTCAAAGGGACCTGAATGACCACTAATAGTTTTATGGCACTTTTCCACTACTATTCATCTAGCATTTCTAAAACACAAATGAAACATTTGGACTTTCTCAATTCTGATTTTTATATAAAATTTCTATTTGTCATAAATATCACCAGGAAAAGGACACTTTATTGAACTAATTCTCTTATAGATTGGAGGTCCATGTTAAATATTTTTTGGGAAACGCCTGCAATTCCTGCAGACACTATTATCTTATACAAAATACTCTTACGGAATAACTTGAAAATTTCCAAAGGTGGTGGTTGAAAATACAATATTTTGCCAAACCACATATGATTTTTCTTAATTATAAAAAGCCCAACTTATTCCATGTTTTCCTTCTGAATACTATAGAGTCCCAAATTCAAACTTTAATGATAGAAATTAAAAATGAATATATAGAAGCAATATATAGCAAGTACATTTCCCTAATTAACTATTGCAAAGAACATGACAATAAAAATAATTAATGGAAAACAACAAAAGCTTGCATCAATAAGCTACTCTGTTTCTCTTAGGACCAATATTTTATTCTAATTAATCCTTACAGAATCCCCATGAGGTAGATGAGGGGCAAAGACCCTCTTTTTATAGATGAGGAAACCAAGGCACAGGCAGGTTAAGTGGATTGCCAAAGGCCACACAATGAGTTAGCAATGGAATCATGAAAAGGGCCCACATCTCCTTTTTCCAAGGACATTGCTTTATCTAAAGTATTGTTGCTACGTAGCAAATAAGGAAGATGACTACAGCATTGATATGAACAAAAATTAGATAACATGTTAGGTTCTGGTATTAGAAGTGAAGTATAAATTACGCATGGAATAATTGTCTACATAGGAAAAAGACTTCCACTTTCAAAAATGTGGTCTTTCCCCTATCTTTCACCATTAAAAATTTTTATTTGCATTTTACAATATCTGTTATTCAACTTCAAACAAATGCAAATGTAGCCGTGGTACAAAGTAGCATTTGTGCCACCAGTACCATGAAAAACCCTCATGTGTGAATGAGTGGTTAATTAGGCTGTATTAGATTAATCCCATGTCTCCATTGGTTGTAACAAATGAAAAGATAGTGTGCATTGTCATGGGGATAGACATTTAAAGCTGAATGTAAGTTTCATATTTTTTCCATGTGGTTGGTCAGCCAGGACTTCCTTTTAATTTAATGAAAATTTGGTTTGTAAATCAGAAAACCTTTCTAATTGAAGAACATGTAAAGAAGGAATCTGCAAATTTTCTTAGAAATTGAAATTTTGTTTATTGTTTGATGCTAGGAAATCACACACACACAAACATATACACAAAAACCCATCAGGTGCAGCTCTAAACAATGGATTTTATAGAAAATGGATAAAAGCTTACCTCTTAGGCCTAAATAGAAATTTAGGTAGAGGCATGTATAGAGATACCAGATATTTCTAATATGATAATATTACCTAGGTGGCAGGAGAATATTTGTTATAAAAAGGTCTTAAATGTCATTTCCTAATGACATTTTGAGGTAATTTTAGCCAAAAGTCATATTTCCCTTTTAAAATAATTGCATATAGATTATAGTTACTGTATAAGAAAAGGCTTGCCTTCCATTTAAACAATTTTGAGAAGTTAAATGTAAATTTCAAGTAGTGGAACCTAATTTTAAAATCAGAAAAATATTCTAGACCACATGTAAGTTTTGCTTTGTCACTATACTGTATTCCATTCGGTAGAACAAAGACTGGGTGCATAATGAGCCAATGTAAATGAAGTCAAATCAGCAAAAGCATGGTGGGGGAGGGGAAGGTGTAAAATATGTCAGTTGGTATAATGACCAGGGAGTAGAGAATTTAAATGTTTAATGCCTACACATTCAGACTCATTTTTCTGTCATCTCTTTGAATGGGTAGACTGAGGTGCTTGGAAGCCCAAAATGAAAGCATCTCCCCCTTGCACCCAAAGGATTATTAATGTTATTTACCAGCATGGGTATCATCTGTACATATATTCATATACCGCTGTTTGTATGTATTTTTAAGCAAAGAGCCATGGTAATAATTAGAGACTAATCAGGAAATGCCGAGCTTTTTTTTTTTTAAACTCTCCTGCACTGAATGCCAGCTTCCCATCGCCCAGCCATGATGGAAGCTCAGAATACAATAGGAACACAGCAACAATATGAATTGCAAATACATGTATATCTTTCTGCACAACCTTTCTTATTGACTCTTAATAAAATGAACGTCTTCTAAAAAAATCCTCAGCTGTAAATTGCTTTACTATTGATGACGGAGCTTTGGAAAAATACTGCACATGCCTTACAATCAACTAGACAGAGTTGTGTTAAACAGAATTGTTTAGCTCCTGTCTGTAAATTATGTCCCCCTCTCTGACCCCCCCTCCAATAAAGGAATGGATCTTCTTTAATAATCTGCTGCTTAGCATGTGTTGCAACTATCCATGTGACCATCTGAGTATTTTACATATCCCACATTTATGAATATAACATGCCTTTATGAGAATATGTTCATGTTTAATAATTTCCTCACACACACTGTTAGTACTAAATATAATGTTTATTTTCAAGATTGCTGGTCAAAAGATCAGCATTGCAGTGTTCCCCCTATTACATTTTCTTATATGCAGTGTTCCAAAAGGTGGGTACCCCGAATGACATTTATCAAGTCATTTCACTGTCATTCCAATTTAGCTCCCTGGTAATTAGAACTAGAGGTATAAATAGCAAAGCATGTACTAAGGCTCTATGGTTTCAAGATCCTGTAAAGCTAGTGAATACTTATACTTGAAAAGAAGCATATTGGTATTATGAAGGTGGAGCTTTGGGGAGAAAATGTACTCCAAACCAATTGCAAAGTAAGCTAAAATTCTGATTTTTGTGCTAATTGAATAATTTAGTAGAATTTATGCCTTTACAGTTGGAAAATGAAGAAAAGATATATTTGTTATTGGTGATAGGACTCAAGGGCAGCTTGTTAAAAAAACTAGTGCAAGAAGAAATGAACAGAAATACTATCTCTTGTCAATATTTAAGCTTTTTTAGCCTGGCATCTAAAGGGAAAAAAAACATGCTAGTCTTTTTACCTTTGAACTCTTTTGTGAAAAACCTTAATATTGCCAGCATGAAAGTGCTGAACTTAATCAGTAAATTTGACCAAGATTTATGAACTTTTTCATTCTAAATGCATTTACATATACACAAGCACATACATGTACATAAATTCACTTTATTACATCCATTTTACACGAACTGAACCGTAAGTAGTTGGAGTACTGAAAAAGCCAATCAAAATACTCTTTCTATATCCTTAAGTCCATAAAGCTCTTTAAATGGTCTCTTTTTTTAAAAAAAACAGCTAAATTATGGAAATGCGGACTATATTGCAGAATATTTGCCAGTTATATCTTGATTCTTATTTGAAATTCCCACAAGAATATAGGCATGACAGTAATATAAACCATAGAAACAGGCAAAAAGTAGAACACAGGGACTTGTAAATAAATCCATGAATATCAAGAAGCACAGATGCTCAGATTATGCATTTTACCAGTCCAGTTCTGTGCTTGTAAACTATAAGACCAGACATTTGTAAGATGCAGTACTGCCAGCTCTACAGAGGGAGAGTAGAAGGAAGAGGGAGGGAGGGAGGGAGAGAGAGAGAGAGAGAGAGAGAGAGAGAGAGAGAGAGAGGAGGAGAGAGAAAGAGGAGAGAGAGAGAGAGAGAGAGAGAGAGAGAGAGAGAGAGAGAGAGAGAGAGAGAGAGAGAGAGAGAAAGGAGGGGGGACACAAGGCAGACATAATAACGCATAATAATGTTAACATTCCTACATGTCTAATAGCTTAAATATGCCATGCCTCACCCCATTTATACATTGAGGCTAATATAAAAAAATTAATATTTTATCAATAGTTCCTCTTTGAACCAAAAAAATTTTTTTACATGAAAGGAATCTGCGTTTCCAAGGAGGGAAAGAAAGGAAGAGAGAGAGAGAGGAGAGAGAGAGAGAGAGAGAGAGAGAGAGAGAGAGAGAGAGAGAGGAAGAAAAAAAGAAAAAGAAATACCAAGAATGGCAATATTTTCAAGACACAACAATATTTGTGAACACCCCATGTTCAGCAAGGTTCATAACATTCACCAAACACCAGTCTTACATTATTTACATCTTAGCAACGTCAACATGCCTTATTGACTAAGGAAACATAAAGCAATATTTTTAGCTTCTCTCAGTATTAGGAACGCATTGCTTAATTCTTTTAATGTTAAAAAAGGCTCTAGACATGTATTATTATAAAATTGTTTGGACTTTCAGGAATTGTGTTCTTATGTGTGTGTTTGTATGTATGTGTGTGTGCAAATTACAGTTTTCTTGTTTGACTGATACTATGCCTTTAACAAAGAATGACTGAATTGTCTTAACAAAGAAGATGAAGGCTGTATGTGTTGGTTACAATAGAATAACCACCTTCCAGATCTCTTAAATCCACAATATATGTAGTGTGGGTCCTGAGTGGCTTTTGTTTTCAATGTCTTTTGTAAGCTTTTAGGGTTTTTTCTGCATCAAATGTCAAGTTAATTTACAGGGCGCTATTACTGATATGTTTCCTTGGTTTGTGGTTTTCTGTGAAAGGCAGGCAGCTGAGACCAAGTCTTAGGATAGAGGGGGAGGGGCAGCAGGAGAACCCATAACACATACAGTGTGCCAGTGTCTGTAAATTGGCTGCCTGTATGACAGCGGGCCAAGGGAAACCTCTAGTATTCATTTGCATGCTGAAGACTATCCGGGATTAAACTGAACTGATTTTCATACAGGATTTAGACCTGACATTTATTGTTCGGTTCACAGACCTCTTGAAGAAAAGTTTGTTTTCCACTCATAGATGAAAAATCTTCTAAGATAAATAAGATGAGCTTAGCAGTAACAGTTAATAAATATCTTTTCTGTATTTTTTATGAATTTATCTTATATGATTATGAGACAGATGTTTGCCACCAAATTATTATGTTTTTGTTCCTTCTCTATGCCAAAGAGAAAATATCTATCAAATCCACTACATGGCATTTATAAAAATGTGTCCATTTAATTTGGGGGATTGAATTTTGCATAAATAAAAAGTAGACAAATATTTGATTTTTAGAAAAATTAAAACATTTGAGCAGAAAAAACACAGAAAGGTTCAATTTTATATCTGCTTCATGTGTTTTGATGAGGATAGAATAGATTTTGTTTATACTGTAAGCATCAATTACATACTTTTAAGGAAAATATGAAAATTATAAATGATTGCTACACATGAGCCAAAGGTAATAAATTTATAGCTAATAATAGTTAATTTTCATTGAATAAACAATCCATAATGCTCTTCAAGCATTTTAAATATTTGATTATTACTCATTGGTGGTGATAAAAACTCAAAATGCCATACTTTCAAAATATTTTAAAGAAACCAAGTATTCACTTTTTATGAGGAACTGAAACCTATTTTGACAGGGCGCCAATATAAAGGACAATGTTGTGTTAGAAATGCTTTACATTGTATTAAAGCCCCTTTCCTTTGTGGGTCAGTATAAAGACTTAACCTGGTTACTGAAGAGGCCTACAAGTCCAGACTCCCAAACCCTGAAATGTAGACTTCTTTGTGTTTTCATAACTATGATGAATTTTCAAAATGTATTGAAAATATACTTTATGTCTTCAGTAAATACAAGACTTAAAGTATGTGTCAGCAATTAAAAATATTATTGTTTAGGTCAATACCTTTGGGAAAACTTACTGTAAAATCTACAACATATTTCCATTTTTAGTATATCAATGTAAACTTCTGAAAATGTGGGACATAAAGTGTTCTGATATTTGCTTTTCTCTGTTAACATTAAAATATTCATAACTCTTCTGTCTTTAAAAAGGATAATCTGAAATATGGGGTTCTTGGATTTTTTTGTATTGTGCCTCTTGTAAGTGCACATATGTATGAATATGCCTGCCTTCAAATCAATTTAAGACTATGGGTTAATAGTCAATGAAAATTATGTAATATTAAGCTTCTCTTAGATAAAACACTAGTGGGATTTTTTAAAAAGCCAGCTATCACCAGCTTGTGTAAAAACCAAATTATTTACTGGGCCATTTAACAAATTCATGTGATGATCCATCTAATATTTTTGTGAAACAATTATATTACACTTACACACTCAAATGTACAAACCAACGTTTTACTGGAAACCAATAAGTAGAATTTATGGATATGAAAATATTTTTGAAACTTTGTTATGGGAACACGTTTTTGTGCTAAATGTGTGTAAGTTGCAAATGTTTGACAAATATGAATGTAAAATGTGTCTACACATGCAAAGGGAAGAGAATCAAGGCAATTATTTGAACAATTCAGGCCAACCCCCCACTTATGCATGAAATAGATAATTGAAGCAAAAGTGGTTTTTTTCCCCTTGAATTATTTGGATGATTGCTTCAATTCTTCACTTCACTTTATATGTGTATGTAGACATAGTCATTGTGTGTCTTTAAAAGTACCACATTAAAAAAAATGCAACTGCAAAAGACTGAACCATTTACTACCCCAAGTCTTTAAGCTTAATATACTCTTGAAATGGTTTTGTAATCAATTGGAACTTATAAAAAGAGTGATTCTAATCTGCTTTTCTAAATGATTATTTCTAAAGCAACATACAGCGATATTTAGATGTAACATACAATTATATATGCATCATGCAAGCTGGCTTTCTCAAACCTACTTTGGCATACTAATGCCACAGTATCATTCATTACTATTTCTATTAGCAGTATACTTCCACAGCAGGCCCTACTAATTGTACAAGGAGTATTCATGACTGTACATTATCACTATAGTCCTGAAGAACATTTAATTGTGAAGGTTTGACCCCAAGATGAAATCCTGAAAGTATATGATTGAGAAAAAGAAATTCTGAATCTAGTCAGGTGGGGTGGGGGAGGGTCATTTGCAATCAAGCTAATTTTAAAGGCTTTATTGTTAATACACTTAAAAATATGGCTGATATAATGACTTGATCTCATACAGTTATTTCATCGCTTTAGTGACTGCATATGAAGTAAGTATTAATTACTCCTCCATTTAAAATTCTGGATACAATTCACATATACTAATTTTAAACTCAAGATGTCTCTCAATCAAATTGTGGAGCTTTTTATTTCTTGAATGTAATTAGTATTGTAGAGTATTCACGACAAACATACAGAACAAGGAAAAGGATTCCTACTTGGTAATCACTGTAAATATGAAATTGTCAAGCTAGTCCTAATTAGTCACTGAAATAAAGATAATATGCAAGCCTCTAGGAGGTGCAACAGACTTAGAACCAAATTCAAATATGCCACAATCAGATTATTGTTTCAAGCAACTATGCTTAATAAAGTTGGTGGATGATGTTTGCCAAATCATTCTGTCAAGCAAGCAGTCACAGTTTAAGAGTAATTAAGCAGTTCATACTCAATCTTAAGAAGCCAAAGCATAAGAAAATCTCTATGCCTTGGTAGACTTGGAAACACATGAGACATTCATGAAAGTACAGCTTAAAAAAATTAAGTAAAGCATACTTCTTAAAGTTCAATAGGCAGTGGATTTCTTTCAAAATGTCTTTTCAAAAATAGAATTCTAGCAAAGTATTTGATTGTTTAAAATTTTTATTATTCAAATTCTTACTAGTTCACACTTCTCCCTAGAGAGAGGCCAAGAAAATATTAAAAATACTATAGAAATAAAAAGGATGAGATATTTGTCACTCTCGTTTAAATTGATGTATGCTGCTGTCCTATAAACGTCACATCGGATAACCCTGAAAAATTACCATGAATCTCCATAATTACGCATATTCATGATGGTGTTTTGCATACCGCTAACAGCAGACTGCATGTGGGGTGGAAAGAGAAGTGGGGGGAGGGGGGTAAGAGTGATTTGACAGATTAAAATTATTGCCAGTATCATGAAAATAGGCATAGCAACAGTTCCATTTTGTTAGGTTTTGAAAAACAAAAGCATATCATAAAGCCATATGATAATTATATAAATAGAACTCTTACTACACTATAAAAAGTCAAAAGAAATAAGATGATTAGAGTTATCACTGCTAGTTGTAATATTTTAGTTATAAGACTATGAGAGATAGAGCTAGGAACTGAAAAGGGAAAGTATTTCAGACTTTTTTTTGAAGGGTGGGGGGCAGGGAGGAGTTTTTCAATCCTAGAAAAGCAGATGCCTCTTGATGCATTTCCACACCATAGATGTGCTGAGTGCGAATTATGTATGTGCATTCTCATCCTCTGATAAATATGAGGCCTAGGTAATATTCAGTAAACTGTTAAAAGACTCTAAGAGATAGAAAGTTGTCTGGTGTCTATCTCAATAGCTTTTTGTGCTGAGGCAGAGAGCAGAGTTAATCAGGGACTCTAGAAGTAATTATCGACTGAGTTTGGGTAGCACAAATGCTTGGGTAAACAGCGATTGTTCTTTCCACAAGATTGCGAATAGAAACAACAATACTGGTATTGTCCTCCACTTCTCATTAAGGGGATTCAGGGATGGAGCTCAGCACTCTGAGGCGGATGGGAAACTGACAGAAAAACTGTGCTCTGAACGCATCTCTCATGATCCCACTACAACAGGCTCTGGCTTTTGGCATCAGCAGTACCAGCTGCATTGGGAGAAGCCAAGCCTGTCATACCATCTTCACATCAAATCTTCAGTATACAAGAGCCAAAGCATAGTTAGAGCTTAATGAAGAAACAAATACAAAAGAGAAGATTAGGCCTTGTTAACACTCGCATTCATTTGTTCTTATAGAAACTGCAATGGATGGGTTGTTTTATAGAATTCATTCTTTCCCTCTAAAGGAGAAAAGTTACATTGATGATGCATTTTTTATTGTAAATACTCAGGGGAAAAAAATCTTTCTGTTCCTGTATAACTCTAAACCGGTAAATTGTTTTGTCAAAAATGCCACTTGAAACAGTTACGTCCATGACAACTGTCAAAATTTGTAAATAAATACTTTTCATTTTTATATTAATAATATTGTAGTCCTCTTCACATAAAGCATTCCTTTGCATACTTAAGTAATAACATGGTACTCTTTGGAGAAATAGTGATGTGAAACTTTATCTATTGTTATTGGATTAAAAAAACCAATCTGTTCTTTGAGGCTAAACATTTATATTTCATGGCTCCAAATTACTTTTATCTTCAAATTAATTGCATTTGAGAAAAGGGAACTATATTTTTGAAGTTCACCATAAACTAACCAGAAAGTTTGACAGCAGAATGCTATAGTTATTTTTTTATTGTTGTAAGCAATCAGTCAACTGTACAAAGGTGCATTGTGTACAGCTGTAATGTAAAACCTATTTTTGTTTATGCTACATTTAGCTATCTGTCAACCACTTAATATGGAGAAGGTTCATTTTAAATGATATTATTCTAAAGGAAACAAGAGCTCTTTAATGGAATAATGTATTTACTATGCCACAGTTTGTATATAGGACCTACACCAGGAAGATTCATAATGTATCTGTAGCTTTAAAACCTTAGATGCATGTTTAATGAGGACAAGCTCCTGCTAGTAGACACTGATGCAGAAGAATATACAATACCTCTGCAGGCTCTGAGACAGCTGTTTTTTACAATTTCTTGTATATTTTAAATACAAATTCATAAGCGAGGGGCTTTATTTTATATCCTTTGCCTCCCCTATGTTGGAACAATGGGGAATATGAACTATTAGGGTTTTTTCAGTACACAACTTCTCATCAGTCAATATACCAGGAGGCCTAATTAATGCATGTCTTATTTTTTTAAAAATACATTTTTAAAGTATAATACAAAGTCTACAAAATTTACAACTATCTATTGTTACTTGAGTAAATTCAGGATTGCTTTACCTTTATAGTCATATGATGATGACAAAGCATAAAACCTACTACTCACAAATTAAGTTTTTGAGCTGTCTAAATGATGAGATGCATATTTGCATAAGGTAGGGCTCTATGTCTTAAATATCGTGGAGATATTGTCTTCTAAGTTCCCATGCACGTGATGCTTGAATTCGCAAAAACATATTAAGATCATTACTATTTGATACGTAATTTTTATTCTAATGTCTTTGAAAGAAGAAATTTGTGATTCTTTGAGAATAGTACAGTGGAACCCTTTTGTGATTCTGAGGGTGTCAGAAGATAGAATCATCTTAATATCTTAGACAACATGAGTTATGCTCATGTAGCTCTATGCTTTGCTGTACGTAATTGATATATTTGGGGGTGAGGGGGAGACATGATTGCATCCATAGTTACTTAAATCCACGTCATAGAGAATCATGAATAATGAGTCTAGTTAATATGGAGTTCTATCATATTCAAAAGTATAACAAAATTTCCCATTTTCCCAAATATTTCCCAATGGAAACCTCCATTTTAAAATGGCAAACCAATTGGGTCCTGATTGAGAGAACTGGTCTTATCTCAAATGCTTGCAACTGAAATGTTGAAACCCTATTACAACAAATGCATGCTTGTGGATGAATTATTTAAATGACATTTGGCATTTAGAAGTTCACTGTTGTGGTCACTCTGGCATCTATTCAATCACATAGCTGTTGCATACTCTAAATTGCTAGATTTTCTTTATTTGTTAATTTTATTAGCAGGCTCCTCAGCAGTTTGTAATTAAGTATGACAGGTAGATTTACATGATGTCTCCAAATGTCAGTATTGCTCTACAATAGCATTAATATCACAATTTTTGTTAGCAAGTAAAATGAGACTACATTTTTCTTTATGTACCATAATACACTCTAAGATTTTTTTTTACTAATTGCATCAGCATTAATGTGGCCACATTATATCATCCATTCTTAAAGCTATCAGATGGATTTCAGCTGACGTAATCAGTTATGTAAAAAAAAAGATGCAAAGCGTAGCTACCCCATTTTGTCACAGAGTATTTAATCTCTAAGATGCCCTAAATATGCAAGTATAAAACACAAGTGAATTACTTGGATCAATTTGAAACTATAGTGTCATACGCTAATGAAGACCATGTTTAGAGGGAAATCACATGTACTAAAAATAACATTAAAATTATTCTCAAAGTTATGCCTCTAATGCTATAAGAGTTACATGCCAGTATTTGATAAAATATGGATAGGAGACATGTAAATGAATGTAAATAATATTTTAAAGTAAAAGTCATTGCATCTTTGAAAGATTTTAAATATATGTTGCTAGTTAGGAAGTAGCATCATATTGTCTTCAGGGACTAGAGATCTAGTATCAGAGTATTCACTGGTCTTAATTTTATTTACAGTGACATTGCTTAACTTTGAAGAATTGGAACTATATAGATATGTAAGAATATTTTATACGTATAGTTATAGTTTGTATTTAAAATTCAAAAGTTATATTTGCAAAAGCAGAAATAAGTATATTTTCACCTTAGCTTTTACACAAAGTACCTACCATGAATTTTATGTACATTTCCTTTAAAAATAAGTTGATTGTGTGGAGAATACCAGGTATGATAGTAAATGTAATTTATCTTTTAAAATAAATTAATATTTGATAACTGGAACAAATAGTTTATTGAACTTGTTCATGTTGCTCCCACCAAAATAACTAAAATACAGTCATTCAGTGAAAGGAATAAAAAATGCATGGAAGCAACCAAACTTGCTATATCTATGCACTTAGAACTTCATGTAGGTTGCCTTCTTAGTGAAAAGCACCTCATTGATCATGGAGCCAACTGTGTTTGATCATAATAAATAAAGTGAGGTGGACTTAGGATGCTCAGAGGTTCAGGAAAGCACAGGTCACCTCCAGCTTTGAAGTTCCTATCCATAATTTAAAAATAAATACATAATAGACAGATAATTTAATAAACACATAAATAAATAAAACACATGAAAGTAAAATAGGGCACTAAAAAGTGAGACATGATTTGTTTTCATTTATTTTTTTTTAATGTAGAAGGATATGTTTTAGTCCATCCTATTCCATTCAATAATTTTTAGCCATGTACTATATTCCAGGTTTTACGGACTCTTTAAAAGTTGCAGAATAGGTGCCAATCTGCAATGGTATGGGATGGTTTCCTCACTGAGAATTCCCCCAGTACACCAGTGAAATCACAGGTCCATTCTAAAATAATAATGTGCCAGACATTTATGTACAAATAATGATAATAATGAAAATCTCTGCCTTTAAAATGCTTATGTTCCAGCCCATTTCTGCATAAATGAAATAATTATTGGGGTAAAGAGATTAATATTAAGCTTGGTAAATCCATTTAAATTCTCTTATCTCATAGTTAAGTAGTGATCATTCTTTAACTACTAAATTGGAGTCACCCTTTCAACTTGGGGCCCAGACCAAGGGACTTCCTGTTTCTGGGGTGTATGAAGTGTTCAGGAGGACTAGCACTTATGGTGTGAGGACTTGCTGAGCCCTTTTCAGGACTGCCCATCCACTTTTGGCATCTACCTGTCACCTACCTCTCACCTGTGCCTCCAAGAAGCTGTAGCATATGCAGTGGTCACACCTTGGTAAACTGTTTCAGCAGACTGGCTAAACCAGGTAAGCAACAGGCTTCAAACCTATCAGTGAGTTAGGAGGATGTCTACCCCAAGCATGTGAAGAATTTCCCAGGCAAAATGAATAAATGGGAACAATTTCTTCCAATAGCCATGAATGAGGTGGCTGAAGCAGGTAACGGGTTACTGAGAGCTCGGTCAGGCTTCGACAACACCAAGGTCATCTACTGCATCCTGGGCCATTACCAATCATTTTGACTTTTGTCCTGCCACTGGACTTTCATGACTCAAGAACAGAGAATGAGCCTGATGATTTTGTGCAACTCTGCCTTACTTAAATCCAATTCTTTCACAAGTCAATACATCATTGGTCCTCTTCTAATATGAGACAAACTACAATAACAGCTACATCCCTCTACCCCCAGTCTTGGCTTTATTTCATTCTTCTTATCTGCCATGAATCATGTTTAAAGAATTAGTATATGAAAGGCACTGAAATACAGTCTAGTAGCTTCATCACTGTCCTTGAATCTTAAGATGATGGGGATATTCTCTTTTGGTTCCTATCATTGTTTCTGAAGTAGACAAGTAGATTCCTTTTAGGTGGAGTTGACCAGAGGGGAGAATTTCTCTACCTAAGTTGACAATGGCTTTTCAAGGTGCTAGCTTCCTCTGTTTTCTGCATATTTATACAGGCTCAAACTACTGAATTGGTGAAATGTTTGGCTGAAAAGAAACGTGTTCTAGGAGGTCACTAGGTACTTCTGCATCATGCCAAGAAGATGCCATAGACTTTCATAGTACCTCTACCATTCATGGGAATCAAGTTAGTCATATAAAGTGCTGTTCTGCTTCCCTATGGCAAATCTTTACACCTGACCCAAGCAAGGCAAACTGAGACATGTTTCTCCAAACAATTTGGTTAGTGAGTTAATGAGTCAACAAGCATTTATTAAGCACTTACTACGTACCAGGAAATGTGCTCTGTGTTGGGAATACAAAGAAAGGCAAAACGCAATCTGCAGATGTGAGTGGCAATCTGATTTCTGAGGATGGGAATCACCCTCAAATTGTATTAATTTTGCTTCCGCAAATAGATTTTAAATACTTGAATAATTCAGACTTGGTAATAAATAGCTATAAGTTTCACTTTTCTTTTTCTCCCTGCTTATTTTTCCCTAGCACTCACTTCAAGAAAGCAAACAAAATGACCAGAAGGCATCTTTAAGATAGTAAGAGATACTTACTTGTTTTATGTCTTTGTGACCATATATACTAATGTAGGTCTTTCTAGGTATATGTCACAATGGAGCATGACTTTGACCATGGGAATGAATTCCTATTAATATTAACAGATTCCTGTTCTTGAGAAATGACCTGTTTAGAACACATTCTTTCAGGATCATGTTTTGATTCACAGGATTTACCAAGATGGTCCCACAATTTGGTCACATCATTCATGGTTTTTATGAAAACATTTTCCTAGGCAAACACATCAAATACACACACACACACACACACACACACACACACACACACACACACACACCAAATTCTCTTTTACTATTTCAAGGAGGCAGATATATTTTCAGACATGACCACATACATTTGGGTTAAATCAAATGTGCTGACTCTATGTAGGCCAACCAAAATGAATACTGCAGCTGTAGGCATTGTGGTGACCTGTTAACCTGAATTTCATTTATGGCTTCTTTTGTATTTAAACTTATATTTAGTAACCTAGATTTGTGCTGGCAATTAATTCTCATTTGAGAATTAACACCCTACTTTCTAACAGGAAGGGAGTTTATTCCTACCTCTAAATTTTTCAAGATTTGGATTTTACTGCTTTAAATATCCTTTTTTTTTTTGTGCCAGAAGTGAGTAGGTTAACATAAAGCACTGAAGAAAGAATATGATACCAGCGGCCCTCACTTGTAGAAATGGTGTTTTATGATGAATGCTGGCATTTTAAGAAAGCTACTTTATGGAATTCATAAAATATATACCATATTGATATGCCAAGTATAGTCTTAGTCTATTGATATGCCAGCTATGATATGTCATAAGTCCCAAAATGAATATAAAATTTTTAGAAATATTTCATTAGTGAATATAATTTACATAAATGATTCAAAATAAAAGTGATTGTTATTAGTATCTTATTTTTGGTACAAAATTTTGCTTTCAGTGTCAGTTCTAAAGAATAGAACCAACTTCAATTAAAAATAAATGTAGGATGGGATTTTTGTAGTCAGCAGATGATATCATAAGCTACAAGTTGTGTCAATGGTATGTGGAAGCATGTGAATTTTAATAAGGAGAATTTTGAATGTTCAGCTCCACAAAGGTACCTGTGAGCAATTGATCTTGATAAGATTGACTTGGAATTAGTTAATGAAGTAGTTTTTGATGATAGTTGCTCTCTTCCTATGCCCAATGGTGCATGTTGCAAACAGTTACATTGCACTCTTTCTTCAGTTCATCTAAGAATTAGTTTTTTATGTCACTAAGTAGTAAGTTTGATTTCTGCCCACTTTTTATTTGGGAAGCATGATTATTTAGTTGATAAAGCTATTTTATTCCTCATAAAGCTTACACTTCCTATCCATAGGATGATTTTTTTTTCAAAATTTTGCTTATTATAAACACTAGAAGTGGAAAGGAATGGAGTACTTGCATATATTTCAGTTGTACTGAGTGAACTAAAGATATATATATATATACATATATATATACATATATATATATATTTAAAGTAACATTAGCATCCCCTCATAATCTTTAAATCTAAAGCAAATATTGTTGCTCTGGGACAAACATAAATTATTGAATTAAATAAACAGATAAATGAATCTGCCATTCAATATTTTGGCTAGTAAATATTTCTTGTGCAACATCATTCTTAATAGGGTAAACTTTCCTACTCTGTGGCTTCCTCACTGTCCCTCATGACTCCCTCTCTCTGTCCCAAACCTCATGTCAAAAAATTTGCCAATTCTGAGTCTTTCCAATTAAATATATGTAGGGTTTTGCATCATTAATGAAATCTACCAAACTTGGATTTCAATTTGTAATGTATGCCTTAGTGTTCTGTCTTTATAATATAAGCTAGCACTGAAGGTGACTTTAACTTCAGTCAAGCAGCACAGTATATATTTATACGCTCACACACATACATATGCATATATGTATATGTATATATATGACATCCTCTTGTAAACATGGATCTCTTCAACTTTTATTAACTTTGAAAAATAATAAAACATGCGACAGCTTTATTCAAGCTGACATATGCATGTATGTCTCCAAACACAAGTTCTGTGTAATAAACACATAGACTTTCTACATCAACCCAAGTTTAGATTCTATGAACTGATTTATCATTGCAACTTTTCGTGATTAAAAATAAACAGTTATTTTCCCTAACATTGCCATTAATGATCAGGTGATGCAGTTCTTATAGCATGTGTTCTGATTCTCTTAGAACACTATAATATTAATAACATAACACTACACAAAAAAATACATTAGCCTTACTTCTTACTATACCTGCATGTCAATATACGGTATTTCTGCCCTCTGCTGTGCACACATGGCTGAACGTCTGCCACCAATCAACGTCTTTTCTTTCTCCTTTTTCTCTTCCTACCTCTTTCCCTCTCCCCTTCTTGTCCTCCCTCTTTCCCAATGTCTCCCCCACCCCCTTTTTCTACCCTTCTCCTTCAATTCTCCACTGCAGGGTACAGTAGACATATTCGGCACACTGAGTGTGGTTGAGCTGCTAACCTTGCTCAACTCCAGCATTAGCAAAGGGATTCTGTTTCTTGCATGCATTAATAGTGCCTTGCCACAAAAGGCTTTGTAGTTCTCTCCTGCATATTGAGCCTGGCTTAATAACATTCTATTTATGTTAAAGGCACATTTAATCTGCAAATGTGACCTTTAGGAGAATTCTTTTGTTTTTCATTAAAGAAACACTGCATTACAAATATTAATTATTCCTTGATGCCTCCTTTTAATTAACTAATCATGTGTTATTTGATGCAATAAAGAATGCATGGTATGTAATGCACAATAAAAATCGAAGAAACCTTTGCTACAGAAAAAAATATATTTTTGTATCTTCTCTGGATGAATTTGCTTATGTGAAACATCAGATCAGGAAAGATGTTTTGTTTTGCTTTGTGTTTTCTATTTTGTAAATGCCAATGCAAGTCTGATTAGAATGCTGAGCATATCGTTAGCCCCATCACTAATAAGTGAACGTTCACTGATGCATATTAGCAGGGTCTAGCAACGTGGTGAAATTGTCACTTAAGTGCTTGCAATCTGAACCCAGAAAATGACAGGCAATGCCGAAGGTCCAGCTCCAGTGCATGTCTTCACTGTAGCTGGAGTCACTGGAATGGTGAAACCAGTTTAGGTTCAAGGTCGCTGCTGACATTCAGCTGTCATGGCTTCATTGTCTGCAGGCCTTCTCTCCATTGACACATTCAAGAGTACTTTATAGCTACCACAAAGAACGAGTCAATTGATACCATTACACTTCATGCACACACAAACCACAAGCCTGTTCAGGATTGTTGATACAGTCTAACATTTATTCATTAAGGGATCTATTGAAAATGCAACTTGCCCAACCCCACTCTTCACAACATAGACTCACTTGTTTAGTCCAAACATTTAGCTATGTCTTTTTCAAGTTTTGCACAGCATTCTCTAATTGAGGTAACATTATCTGCATTTTAATGCTATGCCATTTATGTCCCATGAAAGATTACCTGAAGAACCCTGCCATTACCACACTGGTTTAAATACGGGCAGTCGTATAGAAGGAATATGCACAAAAGATGTGAGCAGGGGAAAAAGGGAGATATTTATTTGTTCTGGGAGAGCTACGGAAATCCAATTGCTCAGAAATGAAATAAGAGTTGGGAGTGAAAAGGGGGAAAACATAAGCTTGGGTCAGGGAAGAGGCAGTGATTAGCTCCATTGTTAGAAGCTCTTTGGGCTTCATTGGTCGTAAAGAAAACCCCACTAATGAATCTATTGAAGCTTGCCAGGACTTTGTATGGAAGACAACTTAAGTTATGGTGCTTATCTAAGTAGTAGTAGGAAAGCATGTGGATTCAAAAAACAGCACATATGTCTCTATAATAACAGCTTGCCCATAAAAACAAAAAAAATTGTTTAAAGATTATATGTTACATGAATGCCCCATTTAATAGGTATGTGTTTTATTTACAATTCATAGGTTTGGGGGGAAAATAACTAACATGACTAGAAATGAGGAAATAGATTATATCCTTTAATTCAAAGGCAGGTAGCTAAGATAAAAACCATTTATGGAATCTCATGTGTCTATTATTGATATTTTCAAGAAGATTCTATGAGTTGTTCAATGTTTACTTAGAAAGAATTGTACTTTAATAGTCAGATGTGCAAAACATTCTACATGGAGGAATGCACTAAAATAGCTGAGAAAACCTAATAAATTGGGGCAGATATGCTATGTCATAGAACAACTGTCTATTGGACTTCTGTCATATGTAGCACTCTTCATTTAAAACATGATAGATTTCTTTAGTTTAATATAATGCTTGATTATTTTGGTCCAATTAGTTCTCTGAAATTCATGGCATTGCCCCAAGTACAACATAATAATGTCAGATTTGTTAGGCTACAAAATACCAATCATTTCATCAATCACCTGGTTAGTATTTTATTGGCTTTAGCAAGTACAAGAACCCTGATGCCTTTGACACATTTCTGTAATACATAATCATAGCAACCTTATAAGCCCAAGAGGTGGACTTGAGCCATATGGGTCTAAATGCTTTATTTCTTATGGTAAATTTAAGCACTGAATGGGAATTCATGACAAAATGCCTCATTTCTTCTTCCACAATGCTTTTCCAAGAATGCGGTACATTGCTGGGTGAGCATGATTGTAATGCTACACTGCACCTGTTTTATGAATAAAGGCATTTGATCTTCAGTGAATTTTCTCATCTTCCATGAGCATTAAATCAATCCTCCCCAAAAGAATTAAATTTAGGGACAACAGGACTACATGCTCAGCAGATTTCTTCCATGTTCCATAGTTCTTCCATCCTGATATGTGTATCAAGGGCTGCTTTTGGTTGTGTCTTCCAAAGTTTCAAAGTCACTTCTTGAGATTCATTCCCTGGAGACTACCTACTAGTAGTCATGAAATTGAATCTTTAAACCAAGGGAATTATAACATGATGTTTGATGTTGTCTTATCTTTATTTTCATATCTTATCTTTATTAATAGTTCTAGTGACCAAATGAGGAGAGAGGAAAAAAAATAAACTGATAACAGTTACATGGACATTGCAATTCTGATTAGCTAGGTATCTTAGCAGAAATGTCCCAGTTGGTCTAAGATAAAACTTAATATTAACCTGTGTGGTCAACCAATAAAGGGATTTTAAGACAAGAATATTAAGAGTAAAAAATATACATATATATATATGCACTCACACATATATTATACATATACATACAAATGCACATAGACACATTTTATATATAATGTGTGTACATATATATATATATATGTGTGTGTGTGTGTGTGTGTGTGTGTGTGTGTGTGTGTGTGTGTGTGTATGTATGTGTGTGTATACTCCAATTTAGTCCCTGTGCTAAGCCTTCCATTTTCCTTTCCCAAACCTTCTAGCCTACTGTCCTCAAATAATAGGTGTTTATTCAATGTTTGTGGAGTTGAAATGAGTAGAAATCTATCTTCACTCTATCTTGCAAAGGATTGAGATATCTGCCAAATGAACTTTCAATTTAATGCAAATACATTTCAAGGCCAAATAGGCAAGAACCTATGTTGCATCTGTTTGTATCCCCAGCACCTAGGACAGTGCCTCACCCATGGGAGGTGCTTGTATTTGTTGAACTGAATTGAATTGATCTGTATCTTCCGGTTTGTGTTTCAAGAAAAGAATACCATTATATTCTTCATCTATATAGCTGGCCTACCCAGTCTGGGAATCCATTATGAAAATACCTTGTCGAGAGTGTTTTATTATTCTGGCTCTACCAGTTTTTCTTTCTTTTTTTTTTCTTCTAATTTTCTCCTAAACTGTCTTTTATTTCTTTTCATTAGCTGGGGAAATACTTCTTGGAAATGAAATTTTTGATAGTAAGGAATCTTGCAGCTTCATTGATGGTTTTTGATGTAGAAATGTGTGAAAAATCCCATCATCAACATCCTGGTGACATTTGACTCATTTGCACACTAGTCAGTTTCCTGATTAAGGATGAACTTCCTCTGAATGTGTGTATGAGAGCATGTGTGTCTGTGTGTGTGTGTGTGTGTGTGTGCACTCTCATGGACATGCATGCCCATCTTCTTCATGGCCCCTTTCCCCATTTCTTATTACTTTTGTATAAAGGATAACTTTTACATATTTTTATGAAATATTTCTTCAGGAATGAATTTATTTAAATTCAAGACATTGCATAAATAACCTGGTCAGTCTTTTGTCCATTATGCTTACTCATTTGATGATTAAAGACAGTACTGCATTTAAAAATTCAAAAAGGTGTGTTGTTACTTTGTCACAGAGAACTAAATTACCACTCATAATAAATATTTGCTTTTTATTTTCTTCCCAAACATACTTTAAGGAAACAATTTTTCAGGCAGGCCTGTAAATGACATCAAACCTTATTCAAACAGTGGTAAGAAGAACAGAGTTAAGATGGCACTACAGCCTTCTAAAACTTCTCCAGGAAGAGATATAAATGATTTCTAGTCTTGATGGCAATCATTTTATAGAGATTAAAATTATTTGTAAAATTTATTAACTAGTTCATTATAAAACGGGAAGCAATTGTAATTATCTAGTTACAAAGGTAACTAGAGGTGTTTTCTTGCTTTGTTTAATTTTCTTTTGTTTTCACCTCTCCCAAGGAATATAATTCAAATAAACACCTCCTATGGCAAGGTCCAGTTAGCATTATACCCTAATGGATGCATTTTTTTAAGTGTTGCAATAGCCTGCAGTAAAATAATAAACTCTTAGGAAATCTGAAATATGCTTTTGAAATATGCCTTTAGTTAATTTCTAATCTAGAAGGAGGCATATTTGATGGTTGTACCCTATAATTAGCAAGATCAGTAATCAAGACAACTGTGATTTATTTTACTGAGGGAGCTAAGAGAATAAATACATCTGGCATAGGGTAATATGGTAAGATTCAAAATATACACAAATTTGCTTTGTTGTATGGATTCTTCACAGAGGGATAAGAGAAGATGGATATATTCTGGATGGTGGCACTCAGTTCCAAAACTGAATAATATTTGTTCTCCGAGTCTGAAATTTTTGTCTAGGTTATTAAGTACAGCACATACTTACAAGTGGCAGGAATGAATGCTAAATGCTAATTGGCCTGCTACGTACATATAAACAGACTGTCCCACTCAGGTATATATGGTAGCCTCTAATGGTTTGAAGATTACTTTTTAAAAAAAAAGAAAAGAAAAGATCTGCCCCTCTGAGGGGGAGGGGGTGGGTAAGTCTCCTATAATAGAAAACCGTGTTGACAACGTTAGTGTTTTGGGCTTGTTTGTTGTAAGGTTTGTTGATGATGTTTAGCAAAAGAGACATTTCCTTTCAGATTCTGTTCCAAACCCCCCCTGGCTCTGTTCTAGGCAGTTCAGCCTAATGGAATTAAGCCTGACATGTTTCAACTCTATTTCTTTATAAAATAAACATAAAACAATGGTTTAGATTTCTAATAAAACTCTTGAACCATGTGAGACTCAAACTTTCCCTGTTCTTTACACATCTGTAAATAAAGAGGATAAAAGAGGAGTACAACAGGGTAAATCAACATGAATCTGAAATCCACGGCAGCATATTAAACGGCACAGTCTCCGTCAAAGAGAGGGTGACCCCGCGGCTTCTTGCAGTTTGAAGCTAATTGTTTTCGTCAGGATGGGAACGTCTGGAAGTCCACTGCAGTGTCCCACCAGCAAGGATTCAGTAACTGAGCCGGCCTGCAGAGAATGAACCCACTTTGTAGCAACACAGCGGGCTCAGACACCACCTATTCTGCTCTCCAAACTGTCATGCATAACAACTTTATTGTGCTAAATTGAACTTGAAAGCAACCAAAGGCTATGAGAAGGAGAGGCTATGAGAAAAGCGTGCTGTCAGTGCTGGCAAAGGCCGACCTGGAAAGTGGGCTCAGAGACAGGAGAATAAAAGACCAGGCCCCATGAACACAGCATATTGTTTCATTTTAAAGTATGATTCCCATACCAGAGAAAGTAGCAAATGGGATGTAAATTTATTTAAATAGATTCTACCGCTTAAAAGTTTGCCAGCCGCTCTTATCCAACTTTCCCAGCTCTCTGATTCGTTACTTACAGTGGGAATATAATGACATATAGTCATCATTGTAACAGCTTCTTTGCAGGGGCACAATGATGATTAATAGCTAGCAGCAAATTTTCACATGGGCTCTGAAGCACTATAGCATTAAGCAGCCAAACACTCCCAAATCCCCCTTTTCTGTTCCACTGAAAAGTCCTCTCCTTGTACCTTGCAGATAGGAACAAAGACTATCTTAATTCCAATCAGCTTTTCCTCATTCAAAGAGACCTTCTCTTTTTCATAATTGATTCATGTGCATTTTTTAGTGTTGCACTGAGGCGAAGCCACTTTTCTCCTTTTCTCTGTTCCGTTGTGTGTGTGGTTTTTTTTCTTCCTTTTTCAGAGGGGGTGTGAGGAGTGGGAAACATTTAAACAAGAAACTGTGTGTGTTTTCCTCCCAAAATATTTGCTAAATAGATTTCCCAATTAGCATGAGTTGGTTCTGTATGTTTAAAAAGTTGTTTTTAACCAACTCTCATATTTTGCCATCTTTTGAAACAGCACCCCATCAAATTATTAAAAAGTATGAGATCATTGAAATAACTCTGGCAAGAGTCAGTCAAAGACCAGAGAGCACCACAACAATACTCGGGTTCTCTGGTGGATTTCTGTACCCGCTTTCATTCCCATGAGAGACTCAGGGCTGAAACAAGAGCGGGTCACAACTTTTTCTGTACTGATTCTGTTTCTTGTATTTGATGGCCATCAAAAGAGAGGGGAAATGGAAAAAGTTGAGGCAGAAAAATAAATGCTTCTCAACCATGAAAATATTCTCTTTTTTTCACTTGTTTCCTTTCCCCCCCTCCCCCCCACCCCTGCCATTACCTTTGATATTGTAAAGAACTTGCAAAAGTTTCTCCATTGTTTTTAGAAGTATATTCCCAAATCAAGTGCTTACCCTCACGGAAAGGTAGCTTAAAAGATATCATATAAATATAGATAGGGCTCATCTTTCTGGTGTGTGTATGTGTGTGTGTGTGTGTGTGTGTGTGTGTGTGCGCGCTTTAATAGCCTAATTAATGAAGGGTAGAGCTCTGTAGCAAATACTCACAAGTTTGTTCATATTTTTGTAAATTTCCTTTTTCCTGTGGATTAATGATATGTTATGGCCCAGGTACCATTAAAGTTTCCAATCAGTATTAGATTACCTCAAACGACGCATGGTGCTTTTCCAGATGGGGCAAGAGGGAGCCGCCATGGCTTCCCATCTTAGTAGCAGAAGAATATGTCCAAACTCTTACCTGGAGGTCATCTGACACAGTACAGCCCTGTGATCTGAAGCAGCAAGGCCTTTTACTGAAATGAAAGATACATTGCAAACTGGGTTTTCAGTGTGACATTCCAGTTCAGCCATGTCATACTCCTGTCACTGAACCAGAGTGACATACTTTTTACTTCACTGACAAAATGCAAAATATTCTGCTATGTTCCCATCTTTAAGTAATACAGTTGCCTCACTGTTCTCAAATAGTTAAGTGAAGTGAAGACTATTCCAGATTGATAAGAAAAAAACACATTAGTTACTTGTAGTCAAGTACTCATCTTTTAGGTATGAAGGCACCTTATGTCTATATTGCGTTTTTCATGTAAGGATCTTATATAGATGCGTATAGTCCATTCACTGGGTTATAGAAAGGAGATCTCTCAGAAGGTGTCACAAATCCATGTCATGATGTCCCCAGGCAGCAAATTTTGCATTTGGATCCCTGAGTTAGCAGAAATATGGGTAATATCATATGGAGGGAGAAAACTCCATATTGACTATGCAGTTGAGAAATCTCACATGATTTGTTTCTACCAGAAAGTGGTTTATACCAGTGGTATAAACAGACTCTTGACATGCTGGTCTCAGAATAACAATAGTGAGGACTAAAACTTCTCACACTCTATCAAACCACAGCCCATTTTCAAGGGCTAGAAAGATGAGCATATACAAATTGTGAATCTGCCCTAATGTACCCTCTAAAGAAGATCCATTTCCTGATGCGGTTTTCATTCTGGAAATAAAGTTTGTTACTACCCTCCTCCACAGGTGTACTTTATAATACTTTTAGATAATCCTTCCATTCAGGGATAACATCAGAACTAAGCACATTGAAGATGTTTTTCTTACCTTACCTCATATCTATGATTTTGAGTAACATCATTATGAAAGTAGCCTAAACCAACTGTAATTAAGAAGCTGCCATTGGCAAGGTCACTTTGTACTTTTTGCTCAGCTGATCCAGAAAGTCACATTTTCTGCTGTGGTCTCTGAATCTCTTCTTTAACCCTACAGTCAGTGGAAGGATGGTGATTCCCACTAGCTGAAACCTCCAGGGCTCACCTTCAGGAAGTCTCTTTAAACCCTATGGGGCTAAGGAATCTCATACAAGTAACTCTATTGATGATACTGAGTGAATTGGGCCAGCCCAATTGAAGGCCAGCACAAACTCTATTCCGGTCTTGTCCCTTTTCACCATGTGAACTAATAAAGACGAATCAGTCTCTAGGCTTTGCTTGGGGAATATAGAACTCCTGCCCTTTACTCCATTTTAAATCAGTATCTTCCCTGAAGAGTCACTTGAAGTATCAAATTTCTAGGGTATGAAGACTCTCGGATATAAACCATATACACAACTGCACCTATAAGTCATTATATATGAGACCCTTTCAGCCCAGCCCTTAACCTGAATAGTTTCCCAAGAAGGTAAGTTTCTGTTTTCAACTCTGCCCTGAAGACATGGGCCCCTACTGTTCAGTTTCCTGACAGCCCCACTCTGGCACATGGTTTCCAATGTCCACATTTTCACTTAATACAAGTAACATAACTCTTGCATAGACATAAGAGTTATAATGAATTCTGTTGTTGTTTAGTCATTTCAATTTTGTCTAATTCTTAGTGATACCATTTGGGGTTTTCTTGGCAAAGATGCTGGAGTAGTTGGCCATTTCCTTCTCCAGCTCATTTTACAGATGAAGAAACTGAGGCAAACAGGGTTAAGTGACTTACCCAGGGTCATACAGCTAGTAAATATCTGAGGCCAAATTTGAATTCATGGAAATGAGTCTTCCTTACTTCAGGCCTGGCATTCTATGCACTGCACCACTTAAGTTATAATCAATACAGATAAATTTTAAAGGCAGGCAATATAAGAGAAGACCTATGTCCTTAACCCTAGCTCAACCCTTACAGAAGTTTCCAAGCTTCCTTTTTGTTCTCACTGAAATGAAGATGAGAACAGCTTCCATTTAAATCCCCCGTAAGGTTTACAAAGAACTTTTCTCACAACATTCTGTGAGGGAGGTGGTAAAGCATTATCATCTGTATTTTACAGTTGAAATGGCCTGCCCTTCAGGTTTCAAACCTACCTCTCTCCTGCCTCCAAGGACAAAGCTTTAGACACTTGATCACTTACTCTATTGGGACCTCCTTCATGCTGTCCCACCTACTTCAGGATTGTCCTGAGACTCAAATGAGAAGATGAAGATGAAGGCGATTTGCAAATTTATCTGTTTGCAGTATGCAACACTAAAATACACACTTATCCCATGAACATTTTTTAAATGTTCATAATGTATCAAACACTATGCTAGCTACTTAGGGAATGTAAAGATGAAGAAGACCAGAGTCCCTATCCCCAAGGAACATATAGACTGACAGGGAGATAGTATAGATATATAAACAAAAAATATAAAACCTAGTGAAATATGATAAAGGTATGAAAGGGCTATGATCATAGGCCCTGTGGGGTGTTGTGAGGAAATGGTGGTAATGGTTTGTGAAAGGGAGCAGTGAGCGATAAGGTGAGAATGGGAGGTGGAAACCAGACTCCTCAGAGCCTTGAAAGCTAGGCTAAGGAATTTGGACTCCATTCCTTAAGCAATGGAGAGTCCATAAAGGTTTTTAAGCAAGGGGAAGTTTGTCATCGAAGGTATATTAAGCTGGCAGTGGTGTGTAGGACAAATTGGAGAGGGAAAAAATTGGAGACAAGAATACCAATTAGTGAGTTGTTTCCTCCAGTTGCATTCAGCAGCATGGGTGAGTAGGAGCAAAGGAAACAGATGGTGAAAATAAACTGGTATTAGAGTTTGGAAAGACGTGATTGGCAATAGGATAATGGGCCAAGAAATTCAATAGAGGACTGCATGGAGAAGAGGTGTTTAAACGTGTCAGCCAAGGGGTCACCACACCAAGTCCACAGCACCCTCAGGTGTGGTCCAAACCAGCTTGAAATGTAGTGCCTATCTGATATTAATGAGTTGATATATTAAAAAAAATATGTAAACAAGTGACTTTCTAAGTTAACATGTGGCCCACAGGGATCCTTATGTATGGCTTAGGGGCCCCCATTTCTATTTGAATTTTATACCACTGGCAAAGAGTTGAACTGGTTCATCAAGAAGCCAAGATTGGGAAGGAAGGTGAGTGTAGCCAGAGCAGGGGTGAGGGCTTGGCATAGTACTGAAGAATGAAGAGTTGTCAGTCACTGTGAGGATGAAGGTTTAGAAGTAGTGAATCATAGAGAGATATTGATAGACAAAAGATTATGATTACACAACAGAAAATCAAAGTTCTCGAACATTTATGGGTGATTTATGGGTGATAGCAAGGTAAAGGCTAGGATTACCACTGAATATAGATAAGAAAGAAAAGAGGAGTAGGACATGGGAACTGAGTAGAGTAAGGAACTAGGAAAAGGTATTTGAAAGGATATCAACATGTATGTTGAAATTGCCTAGAATGAAGGGAGGATGTGGAATAGAGAGAAAGACTGTGAGTCAGGTTCTGAACTCACTGAGAAAAAGAGAATGTCCTGGGGGTGAGTAGATAATAGCTACCAAGATCTGGATTGGGTGATAAATTTGGATTGAATGAACTACAAGGGAGGAGAGTTTGCTGAGTGTTGGTGATAGAGGAAGAGCATGGATGGCAATGGGGAGCAACAAGTATTCTAATTTCACCACCACAACCAGTGAGTTTGGGTATATAATTAAAAATGTAGTCAATATTACAAAAGGTGGGAAGGAAATTGATGTCATGAGGAGATAACCAGGTCTTAGTGGGTGCCAGATTGTGGAAATATCGAGAAATGATGAAGTTTGAGATGAAAGTAAGTTTTAAAATTATGTTTCAGGGATTTCAGAGGGCACAGTAAAAGGTGTATGTATGTGGGGAGTGGTGGAGATATGGAAAGGAAAATTTGGGAGGCCAGAGTTGAATGGGGTGGGAATGAGGAAGTGGGGAGTCAGTATCACAGAAATAGGGAGAGTAAGAGGAGGTGGTATATACTAACCCCTGGGAAATGTGTCAAGGCAGAGTATTGGAGGCAAGTTATAATGGTGAAGACAGATGATTAGATGGTTCTAGGTCTATGATTTGTGCAACTGCCCACTGTGCCATATTGCTGTGGATTGGGGTGAGCCTGATAGTGTTTTGGTCCAGGACTCATAGTCCAGTAGGACTTCAGTGAGTGACCTTGAGAAGTCTCAGTTTCCTTCTCTGTAAGGTCAATGAGTCAGACCCAACAATCCTTTCTAGTTTTCAAATATAATTTTAGAGTTTTGGTGGAATTAGCTTCAAACTCTCTTTCAAAAGTATCTATGACCTTTTGATTGCTCAGTGATCAAAAATAATTCATTTAATATAGGAAGCTACCTCCCTTCAGGAGGCAGTTCTGAAACAGTGGTACCTTGGGATCTCTCCCATGTGGGCATGTCCCACCCAACAAATGAGGGTGATTTTTATGCCGGTTATCTCAGGTCTGGTTTGTGGTTTGTCCCAGGTGCAAAATTTCCCAATTATGACTTTGGTGGTCAGAGAAATTTTTGACTTTGAGATCATGGATATTGAATTACTGTGACAAACACCAAGATCTAAAGTACTGATTAATGATTTCAGAGGAATGACCATAGGTTCAGAGCTAGGAGAGCCATTAGAAGCCAGGTAGACCAACTCAACCCTCATTTTAAAGATAGGTTAAAGGACTCTTCCAAGGCTATATAGATAGTTAAGCAATGCAGCTAGGATTTTACCTTTACTGCCCAGCCTCTAAATACAGCTTATTTCCCACCGTACGATGCTGGCAGCTAGGGGCCACAGTGTATAGAGTGCTGAGCCTGGAGTCAAGAAGCCCTGATTTCAAATCCTATCTCAGACATCTGTTGTCTATATGAACCGGGGCAAGTCATTTAACCTCTGTCTGCCTCAGTTTCTTCTTCTGTAAAATAGGGATGATGATAATAATAATAATTAATAATAATAATAATACCTTAATAATTACTCCCAGGGATGTTTTGGGGATCAAATGAGATGATATATGTAAAGTGCTTTGCAAACCTTAAAGTGCTATATCAGTGCTAGCTGTTTGACCGCGATATCAGTTAGGTGATTGCCCTCCTCCCCTAATAGAAATTCTTCCAAAGCTCCCATCTTAAATCTCTGGTTTGGTAGCATTATAGGATAAGAGATTCTAAGGCTGGGAGATTTTACCAATGAAAAAACAGAGGATCAGGGAAACTAAATGACTTGCTTAAGGTCAAAAAGGTACTGTTAGAGATGGCATTTAAACCAATATCCTCTGATTCCAGAGCCAGTGAATTTTCCACTGTACCAGTGCTAATGTCCCAAGAATACAGTAAGAACACATAAGGGATTAATTGCATTTTGTTAAATGAAATTTTATCTTAAACAGAGTTAATGGCCCCTAAAGCCATTGAAAAAATGTTGAGAACTTTCATCTTTTTTGCCCAATTCTGTATTTATACCCTACATTTCAAATAAAGCTGTTTAAGAGAATCACCAGGTTAAATTAATTTTTTTCAACTTCAGCTATTGTAAATCAATCAGCAAACATTTATTAAGGTGCTATGGGTGCCAAAGTATTAGGCATAGTCATTGCCCTCAAGGAGCTTACAATGTCGTTTTTGAGATGAGGCACGAATACATGAGAAGTTAAGTAGAAGTTAAATATTAAAAAAGTTAAATCATAGAAGACAGCCATGCAAGAAGTATTGCAAGGCAGAAAATGATAGATTACCCAGTGTTATATATAGTCACTGATGTCAGAAGAGGGAGAGATCATTGCACTGCAGTGGTCTGGGAAGGCCTCATGGAGGAGGAAGGAATGAGTTGTGAATGATGAATTATGGATATGAAATTTGCTTGAATGATTTTGAATTATTTTCTTCATTATGCATCAGTGGAGAATTTACTGTACATGATTATCCTATTAATATAGACTCACAGGAAACATGGCCTAAAAACATCCATTTGCTAATCATGTCCACTTCCCTCATACAACTTCTTCACTTGCTCCAATTCAAGATGATTCTTGAGTATAAATTTTCAAGTTGTTTATTCAGTTTAATTTGAATGATCTTAGCAATACGGCAATGTAATCTAGCTAATTTCAGGAGGTGCAGGGGGTGTATTTAATGTAATCATGTGGGGCTATGATGGATTTTATAATAATAGTAGCTAATAACATTAACCTAAGCTAGATTTATAAAAATTATTTTCCATGCTTTGTATATTCAAAATAGGTACTGTATGTGACCATCTGTTTTAGCATGATGTTGTGAGGAATAAGACCCCAGTATTTTTTTCCTCACTCAGCCATTTTTCACTGGAAGAAGTATGAACCAAATATGAAAGTTTAGTGGTAGGACCCTCCAGCATAAAACTCCAATGTCGTGAGGAGGAAGGAACCTCCACTTAAGGACTGTGCTACCTTCTATTTAACTCCTTACAGAATCATGAGTTATATCTTGGAATCTTATCTAGGTAAAAAGTGAAGCCTATTCCATCATTCCATGATCCAGAAATCTGGGGGGAAAGTTGTTTAATCCCATGAGAGCATTCTACACACTGTACTACTGTAGTTGGTAAAGAGATCAATAGATAGATAGATAGATAGATAGATAGATAGATGGATGGATGGATAGATAGATAGATGCAGGGCAAATGTCAGACACAATGGAGAAAGCACTAGTTATCAAAAAAAGAAACATGGAAAAGAAGAATTGGGGCAGAGAAATCATTAGATGGGAGAAGATAGTAATAGGGTTTTACATTTAAGTTGTAAATGTGTGCGTGGTGGGGGAGGGTGTCCTATATTCCATGTGTTCAATATTCAGTCTTCAAGGGGTGAGCATATCAAATCCTCTCCTTTGAGAGACTACAAACAAGGCATTATGAGGCAGTGAAATATCAATTAACTGACTAAATGTTAACAAAGAGGAGGATAGAACTGAGAAACCAGCCCGCTTTCAATTTTGTAATAGGGACGTCTATCAGAATGATTTTCCCAGGTTATAAGGTAGGCATTCACAATTGAAAGCCAAGGTATAGTCTTCCAAAGATGACTAGGGCCCTTCTTCCCATACGATGCCTGTAGTACATTATTATTATTATTGACAATGATGATAATATATAATAATGTTTTGGAAAAAGATGACAAGAGGGAGAAAATAATAATAATTCCATCAATACTCAACCCATGATTGAGGTGGGGAAGGAAGGAACAAGCATTTATTAAGTGCCTACTATGTGCTAGGTACTATGCTGCACACTTTTCAAATATTATCCCATTTGATCCTCATAACAATCTTGTGATATAGGTGCCATTATGATCCCCATTTCACAGTCAAGTAAACTGGGGCAGACAGAGGTTCAGTCACTTGCCCAGGGTTAATAAGTGTCTCAGGCTGGTGGAGTACAGGGGACTGTAGTAATACCACTGGTTGGGCTAGCAGCTTTGCCAATATGATCATACTAATTATATGAATCTAAGAAATAAACTGGGTGGCATAAGGCTGTAGGCTGGATCTACTCGAAATTATCATAATGATCAGCTTGACATACAGGACAGCAGAGCAAGTGGAATTTTTTTCATGTCCTTATAATAACAATAATGATAATTACCATTTATATTTGCAAAATGTGTTATCTCATTTGAGCCTCGCAATAATCCAGTGAATTAGGTATTATTATTGTCCCCATTTTACAGATAAGGAAACAGGCTAAAGAAGATTAAATCATTTGCCTAGGGCCACACAGCTAGTAATTGAAGCAGGATTTGAACTCAGGTCTTTCTGACCCTAAGTTCAACATCTATCCATTGTGTTACCTAATGGTGATTTGTGGAATCATAAGAAGGCAAGATACATAAGACAAAAATCAGAAATGCCAATACTAATACCTTCTGGAAATATTTCAGTGCAGATGGTACTTCTCACTAAAATATACACATCATGAAATGGAATGAAGATATGAATGCTTTTCGAATCATACATCATATTGCAGAATTGAAAACAGATTTTAACAGTTATAGGGAAGGATGGCATGCTGATTTTTCTCAATGACATCTTCAGCTTCAAGTAATACAATAATATATTCCAGGTCAGTGCAGGGCAATCACAAGAAATATCTTCATACCTAAACTCAGATTCGAAGAAATAAGAACAAAAGTTGAGGAGTTACTTAAATCTAAAGAGGGGAAAGATGAGGAAACTGAAGGCAATAAAAATCTATACAAACTGCAGTAGTGTTACCTAATGATGAAATGGTTGACAAAAGTAATGCTGGTAGTACAAATGATTTTGTAAAGGGGAGAAGCAATTCAAAGAAAAGGATTTCAAAAAATCCCTTTTTGAATATGATGAAACAAATGCAACTCATAGGTTAACTATAACAAAACAAAGTAATTCAAGACAGCTTCTTCTCCTATAAGCATCATGGATGCATATATGTATACATTGTCCCACAATATTTGATAGTATAAAAATATTTCATGTAAAATAGTATGTGATGCAGCTATTGCTACAAGTAGGGACCATAGGAGGAAAGACAGGATCTAGGAATCCCCCTAAGGATAGTTATCAAGCACCACCATGACAGAAGCACCTTGGAAAAAAGCCTATTAAGGAGCTTCAGAAAGACACTAAGATTTTATCAACAAGTAGCCAGTACAGGAGAAAACTTGAATAACATCTCACTTGATTAAAGGGAACAAAAGCAAATATATGGAATGAAATCAAGAAAATCAAATGGAGTCAAAGTAGAATGGAATCAAGAAAATGAAAAAAAAAACAGATTTAGTCAAGAACTAAAAGCAAAAGCCAAAAGGTTAAGGTGATTAAAAGGAGTCAAAGCAAAGAACAAAATAAACAACTCAAAACAAAACATCAACTTTGAAAGACTTAAGAAGTCTGCTATATGCAGACACGAGACTACTACAACGAAGCATGCTGCCCACCAACTGACACAGGTGGCACAAAGTACAGAGACATATTTTTGGACATGGCCAAAACGAATGGATATGTACGAGTATTTTTCTTTGACTGTGATTATTTGCCACAAGTGTTTTCAAAAAGAATTTTCTCTTAATTTTTAATTAGGGAGAAGGGGGAGAGTTAGAAATTATAATGACAAAATAAAAGGAAGTCATTGTAATTTTTTTTAATTCACAGAAGAGAGGAGTTAAATGGAAGTACATAAAGTTTTGAAAGTTATGTGTGTTATTCATTGTATACCTTTTTAGGCAAGAAGAATGAAATTGAGACTCATGGTTTCACGTAGAATCCTCTTTCATGTTTTGCTTTGTGTATGGAAATGGTCTATTTTAGTATTTAAGTTTGGAATAATTTTTAAACATAAAAATTATTCAACAGAGGTTCTGAGAAGTAAATAATCAGAGACAGAATTCCTGAAAAAAGATGTAAAAAATTTTCTGGTCATGTATATGGCTGAAAGATATCCAATAAAACTGTAACAAAAGTTGGACCAAATGCAAAACACAAAGCCTGCAAACCATTAATATGATACAGAATAGTTACATTCATGAAGGTGACGGAAATACCACCTTCCCTGTAAAACTGGAAAACAATGAATCCAGAGAAGATCCATGATTATTGGTGAATGGTAAATGGACTGCTAGCACAATATTTCACCAGCTTCATCAATTCAAATCAATAACCATTTCTTAAGTGCCTACCATATGCAGGGCACTGTGCGCATCATCACTGCTGCAAGCCTGACCCCATTTTCCGTAACATAAGGCATAGTATATTTATTACCAAAAGGTGAAAATACTAGCAAAACTCTACAAATATAGGCCAATTCCATGTTTGTGTAGTTTGTTTACAAAGCACTTTCAGAATGTATTGCTCAAAAAATATCTATACACTATTACAAAAAATAATGTATTGGTTAGGGAGCAAAAAAAAAGGTGTGCTAAAAAGTCTAAGAGGTATGAATTTTAATTTGGTTAGTATTGAACAAGCCATCTAAAAGCACACTTAAAAATAACTTGCTTGGTCTTCTCCAACAATTGAAACATGGAGCATAACACTATCAAGGAAAAAGCTGAAGCTGAGTAGGTGTAGCGCCAATGCGATACCTACAGCAGCTATGGCTGCTATGCATATGCTGGTGTAGTTCTGAAATGCAAAATATAACAGATTCTCTTCATTGAAGGAGAAACCAAAACATTTATTCAAACACCAGAAATCCAAATCCATCATAGTAACAAAAAAATCTATACACATTATCAATGCAGAGGGCACCAACAACCCCAAGCCTTCCCTCCATCAGGCCTTCCCACAAACCAAGCTCCCTTAGGCAAAAATGCCCCTCTCTCACCCACACTAGCTGCTTTGTTCTCTGATTGCCTCCTCTCTCTCCAAGCTGCAACTCCCACCATTTCTCTCCCAGCTCTGACTGCTCTGTCTCACTTCCTCTCAGTTCTGCTTCACCCTTCCTGCTCCACCCATTCCTGTTGAAATTGGATGTAGAGCTGGCCCTTCCCCAAGAGGCCCCATTCAAGGGGTCAGGTCTTTAGCTGGCTTCTGGAGTGTGGTCGATGCCAGGTCCAGGGGTGACACAGCACAATCTTGGAAAGGGGTGTGACATCCAGCTCAAGCAGTCAGGCATCTACAGATTGAAGGCACCAAACCTACAGGAAGCAAATCTAGGAAACAAGTTGAAAAGTGAAAAAGAAATAAGGAGACAATAACCAGAAGCAGGGTAAATATAGGGTCAGCCATGAACCATGAACTAAAACTGTATTAATTCCTATCTTCCTTACTGCTCTGTATTTCTTTAATCTGAGCTGGGGCTTGGCCAATTTCCTACTCTCTCTGAAGGTGTGACAAACTTAGATACAATGATTCAGGAAGATCTGTAGGGTCAGTTCTTCCCTATTCAGTCTAATACCAAGTTCCTTTTCTTGGTACATCTTATATAGTTCATTGGTTGGAATACCATCTATCCTTCCTAAATCTATCCCTGCTCTCAGTACAGCAGTAAATAATTCCTTTCTTGTTAATCTATTCTGACTTTGAATCTTCTAGCTGTTTACTCTTCTCTCTTGAGGAAATTTATCTTTTTCCCGTTCCCCTAAACCACTTAACTGTGAAATCTTCTCCAGTAACTCTGAAAGAGGGTGCCCTATTTCCCCAATTAGTAGAGTCAGAATTAGGTGCTTATAAGCAGGAGGAGCCATCTTTACTATTATATTTCTATAAGAAACTGCTAAGGAGGTACCATGATACACACCTTAGCTGTTTTCATTACCTCTTCCTTTAAATTTCTCATACAGTCCCTAAGTGAACACCAGGATCTGTCTCCACTAGGCCACAAAAGTATCAGTAGGATACTTTTTTTTTCCTTGATAATTTCTTTAGTAGGATACTTTCTGCTGCAGCCTTTGCAGCTAAAGCTAACAGATTACTTGCATTGCTACCTCCTTGCATATGGTTACCCCTAGAAGCTTGCTGTACAAAAGGATTCAGACTAATACCGATGAATTTCAAACAATCTATGTTATCTATCCCTATTCCTCCAGCCCCTTCATCACTGATTCTCACCATCCAAGATACTAACAATTATCCAATTTTCTGGGTCAATTGACTCAAAATGTCTGTGACCTCCTGCTGATTAAAATCCTCAATTATCTCCCCAAACATTGTTTTTCCCCCTCCCTGGTTCTCCTACTTTCTTCTTAGTATTGGGCAACCGTCTGCATTCCTTGAAGCTTCCACATCAAACTTCATTTCATTCTCCTCCCATGAATCCTCCTGACAGGTGTTTGAGCCCCCATCAAGCCCAGCCTGTGCAAGCGCTGCATGCACCTTCCCCTTGCAACTTTTTTGCTTCTTTTGTGAACTAAATTAACAGCTACCTTCTCTTCTACCACATGAGACTTTCTAGCTTGCTCTTCTAAAGGAAAGCTCGAATACTATAGCACAGAAAGCTTCTTATGCAAACCAGCTAACTCTTTTTCCATCTAAAATTTTTCCTCCAGTAATTTGTTTCTGCTTTTACACATAATACAATAACTTGTTAGCAAGGCCCAACCTCTCCTACACAACCCTGCCAGTTCTTTCCCTGGTTCTACTAGTATTCCTTGCAAACATCTTTCTAAATATCTGGGTCCTCCCTTCTGTAGCCTTATATCAGTAAGTTAAGATTTATGACCTAGAGGATGACCATGAACATGCCTGAATGGTTTGGAATCACAAAGTATGAAAAACTCTTTGTAGAAGGCAGAGTAAGTATAATATTTATTTAGACTTCAGAGGATCAAATCCGAGAACCAATACCCCCAATTCAATATAGTAGCAATTATATTCCAAAACCAGTAACCCACCTCAATGTAGCAACAAGGAAATTATAACACAGTATTATAGCAAGGAACCAAGTCATCTTGTAACCTTTCCCCCTACTAGGGCCTTCCTGTAAATAATCACTCATGAATCCTAACTCTCTGCCCAGCACTTTCTTCTGCAGCTCTGCAATGCTGGTTCTCTCAATGTCTGTTCTTCAGCACCCTCTCGATGTCTGCTGCTTCAATGTCTTCCTCTCAGTTCTGTTACTGTCAGTTCTGCTGCTCTTAACTCTGCTGCTCTCAGTTCTGCTGTTCTCAGTTCTCTTCTCCTCTTCAATTCTGCTTCCCTTCATTTCTGCTCTCTCCTTTTATACAGTCCTAGCCAGTATCTGTTTGGCTAGAACTCAGGTCTCTGATTGGCTGAATTCATGATTGACTAGAACTCAGTGCACATCCATTTGCTCTGATCTTAGCAACTCTCCTTAGGGTCCTGAGGGCTTCCTGCCCACATCGGCTTACGACCTAGTAAGTAGGGGCTTTAGGCCCACTTACAAATGAAGATATAATCAAGCTTTCCCACCTAGACACACCTGAATCGGTCTACTGAATGGGTCTACTAAATGGGTGGGGAAGATCTTCAATCACCTTAACACTACAAGCCTTGGTTCCCAGTTTTCACAGAGCCTTGTGCTTTCAGCCCATTCTTTTGGGAGGGAAGAATAAGGTAAATCCTCCCATCCTGGAATATCAATTTCCTTCTCTAAGGTCTTCCTGTCTCCAAGTAGAGGTCTGATATTTTGCAATCCCATCCTTATCAATAAATGTAGTGTCAAAGCAATAACCACAGCAACTACAACTGCCATGAATATGCCAGCAAAATTGCAAAATACTCTCTTCATTGAAGACAAAACCAAAACATTTATTTAAACACCAGAAAGCCATATCCCAACACCAGAAAGCTAAATCCATCATAGCAACAAAGAAATCTATACAAATTATCAATGCAGAGGGCACCAACATCTCCAAGCCTTCCTTCTGTTAGGACCTTCCCACAAACAAGGGCAAAATCACTCCCTCTCTCACTCACACTAGCTGTTGCTCTGTGTGTCTCTCTCTCCCAGCTCTGACTGCTCGGTCTCACTTCTTCTCAGCTCTGCTCCACCCCTTTCTGCTCCACCCATTCAGCAAGTTCCTCCCTGCACAGGCTCATGTAACTCAAACTTCTACATGTCTCAAACAGGTCACATGGGCCTATTAATAGATGGGAAAGATCTTCAAATTGTATTAACAATACAGTAGGTTAAGAGACTGACCGACATCCTAAAGCCAAAGCTTAAAAGTGAGAACACAATTGAAACAATTAATACCTAAGCAATAATAATCTTTGCTTTTTAAAAATTACCTAATTTTTTTGTTATTCTAAACTTGGCACATTCCAAAAGATGTGATTTCAATGTACAAAGAAGAAAAAAGGAAGATTGTACACAAAACTAAGGATTTCCATTATTTTTAAAGCATGTAATAAATTCAGTACATTCATTAAAAAACTGTCCTGCTGGCCTGTAGTTCCCTTTGAAGCTCTTTCTGTTCTGTTAAAGTGCATCATTGACACATCCTGTATATCTAGGTACAAAATTTTTTTTCATCATTATCTCCAGACTGCCTGTCTCCAACTTTCTTCTCTTTGGTCAAAGAGTATTCACAGTTTAGTGACTTTGGGAGCTTAACTTTAAACTACTTTTCAAAATGGCTAGATTAATTCATAGCTTCATTAACAATGCATTACTGTGCCTGTCTTCCCACATCTCCTCTGGCAATTGTCGTTATCCTTTTTTGCCATGTTTGCAAACCTGATGATGATGGCCAGTGTGAAATAGAACTTCAGAGTTGTTTTAATATGCATTTTTCTTCTTAGTATTTATTTGGAACATTTTGTCTTATGGTTGTTGATGGCTTGCTTTTCTTCTTTTGAGAAGCAGCTGTTCATATCTATTTATCTATGGTGGAATGGCTTTTCTTCTTATCTATTTGAATCTATTTGCTGCATAACTTTTTATTAGACCTTTATCTGGGAACTTGCCAAAAAGATTTTTCCTAGTCAAATATTTAATTTCAATTCTAATTTCATCAATTTTGTTTTGTGCAAATGCTTTTTGATTTTATATAATAAAAATTGTTGATTTTATCTCTGATGATTTTATTTCTTGTTTAGTCAAAAACTTTTCCCCATTTATCATTGTGAAAAGTATCTCCTACCCTGCTCTTCATATGTGTTTATGATGTGACCCTTTATAGTTAGGTCATGTATCCATTTGAAGTTTATTGAGTTATATGGTATGAGATGTTATTCTAAATTTAATCTCCACCAGACTGTTTCCTGTTTTCCATGTAGTTTGACCAATAGTGAGGTCTTGCTTTAGTAGTAGAGAGTCTTTGGATTTATTGAACACTATGCTATTGTATTCTTTTGTTTCTGTGTTCCTAAACTGTCCCACTCATCAACTTTTCTATTTTTAAAGTAGGACCAAAAAGTTTTTATGATTACTATTTTGTAGTATAGTTTGAGTTCTAGCAGTACGAATTTATCTTCCTTCCAACTTTTTGTCATAATTTCCCTTGAGATCCCTGATTATTTTGTTCTTTCAGATTAATTTTGTTATTTTTTTCTAGCTCTAGATAGTCATCTTTTGGTAGCTTGATTTGTATGGTAGTGATTAAATAAATTAGTGTGGGTGGTATTGCCATTTTTGTTATATTGGCATAGCACATTTATGACCAATTAAAATCTCTCCAATTATTTAGGTCCCTGTTTCTTTAAAGAGTGTTTTGTAACTACAGTTATATAATTCCAGTGTGTGTATATTGGAAAGTGAACTCCCAAATAGATATTTTTAAAATTTAGAATTGTGTTAATTTATCAAGAAACAAAATGTATTTGTCCTTCCTCTATCTCCTCCTGACATTGATCAATTTTTAAAAGAAATCCCTTAATACATATTTATGTAGTCTATACAACAAATTCCCACATTAACTATGTCATGTCTCTACTTTTTGAGTTCATCACCTCTCTGTAAGGAGGTGAGTGGCATGTTTTGTCTTCATTGGTTTATCATTGATCAGAGTTCTCAGGTCTTTTAAAGCTGTTTTTCTCTCTAATGTCATTAATTGCTCTCCTAGTTCTCACTTTTCTTTGCATTAGTTCATAAAGGTCTTTCCAATTTCATCTAAAACTGCCCCTTTCATAATTTCTTATCACATAATCAACATAATTATTTCTTATGATACATAGATATACTACAATTTATTTAGCATAATTTGGGGGGATAATTTGGGTTATCACCAAAAGAGCTGCTATAAATATTTTTGTATATGTAGATCTTTCCCCTCTTTCTTTGATTTCTCTGGGAAATAGTCCTAGTAGTAGTATAGCTGGGTCAAAGGGTATGTACAGTTTGGTAACTTTCTGAGGATGATTCCAAATTGCTTTCCAGAGTGACTGGATCAATTTACAGCTCCACCAGTAGTGCAAAATATACCTGTTTTCTCATAGCATCTCAAACACTTGTCATTTCCTTCATTTGTCATCTTTGCCAGACAAATAGGTAAGAGATGGAAACTCAAAGTTGCTTTAATGTGCATTTCTCTAATTATTCGTGATTTAGAACTTTTTGCATATGATTGTTGATAGTATGGATATCTCCCTTGGAAAACAGTTCATATCCTCTGATTATCTGTTGGTGAATGGTTCTTATTTCTAAATATTTTATATATTTTCTAGTCATTGCAAATGGATTTTCTCTTCCATCTCTTTCTAATGGATTTTTTGGTAACATAAAGACTGATGATTTGTATGAAATTATTTTATATCCTGCTACTTTAATTTCAATTAATTTTGGTTTAATCCCTAGGATTCTCTATGTGTGCCATCATATTACCTGCAAGAAACAATAATTTTCTATCTTCTTAGTCTATGCTTATTCCCTCATTTTCTTTTACTTGCCTTTTGCTATCACTAGCACTTCCAGAACTGTGTCAAAGAGTATGGCAATAATATACATCAGACCCACACAACTTGGCTGATGATAGGTTAGACTAGAGACAGACTGATGATGATTGGTTGCTCCAGGTCACACGACAGGTTAGATTCTAGATAGACTAACCATGGTTGCTTGCCCTGGGTCACATAACAAACAGGATAGTATGCAGTGGCAACCCTCCAATTTTCTGGCTGCCTGAAATCCTTTGGCCGCCCCAAGTGGCCAGCAGGCCTTTTGTTGTACAGGTCTGATGTGCATCTTTGCTTTACTCTTGATATAAATAGTTAATTTCTGTTGTGGATAACAGTATCTCTTGAATTTAGATGGTTACTATTTATAATATCAAGGGAAGGTCCATTTATTCATGTGCTTTAAATTTTTTTAAAAACTTAAATCAGTGTTGTGTTTTGTTAAAAGCTTTTTTATGACATCGAATGATATAATTACGTCATTCTAAAATTATTTTCATTATCAATATGGTCCATTATCTTGATATTTCCCTAATGTTGAAACAACCCTGTATTTCTGTAATAAACTCAGCATTGTCATTATGTATAATCTTTTTGCTGTGTTTCTGTAGGCTCTTTTCTATTATTTTATTTAATTTTTTTACATTGACATTCATTAGGGATATTGTTCTAGAGCTTTAAGTTTGCTTTGTTTGTCTGTGGTTTTAGGTATCAAGACATATTTGTATCATAGAATAAATTCAATAAGATTTCTTTGCTTTTCTATTTTTACAAAATTTTACATTGGAACTAATTTTTCCTTGAATGTTTGACATAATTCATTTTAAATCTATATAGTCATATATCAATACATACACACTTTTTTGATGGGGGGGGGAAGTCCATTTTTAGATAACATTTAGCAACTATGGCTTATTCAACTACTAATATTTGGTTTTTTTATTCTCCTTTTCTTTTTTTTTTATAAATTTCTTTATTTATTTTTAGTTTACCACACATGTTTCTACATAGTTTTGAGTTCCAGTTTTTCTCCCCTCCCTCTCCCCTCCCTCCCCAAGACGGCATGGAGTCTCATATACCTGTCATGTATGACTTTGCATTGAATTAATTTATGCACTAGTCAAGTCGTGGAGAAGAATTTTGATCAATGGAAGGAATCATGAGAAAGAAGAAACAGAACCAAAAAAAAAAAACCCCAAAAACAAAAACAAAAGAGAAGCAGAAAAGGCGAGCATGTAGTGTGCCTCAGTCTGTATTCAAACTTCGCAGTTCTTTGTCTGGATGAAGATAGCATTCTCCATCGTGAGTCCCCTGGAGTTGTCCTTGCCCCTTAGGTTGCTGAGAAAAGCGCAGTATATCAGGGTTGGTCCTCACGGAATCCACATATCTGTGGCTGTGCACAACGTTCTCCTGGCTCTGCTCCGCTCACTCAGCATTATGTCGTGTAGGTTTTTCCAGGTTGTTATGAAGTCTGCATCATCCCCATTTCTTATGGCACAATAGTATTCCATCACCTTCATATACCACAGCTTGTTCAGCCATTCCCCAATTGATGGGCATCCCTTTGCTTTCCAATTCTTGGCTACCACAAAGAGAGCTGCTATAAATATTCTTGTACATATGGGTCCTTTTCCCACTTGCGTGATTTCTTTGGGATACAACCCTAGAAGTGGTATTGCTGGGTCAAAGGGTATGAACATTTCTATAGCCCTTTGGGCATAGTTCCACACCGCCCTCCAAAATGGCTGGATCAGCTCACAACTCCACCAGCAATGCAACAATGTTCCAATTTCCCCACATCCTTTCAAGCATTTATCATTCTCCTGATTTGTTATTTTAGCTAATCTGACAGGAGAGATGTGGTATCTAAGAGTTGTTTTGATTTACATTTCTCTAATCAGCAGCGATCCAGAGCATTTTTCCATATGCCTGTAGATAGCTTTAATTTCTTCCTCTGAAAACTGCCTGTTCATATCCTTTGACCATTTCTCAATTGGGGAATGGCTTGTATTCCTATATATTTGGCTCAGCTCCCTGTATATTTTAGAGGTGAGGCCTTTATCAGAGATACTAGTTGCAAAGATTTTCTCCCAATTTTCTGCTTCCCTCCTAATTCTTGTTGCATTGGCTTTTTTTGTACAAAAACATTTCAATTTGACATAATCAAAATTATCCATTTTGCATTTTGTAATGCTCTCTATCTCTTGTTGGGTCATGAATTCTTTACTTTTCCACAAATCTGATAAGTAAACTATTCCTTGCTTTCCCAAATTACTTAGAGTATCAACTTTTACTCCTAAATCATGAACCCATTTTGACTTTATTTTGGTATATGGTGTGAGATATTGGTCTATGCCCAGTTTTTGCCCTACCATTTTCCAATTTTCCCAACAGTTTTTGTGAAATAGTGAGTTATTAGCCCAGAAACTGGCCTCTTTGGGTTTATCAAAGAGTAGATTGCTAAACTTGTTGATTTCACCTACTTGTGTACCTATCCTATTCCACTGATCCACACCCCTGTTTCTTAACCAGTACCAGGCAGTTTTGATGACTGCTGCTGTGTAGTACAGTTTAATATCTGGTGTGGCTAAACCACCATCTCTAGCATGTCTTTTCATTAATATCCTAGATACTCTAGACCTCTTGTTTTTCCAAATGAATATTGTTATTAATTTGTCCAGCTCAGTAAAAAAATTTTTTGGTAGTTCAATTGGTATGGCACTGAATAGATAGATTAATTTAGGTAGAATTATCATTTTTATTATATTAGCTCGGCCTAACCATGAGCAACTGGTATTTCTCCATTTATTTAGATCTGATTTTATTCGCGTGAAAAGTGTTTCATAGTTATGTTCATATAGGCCCTGGGTTTGTCTTGGCAAATAGACTCCCAAATATTTTATAGTGCCTTCAGTAACTTTGAATGGAATTTCTCTTTCTATCTCTTGCTGTTGGGCTTTGTCAGTAATGTATAGGAATGCTGAGGATTTATGTGGGTTTATTTTATATCCTGCAACTTTGCTAAAGTTGTTTATTATTTCAAGTAGTTTTTTACTTGATTCTCTAGGATTCTCTAGATAAATCATCATATCATCTGCAAAAGGTGATAATTTAGTTTCTTCTTTTCCTATTCTAATTCCTTCAATTTCTTTTTCTTCTCTTATTGCTACAGCTAATGCTTCCAGTACCAAATTGAATAATAGGGGTGATAATGGACATCCTTGTTTCACCCCTGATATTCTCCTTTTCTTACACTGTCAATAAAGATATTTTATATTTTGTGGATGTTTATACATTTTATTTATCAATGTTGTTGATATAAATTAAGCAGATATTTCTAATTATTTCCTTTACTCATATTTTTTAGTAAATTGTCCCTTTTGTTTTTGTATTGGCAATTTGGAGTCTCTTTTCTCTTTTAAAAAACAAATTAGCTAACAGCTTCTCTATTATGTTAGTTTTTTCAACAACACAGTTCTTAATTTTATTAATACAATCATTGTTTTGATTTCATTTTGTTAAACTCTTCAGTTCTCAGAATTTCTATTTTGTATTCAATTAGGACTTTTATTAATTGATTTTCCAGCTTTTTTCTAGTTGCATGCCTCATTAATTGATCTATTCTTTCTCTAGTAATGAAAATATTGAGAGATATAAATTTTACCCTGAGCCCTGCTCTGATTATATCATAAGAATGTTGGTTAGTTGTATCTCTGTTTTGTTATTCTCTTTGATAAAAGGATCCATTGTTTATGTTGTTTGTTCTTTGACCTACCAATTGTTTAGGATTAAATTATTTCATTTCCATTTCAGTTTGAATCATTTCCTTAAAGGCTTTTTATAGAGCACAGTTTTTACCGTGATATGGTCAATAAAGGATATGCTTGAAATTTCTCATTTGTCAGTATGGTTTATGAGGTTTTTTTATATGCTAGCACACAGTCAGGTTTTGTAAAGATGCCAAACAGCTGAAAATATGCATATTTCTTTATGTTCCCATTCATTAATCACAGAGAATCTAATTTTTCTAAAGCTCTATTCAGGTATTTAACTTTTCTTCTTTTTGTCTTTTTGATAGTTTTGTCTATGTCTGAAAGAGACACATTGAGGTCTCCAACTATTCTAGTTTTACTCTCTACTTTTCCCTGTAATTTGATTAACTTTTTCTTTAAGGACTTAGGTGTTGTCCATTTCAGTGCATATATATTAAGTATTTTCTATAATTCTCTTAGGCATAATGTGGGTTCCCTTTTTATCTTTCAACCATGTCTATTTTTACTGCTACCAATCATGATTGCTATCCTTACTTTTTTTTTAGTTCACCTGAATCATAATACCTCTTCTTTAGCCTCTCATTTTAACTTTATCTAAATCTTTATAGTTCAAGTGTATTTTGAAAACAACGTATTGTTATATTCTGCTTTCTGTTCTGAATGACTATGTTTGGTCCTGACCCCAATTTCCTAGGTTCTTGGTTTTCACATTCCCTAGTGTTTCTATTGTTCAGAGTACTGATAGGTTACAGTGTTCTTGGACAAAGCTCTATGCTCTTTCTTCCCTTACCCCTATCCCCTGTACCCCCAGGGTGTCCCTAGCAAGGACACTGTAGTAGTCTTCCGAACCCACTGGGGCACCACTGGAAATCTTCACATGGCCACCTTCAATCTTCAATACCACTCTTAACATATGCTTTTGGCATTGTAAAATGGACTAAAACAGATCTATAAGGTGTTCAAATAAAAACATGCCATGTAAATGAAACAGGGGATTCATTACCCTAAGGCAGATATAAAAATATCAATCCTTACTCTACAAAAGGAAAAAGAGGATTGATAGAGGTCCTCAGAGCACATAATAAAGATGTTAGAAATATTTAGAGAAATATTTTCTGAACAAGTAGGTAGCTGACAATAAGTATAAGCCACAGATTTACTGAATATAACCAAAAATGGTTTATTTCCAGATGGAACCTATGAAGTAGTTAAGATAAATTTTAGAAAAATATTTTAGTAGATGTTGCCATACAACATGCTCAAGCTGTGTGATACAAAAAAAGAAAAAAACTTTCAAAATCAACAAATCAGTGTACAAAACAATGAACAAATCAAAATCATATGGCTACAGGATGAGGTGTCATCTTATTTGTTTATTTGCTGGAATTTAGAATACATTCCACTTTGTATGTGCTACCCTGGCTGATTTCAACTTCCTGGAACAAGATACACTTCCCCAATAAGCTTATCACTTCGAAACTCACCACCACGATGCTAATTCCAGTTTTGATTGACTCCACCTCCCTACTCCTCTACCCTCTATTTGGAGGGCTGGATGGTAGAGTACCAAACTCCTCCCAATGCCTTCATTTATAGAGGGCAGAAATTGGACTCTCAAATCACTCTATTATGCATCTGCTGTGCTCCTTGGTTTCAACTCCCTGGAACGCCTCCTGGTGTTCCCTAATCCCTACCACTTTCTTGCCCTCTTTTCGTGTTGTATTCCTCTTTAGGTGTGAGCTTGTGGAGGGCAGGAACAGTTTTTCTTTTTATTTTTAGGATTCCTAGAGCTTACCATGGTGCTAGGCATGTCTTAGGCACTTAATAAATATTTATTGGATTGTATTATTAGATTGTGTTGGTATTTTACTGAGAAAACTTTCAGTGAGCCTACAAAAGATGAACTTATATCCTAATACTGTCACTCCCCTACAAAAAGCAGTGATTGTATCCACTGTGCAATAGTTTACAGAACATTAAGTATAAAATAATAGCAGGATAGCGACTTGTCCCAGGAACATTTCTACCTGAACTTTATTGAACATCTGAGCAGAAAGATTTTTCTACAATAATAACATGAATACTAGGTGACATTTATATAGCAATTTAAGGTTTACAAAGCATATTCTGTAACTGATCTCCTTTGATAGTCACTAAAGGTTATGATGACATTAATAGTAGGGATAGTGGTGGTGGTGGTATTTTTCTTTTCCAACTTTAGCTATGTTATGTGGAGCAGAAAAACAAGTTTACTCTTTGAATGAGGGGATTGGTTGGTTGTTATCCTTCATTTTTGAAGAGGACCAAAATGACATTGCTATGCTAGAGTCAAGTTTCAGTGTGTCCAACTGTGGCTGATAAGACCAATATGAGATCGGAATGCTCTACCACAGGTTGGGCACAAATAGTCTGTATGAATATTTGGAGTGGATTCTCTAAGTTTGCATATCCTGTGTTTCCTTTGAGCTGTCTCAATTCTGATTTGCTCATAGAGCACAGCACCTTCTCTGATGTGGGCATGCCATGCTGAGTGGTCCTGTGCCAGCATAAACCACGTCACACAATCAATTCCAAAGTTCTTACGAGAGACCTTGAGAGTGTCCTTGTATTGCTTCTTCAGATCACCATGTGAATGCTTGCCCTGTGTGAGTTCTTCATAAAATAGTGTTTTTGGCAAGCATACATTTTGCATTCAAACAACATGGCTAGACCATGCATTCAAACAACATGGCCAGACCATCGGAGTTGTGCTCTCTGAAGCAGAGTTTGAATTCTTGGTGGTTTAGTTTAATTAAGGATCTCAGTGTTTGATACCTTATCCTGTCAGGTGATCTTCAGAATCTTCCTAAGACAACTCAAATGGAAATGATTCAGTTTCCTGGAATGGTGCTGGTAGACTGTTCAGGTTTCACAGGTATACAACAATGAGGTCAGCACAATGGCTCTGTAGACCTTCAGTTTGGTAGTCAGTCTTCTCTCCCATGCTTTCCTTCAGAGCCTCCCAAACACTGAGCTAGCTCTGGCAATGATGTAGGAATGTAGGAGTGTAGGAATAAGGAGATACAGAGAGAATGGATGATCAGATAACAAGATTGTTGTGCACTGCCCCACCATGGAATTTAAAAAGTCTATGGTAGTTAAGAAACTCTCTAGAACTAAATATTTTAACAGAAGAAAAGGTTCAGCTATTGGAGTACCTGTTAAAGCTTCTGAAAAATTCTTATCTAGCCCTAATCACTGAATGGGCATTACCTCAGTCAAATTGAGACCTAGGAAAGACCTTAGCTTAAAAAGGGCAAGGTCTCCCACTGCATCTGGAGACCATCTCCAGGCTTCCTGATTTATATCTTGCAACTGGACTCAGATGGCTCCTGAGGAGAAAGTGAGGCTGGTGACTTTGCAAAGCATTCCCTCACTTAAATCCAATTTGCTTACAAGTCATGGCATCACGTTCCTGGTGCCATGGTCCTCTTTGAGAAAGAAGGACAAACAACAACCTGTGAGTAGTAGGAGCTGCCCCACTGGGCTAGTGCTAATTGGGCAATGCAGATCCATCCTTCCTTCCTTCCTTGCCTCCTTCCTTCCTTCTTTCTTCCTTCCTTCCTCCCCGTTCCTTCTTTCCTTCCTTCCTTCCTTCCTTCCTTCCTTCCTTCCTTCCTTCCTTCCTTCCTTCCTTCCTTCCTTCCTTCCTTCTTTCTTTCTTTCTTTCTTTCTTTCTTTCTTTCTTTCTTTCTTTCTTTCTTTCTTTTTTCCTTTCTTCTCTCCTCTCCTCTCCCTTCCTTTCTTTTTTTTCCTTTCCCTTTCTTTCCTCCCTCAGGGTGCTCTGCCCAAAGGAATATAAGTTTTGATCCCTGAGACCTATAAAGATATATTGGGGTTTAGAGGCTAGATTTCTTTCTTAAGGACCATGCCTTAAATCCAAATTTTTCTGGCTCTCATTGATTGGCCAACCATAGGTCCCAGCCCAAAGGCTCTGACTGCTCAGAGTGTCAGTAGCAATTATTTCTGTTTTGCCAAGAAACCCTGAAGGTCTTCCCCTCTGAGCCTGATTTTCTTTTTTTGCTAGGTGAAAGAGGCCATTTTCTGCCTTACGTTTCTTACCTAGCCTTAATCACCAAATGGGCGTCATCTCAATCAGACTGAGACCTGGGAAAGACTTTAGCATAAAAAGGCCAAGGTCTCCCACAGCATCTGAGACCACCTCCAGTCATCCTGATTTATATCTTGCCGCTGGACCCAGATGGCTCTGGAGAAGAAAGTGAGGCTGGTGACTTTGCACAGCCCTCCCTCACTTAAATCCAATTCACTTGCAAGTCCATCATCTTCCTCACATCATGGTCCTCTTTGAGAAAGAAGAACAAACAACAGAATTAAATATTTTAAGAGAAGAAAAGGATCAGCTGTTGGAGTAACTGTTAAAGCTTCTGAAAAATGCAAACTGAGGACAAGGATTTTTATGAGAGTTTTAGTTCTATACCAGAGTTAGACTAGGCAGCAAATAATAATAACATGTTAAAGTTACTGAGAGAGGAAAAGCTAAATTGCACTGAGTCTTGTGCTTCTTTAAATCTTGCTATAATTAAACAATTTAGCCTACTTAAATATATTTAAGGTAACACTAGTTAATATTTATGCTTATATACTTTAATAAAGAACATTTTTAAAAATATAAAGAATGTAATTGAATAAAAAGGTGCTAACCGTGCCTTTAGGAAAATAGCTTTATGCAATAGATAGCTAAAACCATTCACCGGATAGCAACATATGCTAATTCAACGCCCGCCTTGCGTGTAGAAGGCATTTAAATCACTGATGAATTGAACTGAATTTGTGAAATTGTATGAAGTGATTTTAGGGAACACTGACAATGAGGGGAATCAGGAAAGGACCCTTGAAGGAGGTAAGACTTGACCCGAGGGATTTAACATGAAAAATTATCCTGAGTTAAATATGGTTTAGAATTTAAGATAGACCAAAACAAATGAAAGAAGCATAACATACTGGCGATGATATTGGATTTAGAGTCAGAAAGGTCTGGGTTGGAGTCCTGGCTATTCCACATAACAGTTATGGGATGCTGGGCAAGTGACTTTGCTTTTCTAAACTGGTTTCCTCATCCATAAAATGAGGGAGATGGATTAGATGGTTTCTAGGCTACCCTCCAGCTCAAACAGTTACCTTCACTTTTATATTTGTGCTGCTTAATCATGTGATATTGCTGTTACTGTATGCACTGTTCTCTTGATTCTGCTCATTTTACTTTGCATCAGTTCACCTAAGTCTTTCCAGGTTTTTTATGTTTGGTGAATCTTAAAACAGCACAAATATAAAAGTGTTTAGGGAGAACAAGTGGTGGGATTCAACCGGTTCGAACTGGTTTGGCAGAACTGGTACCTACTTTTAGGTTGAGTTGGGGTGGGGCGGGGCCTGCACCTGCCCCATTGGGTGGCAGCAGCACCTCAGCTCCATTCCGTGGAGAACCAGTTGTTAATTTATTTCAATCCTACCACTGGAGAGAACCTGTATAAGTGTTCTATGTCAGTCCAGCATGATAATTTTGAGAAGCATAGAAAGCAATTCTGATCACACTAACAGATACATGGACATGTGTGCATTTGAAAACAACTCACATATCATCTAAATTTGGCTTAAGAATTTTAAAACCAGGGCAGCTAGGTTGTGCAGTGAGTAGAGCACTGGCCCTGGAATCAGGAGGACCTGAGTTCAAATGTGACCTCAGATACTTGACACGTTTACTAGCTGTGTGACCTTGGGCAAGTCACTTAACCCCAACTGCCCTGCCTTCCACCCTCCAAAAAAAGAAAGAATTTCAAAACCACTTGCATATGCTACGTTGTCTTTTCTGCTCTCTCAAGTTCCTTCTAAGTGACTCCCTTTCAACTACTAGTCGTGTTTTCAAACCGTAAGGCCTCAAGAAAACATTGTTACACAACTGATACTTTTTAATCTGTATAATTGACAATGATAAAGTTTGATCTTGAGCAATATACATAATGAAATGATATATATATGCATATAGATACTTTAATATATATTATTTATATAGTTACATATTCTCAAATATACATATACTTTAATATACAATATGTAAATATATAGGCATATGTGTCATTGTCTCATTTATATTGCCCAAGATTGTAACCCCAACATATGTGACATTTCTATCTATTGTTGCCATGTTGTACATACTATCCAAAATCTATTAATCTCTATATCTGTCATTGTCTATCTATACATATATTTATACATATTGTATGTATATTTATATGTATATGTGTTTCTGTATAAGATTTAATCTTCTAGTTGACAAGACCCCTAGGTGTATACTACTATTATGCAATTTCCAAGTTAAGCTTCTGTTATTGCTTTAGTATTAAAGTTTTAGAACTAAAAGAAATCTTAGATTTTTAATTTATGTTTAACATTCATTTAAAAAAAAATTTGAGTTCCAAATTCACTCCCTCCCTCTCCTTCCCCACCCACTGAGAAGGCAAACAATATGATATCAATTTTACATGCAAAGTTATACAAAACATATTTTCATATTAGCCGTGTTGCAAAAAAAAGCAATAAAGATAAAGAAAGTGAAAAAATGGTATGTTTTGATCTGCACTCAGATTTCATCGGTTCTCTCTCTGCAGGTAGATAGCCTTTTTTACCATGGGTCCTTCGGAACTGTCTTGGATCATGGTAAAAGACACCTTAGAGACCATGAAGTTTAGTCCCCTAATTTAAAGATGAGGATGATGTAGTTTGCAAAGAAGTAGCTTGCCTAAAGTCACAGAGCTAGTAAGTCATAGAGCCTAGACTTGAACTCAGCTTCTCTTCAGAGGCAGCTGGTCACACAGTGGATAGTATGATGGGCCTGAAGTCAGGAAGAACTGAGTTTGAAGCTGGTCTCAGATGATAGCTGTGTGACCCCCGGCAAGTCACTTAACTTTCTTTTACTTCAGTTTTTCCAATTATAAGATAGGTATTATAATAATAACAACAATAATAAACTATTTCTCAGTGTTATTATAAGGATCAAATGAGATGATTGAGTCATTCCCCATTTGATAAATGGTCAAAGAATACGAATAGTCAGTTTTCTGATGAAGAAATCAAAACAATTTATAGTCATATGAAAAAATGCCATGAATCATTTTGATTAGAGAAATGCAAGTTAAAACAACCTTGTGATATCATTTTACATTTCCCAGATTGGCTAAAGTGAAAGAAGGGGAAAGTGACAAATGTTGGAGGGGATATAGAAAAATTGGGACAGATTCATTGTTGGTGGAATTGTGAACTAATCCAACCATTTTGGAAAGCAATCTTGAATTATGCCCAAAGAGTTCTCAAATTATCTACACATTTTGACCCAGCAATACCAGTACAAGCTCTATTTACAAAGATAATTAGGGAAAAGAGAAAAGAATCTATATGTTCTAAAATATTTATAGTAGTTCTCTTTGTGGTGGCAAAGACCTGGAAATTTCAGGGATGCCCATCAATTGGGGAATGGCTGAAGAAGTTGTAGTATATGATTGTGATGCAATACTACTGTGCTATAAAAAATGAGCTCAATGATTTTAGAAAAATATAGAAGGATTTGAATGAAATAACGAAGAGCAAAATGAGCAGAACCGAGAGAACATTGTATACAGTAGCAGCAATATTATTTTAAAAACAACTTTCAGTGAACAAGTTATTTTGACTATTATAAATATCCAAATTAATTTTAAAGGATATATGGAGAAAGATGCTATCTGCATCCAGAGAAAGAACCAATAAATAGAAATATGTATAGAATTATTTTACATGCCTATTTGTGTCTAATGGTAGCCATCTCTACAGCAGAGGGGGGAGAGAAGAAAAAAAATTTACAGGATAATTTTTCTATAGTTGAAAGGAATAGTAAGTAGTGCATAGTAGATTTGTAATTTCATATGCAATCACATTTTTATTGTACTATGTTATGGAAATATTTGTTTTATTCTGTAAGTTAAAAATAAAATTTTTGAGAGATAATATTTGTAAAAATTACTTATCACAGGGCACTATGGCACATAGTAGGTTGTATAAATGCTTATTATCTCCCTCACCCCCCATTGCAGAGCCAATATTTTTCCACTGTAGCACTTGCCTTCCAATATATGCATCTTCCTCATATTTTTGAACTGCTTTTTAAAAAAATATTTAATTCTTGCAGGCATTTATATCACCCAAGTTTGTTATACTTACTCATTTCACTTACAATACATGGTATTTACCTCTTTTTCAAAATAATTAAGCCTATATCATATTAGAAATAGCTTAAGCTATCTGCTTCTTAAATAAATTATAAATTGTGGCCTAACTAATTGTCAGTTAACATTCCCTCATATTTTTTAAGTTGTTTAGCTTTAGTTTTATCTTTTATCTTTTCTGGCAAACCTCTGTGTGTTGAGGAATTCCTAAGGAATTAAGGGAGCAAATCACTTAATAATGTATTTAAAATGTAACCTGAATTTTTCACGGCTAATTTTTTATGTAATAAGAGTTAAAGTTGATGAAGATCCTGAATTTATGGATAATTTTTTTGTAGATTATTAAAGCAAAAAGTAAATTTCACAATGTATTTTCCAAATGGGGGGAATTATTGGAAAAAAAATACTAGATTCTATATTACTGCTATGAAAAGTTCAAGCCTTTTTTCCCTCAAAATGTAGAATATTCTTTGTTGGCTTGTCTTTAGGTTGTTTTAACTTTTTTTGGAACATAGCTGACTTTTAATAAACCTAGGAATATTAATTAAATAGTTAACCATTTTATTCAGAACAGGTTTCTCTGAAGATTAAAACAGATTGGTCAAATCATTTCTGGTTTGTTCTGGAATATGGTAGGTACGACAGAATCTAGTCTCTATTACTTACTAGCAAGGTGATCATGGAGGAGGTATAAGCTCTCTGGGATTTCAGTTTGTATCTCTGAGGTGCCACCCTGCTTTGACTGTGCAACTGTGATAAAGAATAAAATGGACACTGGAAAGGTAGGAATGAGAAGAATAGGGATGAGAGAACGGGAAGGTAGGAGAGAGAACCTGACCCTGAGGCATGGGGATAAAGGAAGTGGGAGGTGGAAATCTATACATTGTAAGAAGACTGGAGGCAATAGAGATTGGAGTTGATTGGATGGGGGAATCATATGGTCAGGCTTACACATAATAAAGATCAATTTGATAGCTTAGTTGAGGATGAACTAACATGGGAAGAGACCTGACACAGAGAAACTAACCAATGGCTATCCATACAAGGGGTGGTAAGGGCCTGTACCAGGGCAGTTGTGGCATAGGAAAGAAAAGGGTATATGCAAGAGATGTTACAAAGGTAAAATTGGACTGGGCAATGGATATGTGGTTGAGACAGTATAAAATCAGGGATGACAAGTAGGTTGTAAGCCTGGCTAACTGGGAGGATAGTGGTAGCCCAGAAAATAACAGAGAAATTAAAAGAGGGGAAGAATGGGGAGCAGAGATAATGAATTCGGTTTTGGACATGTTGAATTTAAGATGTCTACAGGACATCTCATCTGAAATGTCCAATAGACAAAGATGTCAGATTGGAGATCAGGAAGGGGTTAGGGTTACACAAATCTGAGAATCATCTACATAGTGATGATAGTTAATGGATAGATAATCTGTGAAAGTTGATGAGCTCACTAAGTTAAATAGTATAGAGGGAGAAGGGAAGAGGGCTTAGGACAGAATCTTAGGGGACACCCACAGTTAGTAGGCACAACTCAGATAAAGATCTGGCAAAGGAGCAGTCAAATCAGTAGGTGGAGAGTATCAAGGAGAAAAGGGTGATCGACAGTGTCAAAGGCTGCAGAGAGGTCAAGAAGGATACAGATTGAGAAAAGGTAATTAGATTTAGCAATTAAGAGATCATTGGTAACTGGAGAGAACAGCTTCAGTTGAATGATGAGGCCAAAAGTCAAACTGCAGAGGGTTAAAAAGAGAGTGAGAGGAAAGGAAGCAAAGGCATCAATTGTAGATGGCTTTCTCATGTGGAACATCATTTGCCTCTGACTCCCAGATGGCCATCTATGATTTTGAAACCTTAGTGATGGAAGAAAAAGGTGATGCACCTTGAAAATTGGTAAAGATTTAAAAAATGGGAAGAATCAATGTTGGAAACTAGGCACTCAAGTACACTATTAGTGGAGCTGTGAATCCTTACAATATTTTGGAATTATGCAGATAAAGTAACTAAAATGTCCATACACTTTGGGTCACAAATACCTTTACTGGTTCTATACCCCAAGGAGAATATTGATAAGAAAATCTCTATGTACACCAGAGCAGCACTTTCATGACAGCAAAGTATTAGAAACAAAGTTGATACTCATCAGTTAGGGAGTGGCTAAATGTAAACAAATTATGGTATATAAAAGTAGTGGAATATTGTTGTACTGTAAGAAATGAAGAATACTGAGAACCATGGAAATATCTCTATGAACTGATGCAGAGTGAAATAAGCCTAGCCAAGAAAATGAAATGAACAATGACTACAATGCAAGCAGAAAGAACTACTACAGAGAGACAAATCAAAAATGAATATTGCAAAATTCCCAAAGCACTCATGGCTCAAAAGGAGAGCTATATAACAAGATACCCACCACCCCACCCCTCTGTAGAGGTGAGAGGTCTACAAATGTGGTATATTGCACATATTTTCAGGCAGTTACGTGAAGAAGTGGATAGAATGCCAGACCTGGAGTCAGGAAGACTCATCTTCCTGAGTTCAAATACAACCCCAAACTCTTATTAGTTGTATGACCCTCCACAAATCACTTAATATTGTCTTCCTCAGTTTCCTTATCTGTAAAAGAAGCTGGAGAAGGAAATAGAAAACCACTTCAATATCTTTGCCAAGAAAACTTCAAATGTGTCCTGGTATGGGTCTAGGGAGCCAGAGCAAACCAAAGACCTTCTCTAAAGGCCTTGCTAAGTTATCTCAGAATTCAGTATACAGTTAGACATAACTAAACAACACACATTTTCAGACTTTTGCAATATATTGATCAATTTTGCTGATTTTTAAATTATCTTCTTTTTGTCTTTATTTTTTGTTTTATGGGAGAGGTTCTCTGGGAGGGGAAGAAGGAAGGATTCTGAGGGAAATTTTGGTGATGTTACAAAAAGATATCAGTACATTTTTTAAAAAAGAATATGATGAATGATTCAGACATTGGGGGTTGTGCTGAACTCATGATTTGCTGTGTTTTAGAACATCATCCCATGATGGTATGGAATGAGGCACCATCTTCTTCATGAAGCTTTTCCTAATCCCCCCAACTACTAATGCCCTCCTTTCCAAACTATCTTCTATTTAAGTACTTCATATATATATTAATTTCATATTACATTGTATGTATTTATATGCATTTCTTCTTTCCCCCTTTAGAATATGTGTATTGTGAGTATGGAGTTTTAAAATTCTTTGTATTTGTATCCTCAGCTTCTAGAACAGTGCCTGGCACATATTTTTAATAAATTTGTGTTGTTTGTTGTGAATCTTACGCATGGTACAGGTACTTGGCTCCCAATTTCTAAGACCCTGAAAACAGAATATTTCCACAGTACCTTAGGTGTACTGAGGATTAGGATCTGATTTGTCTTATAGTCTCCTTTGGAGCAGGAAAGCTTCTGGAATTCTGGGGTAACAGCATAAACTTTAGAGAAAGTCTTTGGTTTGCTCTGACTCCCTAGATCCATACCAGAACACCATGATGGAGATAGGTATGAACTGTTCATTACCTAGTTCCAAGGGTCACAGTACACTGATGAGGGGACCTGCACCTGTCACCCTCACTATACCAAGAGAAGCAAGTTCAGAAGCACACAGCCATAGATCAGACAGCAGAAGAATAGGGTATCAGTTCCAGCCTCCAATTCACTCTGAAACCTGAAAGAAAATACCAGATCAAAAATCCAAGTCCAATGGGGAGTCTGAAGTTTTGTCATTCTGACCCAGCAGAGCTTCCAAGCTGGCTCACAGTGGCTAATTCCAGTAGCAATCTACTGTTGTTCATACCTACCCTCAGGTAAGGAACATGCAGAGCTCACACCAGGGAATGAGGGGAGTCGCTGTCAAACTTTGCTATGGACCAGTACCAGACCACTTTGGGAATGCTGAAAGCTTGCAGTCCTGAGGCTGAGCTGCTCTTGGAGATCCTGAAACAATGAGACACTCAGTACTCCAAGAAAGCAGCAACAGGACCAGCCTAGATCTTCTCTCTTGAAGTGTAACAAGCCCAGCACTAACACCAAGTTGGAAATCAGGAAGTAGGCTGGGAAAATGAGCAAAAAAAAGAATTCCAATATAAAGAGCTGTGATGGTGACAGGGACACTTCAAGACACACAAACCCAGAAAAAGATAATGACTCCAAAACACCGACAAGCTAAGCTTCAAAGAAAAACACACGTTGGGCATCAATTTAATTAGAATTCCTGGAAGAGATGATAGAAGAGTGAAAAAAGGAGTTAAATATATTTTGCTCAATGAAATGAGAATGCTAGAGGAAAACATTGGAAAAGAAGTGAAAGCTATGGATGAAAGAAGGAATGAACATATGGCATAGGAAGTTCAAAAGCTTGTTTATGTAGCAAAAAATCTGAAACTTTAAATGGACCAAATAGAAGCCAATGACCCCAAGAGATAATAACAGATGTTAAAACAAATTCAAAAGACTAACAACACTGAAGAAAATGTAACCTATCTCATAGCAAAAACAATTTGCCTGGAAAACAGATCAAGGAGAAAAAAATAAGAATCATCAGACTACTTGAATGCCATGACAAAAACAAGAACTTGGACATTATATTTAAATAAATCTTGAAAGAAAGTTGCCCAGATCTCTTAGAACCAGAGGGCAAAGTGGAAATAGGCAGAATTTACCGGTCACCCTCTAAAAGAAGTTGCAACATTATAGCCACATCCTAGAAATTCCAGGTCAAAGGAAAAAAATATTGCAAATAGCTAGAAAGAAAGAAATAATTCAAGTACTGAGAAGTCACAGTCAGGATCACACATGATTTAGCAGTCACCACTATAGAGGAACAGAGAAAGAGTAGAATACCATTTTCCAGAAGGTAAAAGACATAGTATGATTATATACAAGAATGACTTACTCTGAAAAAACTGAATATACTCCTAGAGGGGAAAAAACTCTTTGCTGAAGAAATAGAGGATTTTCAAGCACTAATGATGAAAAGACCAGACTGTGTATAAACTTTGAGGAGTTAAGAGAAACATAAAAAGTCTAACTTGAATGAACAACTATAAGGTTCTAAACAAGAGTAAACTGCTTACATTTTAATATGGGGAGGCAATATATGTGTCTCCAATGAACGAAAGCATTATCAGGGGTCATAGAGAGAGTTTAATTAGACAGAAAGCCTAGGAGTGGTTCTGTTATGTCTTGATGATCTTAAAAGAAGAATGGAAAGAGAAGCAAAGAGGAATGCACTTGGGTGAGGGGAAAGGGAAAGGAGGGTTAGGGAAAATTATTTCACATAATCAAAGTGCACAAATAGATATCCACACAAGCAAGGAGGAGGTGGGGGTGGGTGGGGGAATATGGAGGTGGGCAACTTCTAATACTTCAACCTCACTCTCATCTGAACTGGTCAATGGAAGTAAGAATTTACATACACATATTTTGATATAAAAATACATTTTACTCAACAGGGAAATGGGAGGGAAAAGGGAGAAGGGAAGAAGAGGAATTAGAGGGAGAGCAAATTAAAGGAAGAATTAGTCCTAAACAAGAAAAAAAACTCTAAAGATGTACAAAATTATAACTCTTTTTGAGGTAGCAAGAATGGAAAACTGAGGGAATGCCCATAAATTTGAGAGTGGCTAATCAAGTTATGGTATGTAAATGTGATGGAATTGTTCATCCTTTGTACTGGAAAAGGACCAATGACATCATGACATTAAGGTCAAGGTACAGTGTATTCAACTGTGGTTGATACATACAATATGAGCTTGGAAGGCTCTACCAAAGGTTGGACCCAAATAGTCCATTCAAACATTTGGGATGAAGATGTCTCTGGATTTGTACATCTCCCATTTCCTCTGTGCTATGTGATTCTGTTTTGCTCATATAGCGCAATGCCTTCTTGGATGCAGGCACACCATGCTGGGTGATCCTGTGCTAGCCACTCCCATGTCTCACAATCAATACTAAAGTTCTTCTGAGAAACCTTGAGAATGTCCTTGTACCTTTTCTTCTTACCTCCATGTGAGAATTTGCCTTGTGCAAATTCTCTATAAAATAGTCTTTCAGGTAAATGTACATTTGGCATTTGGGCCATGTGGCCAGCTCACTAGAGTTGCTTGCTACAATAGAGTTTGAATGGTTGGCAGTTCAACTTGAGAGAAGATCTCAGTATCTGGTACCTTATCTTGCCAGGTAATTTTCAGAATCTTCCTGAGACAATTCAGATACAAGCAGTGCAATTTTCTGGTGTTTTGCTGTCCAGGTTTCACAGGCATAAAACAATGAGGCCAGCACAACAGCTCTGTAGATCTTTACTTTGGCATGTAGCCTAACACCTCTTTTCTCCCACACTTTCTTTCAGAGCCTCCCAAACACTGAACTAGCTTTGGCAATGCATGCTTCAACCTCATCATATATGTGGACATCCTTGGAAAGTATACTGCCAAGATAAGTGAGATTATCCACAACATTCACAATTTCTTCATTTTCTGTAACCAATGGTTCCACATATGCATAGTACACTGATGGCTGGTGAAGAACCTGTTTTCTTGTTGTTCATTGTCAGGACAAAATTAGTACAAGCAGGAGAGAATCAATCCATATTCTGTTGCATCTCAGCCTAAGAGGCTGCATTGAGTGCATAATCATCTGCAAACAAAAAGTTGCACACCAATTCTCCTGCCACTTTAGTCTTGGTTTGTAAGTAACCTTTTCAAGTTAAATAATGTACCATTATTGTGGTAGCTGACCTTGGTGTAGTTTTTGTCCTCATTGAAGGCATCTGACAACATCGTGGAAAATATAATGCTGAAAATACGGGAACAAGCGTACAACCCTGCTTCACTTCGTTGGTGACTGGAAAGCATAAGAGCATCATCCTTTATCTAGAATCTGTGCAAGTATGCCATCATGAAACTGAAATAAAATATTGAAACCTTAGGCAACCAAATTTTGCCAAGATCTTCCACGAGCCCTCATACTGATAGTATCAAAGGCCTTGGTCAGGTCAATGAATGTTGTGTATAGACCTCTGCTCTGCTCCTGGCATTTCTCCTGGAACTGTCAGGCAGCAAACAGCATGTCAATAATTTTTCAGTCCTTTCTAAAGCTACAGTGGCTCTTGGGTAGATTACATCTTCCAGGTAATGGATTGGCCAATGAGGAGCACTCTGGCAAAAACTTTGCTAGCAATGACTAAGAGAGAGAGACTCCCCCCCTTGTGATTGTCACAAGATAACCTTTATAGAGATGGACAATAGAGGCATCCTTGATCTCCTGGGGATAATTTCCTATTGCAACATAACCTGAAAGATTTCAGTCACCTTCTATATAAGTAGTGGACCACCTGCCTTGTAGATCTCTACTGGGATGGAATCAGTGCCAGATGCTTTGCCACATGAGAGGAACCTAATGGTATTCAATACCTCTTCTTTAATTGGAAGTTTTGTTAAAGAGGGATTGACTTCAACCTAAGGTATATGGTCAATTGTTTGAACATTGGTTGATGATGGTCTCTTGAGAACACTATGGAAGTATTCAATCCGTATCTCCAAGATCATGTTCTTATCATTAATCAGTGTGGTTCCATCAGTACTTAGTAGTTGAGATTGACCAGACGTCTTTGGCTCATAAATCGTCTTCAGGGCATCATAGAAGCACTTTGGGTTGTTGCTATTAGCATAAAACTGAGTCTCATCTGCCTTCTTAATGAGCCAAGAATCTTATATCTCTCTAAGTTTTGCTTGCACTTTACTTTTGATGGAACTGAATGCTGCCTTCTTGGAGACATACACACTGGTATACCTGCTGCTAAACTCTGTGGAGTGCTTGTTTTTCATTTAGCATCTTCTGAATTTCCCACATCATTTTCTTCAAACCAGTTCTGATGTTTGTGAGTGTTCTGGCCCCAATGTGTAAATATAGTGCTATACTTCAAAGTCCCTGAAAGCTGCCCACTCCTTTTCTGCTCCACTGTTGCTAACTGTGCGTTAACTTGGCTTTCCCTCCATGTTAGCAATAAACTGTTTATACATAGAGTTGCCACTTTTGTTGAATGCAAATGTTTAGCTTGGAGAGGATAAGTTTATGATTGGTCCAGCACTCTGCACCACACATCACCTTTGTCACTCTCATATCTTGTCTGTCTCTTTTATTTATAATGACATAGTCTATTACATGCCAGTGATTCTTGTAAGGGTGCATCCACAATGTTTTATTGCTTTTAGGTAAGCAGAAGACAGTGTTGGTGTGGAGAAGGTCATGAGATGCACAAGTCTTTAGTAGCAAGTGACTGTTGCTGTTTCTGACTTATTCCTCCCAAGGACTCCCTGACATTTCTGTTAGTCTGTGTCTACTCTGGCATTAAAGCTATCCGGAATTACAAGGTTGTCCTCTTTCAGCACATTGATGATGACAGTTTCTAAGTCTTCATAAATTATTTCTTTGACCTCATCAAGGGTTCATCATGGTGGGAGTATACTCACTGATAATGGTGGTGTGGTACTTTTCTGCAAGTGGAAACCACATCATCATGAGCCTGTCTTTTACTCCTTTTGGTAAGTCATGGACTTAGGCGTTATTTGGACAGTGCAGAGTTGAGGTGAAATGTAACAATGACTATTCAAGAAGTCTTTTAAACTGCATCATGTTTCGATATTTTAACTATAAACCTTCCAAGAGAATATAAAAATATTTATAAATCATTGTACAATATTTTAGTTCGTTCTGTTAATGTACATTTGTGAAATCTTTTTATATTAAATGTTTCTTTTGTGTGTAGCAAATAAATACCTTCCTTATGCATGGGAAAAAAAATCTGGGGATCCCAAGTATAGGTGATCCCCATAGAGGCCTAGGAAATTTTTGTGGGCCCCTTATTTGAAGAACACCCCAAATCTGCCCCACTCCCACTGCTATGGTAAACCAAACGGTATTGTAAATTAACCAATCAGGACAATAATAAAAGCAGACTAAAAGAAGTAGCAAAGAAGTGAGCTCCTTGTGGATTTTAGGCACAAGTATTCTCACCCTGAAAAGTTATAGGACTTTTTGCTTTCACAAAAGGCAAATAATCTAGTTCTGTTTAAATGCAAAAAGAACAATATGAACACTTCTACTAGACAGTAGTAGTCCAGGGATGCCAGATTTTTCACATTAAACTTAACATTAGTATTTATAAAGGACTCTAACACAAAACATATCAGTATATCAAACCTTTTCCAGAATTCAAACACACAGCAAATATCAGTACTTAAACAGTCAAGCAATCAACAAATGAAAGGTTTGCAAAATTACAATGGCAAATGACTTGTGAGGGAACACTCCTGGGGCTGGGGGTAAGGGAAGGGGATTGTACATTTACAATCTAAATTTTTTTTGCAAAATTTCTCTAGGATCTCATTCTAGGGGGTGTCTCAAAAATCGAAAGTCCTGGACAGAGAATATCTCTATTGGATTTCCACAAAAATGAAGGGCCTAATTTTATTCTAGACAAGATCCCATATATAACACATGCTGTCCTGGCCTCAACTATCTGAAGGCCAGGTAGGTAAGATTTCACTCTTCCCCCGCAGGGGTTCTCCAGTACTTTTCAGGGGAATTTTGGAGGTTTAGGCTTTCTTTTGTGGATGGCATTAGCCCCCACTGATGGCATTCATTCAATTACAGGGCACGTCTCATTTAGCTACTAACAGAATATGTGTGTGTTGTGTGTTGTGTGTATATATACACATATATACTCACATATGTATATATAATACACACACAGAGAGAAATAGTTACTTCAGAAGTTATAACCACAAATATATAAACTTACTTTTCCACTACATAGGATGCATAATCCTCCTCTTCCATTGAACTACTTCAGTCTCTGGGGAGGGGAGGGAGATCAGGCTCATAGCTTAGCTCAAATCTTATAAAGAACAGTCCCAATCCTATGTCCAAAACCTTGCTGGGCCTTGACACACCCTGGCTTCTCAGGGCTTCCATGCTGGGCTGGCTGGTTATACCATTCTTTCAATCCTGGCTCTAAGATAACCATGGCTCAAACTCCTGGTCCTTTGGATAATCACCTTGGTATCTGAAACTGAAGATAAATAATACAGAATAGAAACAAATACCCTTAGGTCCATTTCTCAAAAAGAGGGAACAGAGGAAGAAAATCCTCCTCCTCTCACTTGTTCAATTCATGGTATCCATGCTGCCCCTACTCAATAAACTCCAGTGGCTTCCAGTTCCTTCCAGGACCAAATACAAAATGCTCTGCTCAGTATTCAAAGCTCTTCATAAACTAGCTCCCTCCTACCCTTGCAGTCTTCTTACACTTTACACCCCAAAAGGTGCTCTTTAATTCAGTAACACTAGCTTCCTGTCTGTTCCACAAAGAAGACACTCCATGTCTCAACTCCAGGCATTTTTTCTGGCTGTCTCCCATCCCTGGAACCTGTTCCCTCTTCCACTTGAACTACTGACCTCCCTGGCTTCCTTTGAGTCTCAATTAAAACCCTGCTTTCTCTAAAAAGCCTTCCTTAACCTCTCTTAATCCTAGCATTTTTCCTCTTTTAATTATTTCCTATTTATCCCATATATAGCTTGCTTTGTATATACTTGTTTGCATGTGGTCTCCTCATTAGAATGGAAGCTCCCTGAAGGCAGGGACTTTTTTTGCCTCTTTTTGTGTCCCTAACTCTTAGTACAATACTTGGAAATAGTAGGTGTTTAATAAATATTTATTGAATGAATTAATAGATGCAGAAGATGAGAAGCCAAAGAAAACACAGCAGAAAGAGAGTAAACAGCTTAGTCTCCCCAGCTTTAAATACCCGGGCAATGATTAAAGGAGGCTACGCCAACCCACATGTTAGGGAATAGAGTTTGCCCTGTTAGGGAAATTGGGCATGCTCATAAGGCTCCTCAAGGGTATCTCCATGTTAGGAAAAGTGGGAGTGGCCAGATATGCCTGAATCACATAGTCAATTGCATAAATGTGTATATATTTAAATATTATGATTATTACATAAGTACCATACTCAGTTACAGACTTTCATTTCTCATAGTTTTGAAATACTATATACATGGCCATATAATCATGAAGCTTTCCCTTTTCTCAATATTTCCTTTAGTTGACTATTTTGTGAGTATATATTGGGAAATGAATTCAGTTCTCTGTGACTCTTGAAAATCATTTGAGTTTTCTTAACCAATATTTTGGTTACTTGTAGATGTTTATAATTAATGGAATATTGTAGCAACAGAAAATTTATGTTTCAGGTCCAGATATTATAGTCTCTAAGACTTAAATAGCAGAAAGTTAAAGCCAGAAGGGAATTTAGAGGGGTGTGTGTGTATGTGTGTGTGTGTGTGTGTGTGTGTGTGTGATCTCCTTTGATCAACGAACAAGCATTTATTCAACATCTATTATATACTAGACACTGTTCCAAGTGTCAGGAAAATGATGACAAAAATGAGACAGTCCCTGTCCTCAGGAAGTGATAGTCTGGCTTGGGGAAACAGCTTGTTCATATATAAACATAAACTAAATAGATTCAAAATGACTTGGTGGTGGGGTGTGTGTCTGTATGTGTCTGTGTGTGTGTGTGTATGTGTCTGTGTGTGTGTGTCTGTATGTGTCTGTGTGTGTGTGTATGTGTATGTGTGTGTGTGTGTATGTGTGTGTATGTGTGTGTGGGGGTGGGTGGGTGGGTGCGTGCACATGCACACATGGTATTTTTATTCTCATTTCATTGGTAAGGAAATAGTGGCTCAGAATGATTATGTTCCTTGCCCCAAATCGCTCCAATATCTTTGCCAAGAAAACCTCAAATGGGGTCGTGAAGAATCCGACACAACTGAAAGGACTGAACAACAAAGCTCTAACTCACTCAGTGACCCTTCCAAATCTTTCTCGTTGGACAAAGAGTGAAGTCCTGCTAAAAGCAGCTCTGAAAGGCTCGGTTTAAGTCTTACAGCCTACATAAGGCCATGTCTAGGGAGGTGGAGCTAGTGCTGATAATAATAATGATGATGATGATGATAAAGAATAATTATGAGGATAACTAACATTTACATAGCTCCTACTATGTGCCAAATATTGCCCTTTACAATTATTATCTCGTTTTTATCCTCATAACAGCCCTGGGAGGTAGATTATGTTATTAATCCTGTTTTACATTTGGGAAAACTGATACGAATAGAAGTTAAGTGACTTGCTCAAGATCATAGAGCTCAGAAGTGTCTGAAGATTTTTAACACTGGTCTTTCTGACCCCAGGTCCGGTGATCTATCTACTATGCCACCTAGTACCTTGGAAATATTAAAGTGATTTATTCAAGGTCATACAGTCAATCAGCAGTAGCATCCAGATTTGGACCTAGGCCCTCTGACGCCACATTCAACATTCTTTCCAGCTGTAGCGGAATCAATTTTACATTGGTTAATCTGCATATATCTTGCTTTTCCTCAGTTGAATATAAGCTTCTTGAGGTAAAGTTTCCTTCATTTCTAAAATCTTTATTTCCATTGTGCCTAATACAGTGCCAGCATTGTTGTAAATATTCAGCTGTTTAGTATCTCAGATCCTTTCACCAAAATGGAGACAATAGGCTGTATGGGTCAAGAAGGCTAAACAACCACAATCACTGCCCCTCACCAACTCCTTTTCCACCTACTTGGAGTCAGGGCATGACCTTGAGCCAAAGAACCCTGAAGGTAGAAGCTCCTCAATTTCCCAGAACACTCCCACAGCCATCCTCCAGGGGAATAACACTGACAGAGACACTATTCAGCCACTGTCTCTGCAGATATTGTAGTCCCCTACATCTTCAACAGTCATAGCTACTGAAGACTAAGAAAAGGAAGAGCTTGTCACCAAAGTCATTGGCAAGTATCAAGTATTTCAGCATTAGAAATAGATACAGTTTTGTCCATGGAAATGATGGTGTGAATCTCTGCTAAAAGGGAGGCTGAAGTTGGTGGATATCATGAGCTTGAGAGTTCTGAATTGCAAAGAGCTAAGCCAATCTGGTGTCTGCACTCAGTTCATCATTAATAGTGAGCCTCTAGTGGTGGGGTACCTCCAGGCAAAATAAAGCTAGCAAAATTTCATTGAAAAGGAAAGAGTAAAGATAAAGGTGACATTGAAAGCTTCTGCAATGATCATGAAAGGTAGCATGGCATAATAGAAAGATTAGAAATTGAAGGCATTCTTTTAAATATCAACTTTGCCATTTTTTGCTTTTATTACATTTTTTACATTTATTTTATTACATTTATTATTTTCCATTATTGGAACCATGGGCAAATCATTTAGCTTCTCTTTACCTCAGTCTCCTCATTTGTGAAATGAGAGTTTTGGACTAAATGACCCTCCAGGTCCTATAAAGGTAGTAGATTATGGTGGTCTGTCAAATTAAGTGATAGCATAGTAAAGTATAAAGTATAAACAACTTGTCTGTGGAGTAACATCATAAGAGTTTGGCCACTGGATAAAAGTGACCAAATGAAGATTAGACATTGTCCTTATAGTCTTTAAAATACATGGTAGCCAGTCTGGAAGTCACTTAGTACCTCTCCTCCCACCCCTTCTCCCATCAATAATAATCTCTTGTAGGAAAGGCATGTGGCAACTCCCAGTTGGAGCAAAGGCCAATTATATAGTCAAATCAATTGGTTAGAGTACTTGAGAGTTCTTTCATCCAGAAAGAATAAGGACTTGGCCATAGTTCCAACCTGAGTTTGAAACTAGAGGAGGTTGATATTATGGCCAAGTCCTTGTACTTTCTGGAAGTGTATTAGAAATACCTTAGGCCAGGATTTCAGCTAAGCCTGAAGATGGAGATGGTAGAGACTATATCCAAGCATCAGAATCATGCATCTAGCACTGGAGCAGTCTGGGGGTGGGGAGTGGGATTGGGGCTGGTGGAATGTCCAGCAGAGTAGCAGCACAGGGATAGGATCAGAAAACGTGGAGGGCAGGGAGCTTTTATTGCTAGAATTGTAGGGAGCATTACATACCTTTGTGCCTCTCCCCTTATTAACTCTACGGTCATCCAATCTTCCTACAGAAGCTATATGTTGTTGTGGGAGTTTGTGCACCTCAGGTTTATGGGGAAGTTGCTTTGTGGTACTTTACTTACCTTTTACTTACCCTTACAGCATTATACTTATAGTTCTATGATTTAAATACTTTTGTATTGACCTAGTTGGTGTCCTTGGGCTGACTATCAAAAGGTAAGCACATCAGTGGGGGCTCATGAACTATAATTTTAAGAGTGAATACTCAATGAATCCTTTGAACTTAGTTATCCCTTGGGGAACTCAACATATGAATGACAATTAGATGGGGAACTCAAAGGGGAATTATATTGTTTTTTAGCTCTAAATCTTATGCTTATATGATTCTTTCTGGGAATTTAGAAGTATATATTAACTTTGTAAGTCTCTAAGAGAGTATCTCCATGGTCTGAAAGAAAGAAAGCACCTTCCTAAAATACTACTTAAAAGGAAATTTGGGCCCTGTTTAAGAATCAGCATGTATGAAATACTTGGGGCTCCATGGAACACAGACATTCAATAAACTGAAGGTGTTATTCAGATTTATCCCAAACTATGACAATACAAAAACTCAGTCTGCAAAATTTCTATCAGCATGAAAAATTTTCCTTACTTCTTTATATCTTTTCCCCCTAATGTTGAGAGTTTTGATAACTGTAGCAAGATCTATAGATTATACATTACTCAAAAGATTCACTTGGAAAAACTCAGCATATCATTTCTTTGGTGGCGGGGGTGAGAGGGAGGAAGGCAGAGTATGCATTTAATAATTGATTTTTTCTTGAAATGTGGAAGAAGGTTTCTTTTTGGCTTAGTAAACGAGTTCAAAAGGGAAGCTCTTCAGAATGATAATCAATAGTTCCTTTTCCTAAAGATTTCTCCACCATAGAAAAAATATTTGGGTTTAAAAATCTTGTGTTGTTTCCCTGGTGGAATTCCTTTTTGGAAAAATACCTTCCCTGTTTAAAAATATATGTATATGAATACACAAACACATAAATCATTAAAAGTACACTTAGGGATTTAGGTATTGATGCAGTGTAAAGGTATTGTTATTGTTTGTATTTTGTTAAAATTTACATTCTATCAATTCTTTCTTCTTAGATATAGATAATTAGCATGGATTTTATTTGAACATTTATTTAAAATTGGTATGATAATTTGCTTATTATTATTTGTTGGAAATATTAGAATAATATTAATAAAGAAAAGGAGAATCCTTTTAAAGATCAGCAAATACTTACACACATGAGGAAATGGAATTCAAAAGAATAGTCAGTCTCAGTGTCAGAGGAAGCCATTTCTGGAAATACTGGGACACATATTTAGCCTGCAGGCTTGGCTGGAATGACCAAAGTTTTCACTAAATGTCTGCTTGCTGGGAGTGATTATAATTTGCAGGTTTCATGTAATTTTCAGGCTGAGATTTGGTAGAGCTTAGGTGATGCAGAATATTCACCTTGAGCTAGAGAAGCCAACTGGACACCCAACAGCACAGTAGAAAATAATCAGTTTCCCCTATTATTATTTTTACTCTTAGTGAGAGTTGAAAAGAAAGGTCAAAAAATTTAAAGGGGGAATCTGTGAAAAGGAGAATTGGTATTTTCAGCTTGCTTTCTTGTGCTACAAAAAAAATGTGGGAATGGGGAATTGAAGAGATGGTAAGTAGAAGGTGAAGAGTGTGATTGGGAAGAACTATGGAATGAAAAGTGGAAAAAGATGGAGTGAGTTAGAACATCCTCCTAAAGTGAGATTTGAAAGAGATTGAAAAGTGTCATTTTGGCTGCATTTTTACCCAATTTTAAAAACTAGAATTCATATCTTATTTCACACACCCTTTATTTATCCAAATGCTTCATACTGTTACATGAGGAATTGGACTATTTTTTCCTCTAGAAGAGAAAAGAGCATGGTATATGAGAATAAAGAATTAAATAAAAATGTACATGCCAACTTGCAAAGAATTCATTTTATTTTTAACAAAGCACTACAAATGTAGGGAGCAATCAGTGCCACAATCTATGAACTAATTTTTACTCTTCTCTAAGATGATGGGTTCTATGACTTTGTTTTAAAACTGCCAACAGAATTCTTAATAAATTAATGTCAATGAAATTAAGAAAATGTGATATCTTTATCTTCTCTAGCCCTGGAATCAGCTACGCTGAATTGTTTCCTTAGAAGATGCTTTTCCCCATGGAAATTCAGAGAAATAAAAGGGCAATTTCTTTCCTAATGTTTCTGTGAGGCTCCTTCATTTAACTGTTTCCTTATAGCATTCAAATAATAAGTTTAGAGACAAATATTAAGAAAATCTTTACAGGAAAAATTTTATTTTCTTCTCTATTGTTAAAGGCCCTAAGATTTCTTGGCTCAATCAGTTGACAAGCACTTATTAAATGCACTTACTATTGCCCAAAAATCTAGCATCATTTACTAGTCATATATATTTAGTTCTACATCAAGCACTTGACAGGGAGTCAAAGATGCTTTCCTATTCTCCAGGAGTCTACATGATAGAACTTTGACATGAATATGAATTTACATTTAACAAAACACAATTATACATTTAAAAGATAGGAATATATTAAACTAACTTTTACATATTTGCAATTGGGAAAAAGCTATATTTTAAAGGAGGGACTGTTGGGTAAAGGCATGTCTATACTTGATTGGAGAAACTTTCACAGAAAAGATGGATTTTAGAAAGTTTTGGAAGAGATGAACGGTGCACAGTGGCTGCAGAGAAGAATTGCTCCAAGTTTTAGGGGAAAGTTTGCAAAACTTTGAGTTAGAAATTGGCAGAGAAAATGCTCATGTAAGTAGAGTGGTCAGAAGAGCAGGGGATATCAGAAACACTAAATAAACCTCAATAACTTCAATTATAGTTGGTGACTTTAATCAATAACAATCATTTTGAAGAAAATGAATCTGACCAATGATGTAAGGTCCAGCTTGAGGGAAAGTTATGTGTGCACATCCACAAGTAATTGTAGATACCAAATATTCTCTGTTCCTTTGATAAATATGTAATATGGATATACTTCCTTCATTGATGTAGATGGCAACTACTCCATGCCTATTCATCCTGGTGATTCATGTCCAGTTCTCTTCATTAATCCTGTGTAGACAATCCTCTCACTGCACTGGAATTCTTTCCTTGATTGTTTAAATACATTATGGGCACCATTGTAAGGACTCAAGGTGTCTATCCTTTCATTTGGACCATATGAACTAAGCTATCTCCCTTCTCAGTAATATATGTCTTTGTATCATTTTTGTAATATAAGTCATCCTTGGTGATACAACTGAAGATTATTTTAACCCACCATGTGTCTCCATTGTCCTTGATGTTTTTCTTAGATTGTAGTTTCTTTCCTGTGATTTAGTTTTGGTGTTAAAGAGTAGCAGGGAACTAGCTCCCTTTCTAGCAGTGTGCCTGGGATCACTGAAAATACTCTACTTTTACTAGTTATTTTTGAAGTGACTAAGAATTGGAAATTGAGAAGATGTCCATCAATTGGGGAATGGCTGAACAAGTTGGAGTATATGACTGTAAAGGAATACTACTGTGCTATAAGAAATGATGAGCAGGATGATTTCAGCAAAAACCTGAAAGGACTTACTTGAACTGATGCAGAATGAAGTGAGCAGAACCAGGAGAACATTGTACAACGAACAACTGTGAATGACTTAGCTATTCTCAGCAATACAATGATCCAAGACAATCCCAAAGGACTCATGATGAAAAATGCTATCTGCCTCCATAGAAAGAACTGGGTTCTGAATACAGATCAAAGCATACTGTTTTTTCACTTTTTTTCTTTCTTTTTTTGGTTCGAGTTTTCTTCCACAAAATGACTAATACAGAAAGATGTTTTACATGATTCTACATGTATAGCCTATATCAGATTGCTTATTGCCTCAGGGAGGGAGTAAAGAAAGCAGGGAGAGAATTTGAGAGAGAATTTTTGTAAAATTATTATTAAATTGTTTTACATATAATTGGGGAAAAATGAAACATTTTTTAAAAAAGAAAATACTGTGCTCTTAAGGATATGAACAGACAGTTTTCAGACGAAATCAAAGCTATCAATAGTTATATGAAAAAATGCTCTAAAGCATTGTTGATTAGAGAAATGCAAATGAAAACAACCCTGAGGGGGGCGGAACCAAGATGGCAGCTGGAAAGCAGGGATGTGCCTAAAGCTCTCCCCCAGGACCCTCCAAACATCTATAAAAATCACTCTGAACAAATTCTGGAGCTGCAAAACCCACAAAATAGCAGAGGGAAGCAGGGCTCCAGCCCAGGACAGCCTGGATAGTCACTGGATAAGGTCTATCACATGGAGCTGGGAGCAGAGGGGAGCAGAGCCCAGCATGAGCTGCTCCCAGACCAACCAGACCAGGAGCCGGGCAGAACAGGCCCTACCACCCTGAATCAGTGCGCTGTGGAAGGTACCAGCCTTCTCAACCCACAAGCACCAAAGACAGCAGAGAAGGTTAGTGAGAAAAAACTGTGGGGACAGAATGAAAGGAATTCACAGTTTGGCCACCACCCCAGGGACAGTGGAGGTGGTGCAGCTACAGAACTACAGCTGCAGTTGCTTTCAGCCCCAGGCCCACCTGGTGGGAGGAATTAAGTGGCAGTTCCCAGCAGGAGTGCAGAGCCTTCTCAGATCTGAATCTCGGTCCAGGTTGGCGGTTCTTGGGGGAGAAGGAGCACTGGTGTGGCAAAGCTTACTGTGTAGAAATAGCTCTGAAAACAACAGCACAGCCCCTCAAGCTTGAGACAAAGTACTCTCTACTCTACAAGCAGTCGTACCCCAATGAAAAACTCAAGGGTCAAGTAGTTGGCTGGGAACATGGCCAGGCAGCAAAAGTGGACTCAGATTCAGACTCAGACTTTGGAATCTTTCTTTGGTGACAAAGAAAACCAAAACATACAGCCAGAAGAAGTCAACAAAGTCAAAGAGCCTACATCAAAAGCCTCCAAGAAAAACATGAACTGGGCTCAGGCCATGGAAGAGCTCAGAAAGGATTTGAAAAGCAAGTTAGAGAAGTAGAGGAAAAATTGGGAAGAGAAATGAGAATGATGCAAGAAAACCATGAAAAACAAATCAATGACTTACTAAAGGAGATCCAAAAAATACTGAAGAAAATAACACCTTAAAAAATAGACCAACTCAAATGGCAAAAGAGGTCCTAAAAGCCAATGAGGAGAAGAATGCCTTGAAAGGCAGAATTACCCAAATGGAAAAGGAGGTCCAAAAGACCACTGAAGAAAATACTACCTTAAAAATTAGATTGGAGCAAGTGGAAGCTAGTGACTTTAGGAGAAATCAAGATATTATAAAACAGAACCAAAGGAATGAAAAAATGGAGGATAATGTGAAATATCTCCTTGGAAAAACCACTGACCTGGAAAACAGATCCAGGAGAGAGAATTTAAAAATTATTGGACTACCTAAAAGCCATGATCAAAAAAAGAGCCTAGGTATCATCTTTCAAGAAATTATCAAAGACAACTGCTCTGATATTCTAGAGCCAGACGGTAAAATAGAATTTGAAAGAATCCACCAATCGCTTCCTGAAAAAGATCCCAAAAAGAAGACCCCTAGGAACATTGTTGCCAAATTCCAGAGCTCCCAGATTAAGGAGAAAATACTGCAAGCAGCCAGAAAGAAACAATTTGAGTATTGTGGAAACACAATCAGGATAACACAAGATCCAGCAGCTTCTACATTAAGGGATCGAAGGGCTTGGAATATGATATTCTGGAGGTCAATGGAGCTAGGATTAAAACCAAGAATCACCTACCCAGCAAAACTGAGTATCATGCTCCAAGGCAAAATATGGATTTTCAATAAAATAGAGGACTTTCAAGCTTTCTCAGTGAAAAGACCAAAGCTGAATAGAAAATTTGACTTTCAAACACAAGAATCAAGAGAAGTATGAAAGGTAAAAAAGAAAGAGAAGTCATAAGGGACTTACTAAAGTTGAACTGTTTTGTTTACATTCCCATATGGAAAGATTATGTGTATAATTCATGAGACCTCAGTATTAGGGTAGCTGAAGGGAATACACATACATACATACATACATACATGCATATATATATATGCATGTATTCTGTCATATATATATATGACAGAAGGGAGGGCTAACTGGGGAATGGGGCAATCAGAATATATGCCATCTTGGAGTGGGGGGAGGGTAGAAATGGGGAGAAAATTTGTAATTCAAACTTGTGAAAATCAATGATGAAAACTAAAAATATTAAATAAATAAATGAAAGAACTGAAAAAATAAAAAAATTTTAAAAATTATTTCAAAAATAAATGAAAAAAAAACAACCCTGAGGTACCACCTCACACCTATCAGATGGGGTAACATGACAGAAAGGGAAAATAATAAATGCTGAAAGGATTTCAGAAAACTAATGCATTGTTGGTGGAGTTGTAAACTAGTCCAACCACTCTGGAGAATAATTTGCACCTATGTTCAAAGGTCTATAAAACTGTTTATATCCTTTGACCCAGCAGTACCACTATTAGGACTGTAACCCAAAGAGATTTAAAAAGGAGATGGGGAGGATCTATATGTACAAAAATATTTTTAGCAGCTCTTTTTGTGATGGCAAAGAATTGGAGATGGAGGGGATGCTCGTTAATTGGGGAATTACTGAATAAGTTGTGGTATGATTATGATTGAATATTATTGTGCTATAAGAAATGGTTTCAGAAGTACCTGGGTAAACTTATCAGTTATCAATTATATGAACTGATACAAAGTGAAGTGAGCAGAACCAGGAGAATATTGTACACAGTAATAGCAATACTGTAATGATGACCAACTGTGAAAGACTTAGATATTCTGATCAAGACAATGACCCAAGACAATTCCAAAGGACTCATGCTGAAAAATGTTGTACACCCCCAGAGATATAACTGTTGAATTCTGGGGGCAGATTAAAGCATACTTTTTTCATTTTTCTTTATGCTCCTTGCCTTTTTTGTTTTGTAATATGGCCAATGTGGCAATATGTTTTGCATGACTTCACATCTATAACTGATATCATATTGCTTGCCTTCTCGTTGGAGGGCATGGGAGGAGAAAATTTGGAACTCAAATTTTATTTTAAAAAATGAATTTTAAAAATAAATAATTAAAAAAAAAGAAAATACTTTGATCATTCCCCAGATGAATCTGAGTCTTTCAGCCTCAGTATTCTACAATATACATACACCAGAACTTTTCTTTAACTGAGAATAACTAATAATAGAAAAAAGCCCCTTTTCAGGAATCCACTTAAAATGGGAACTAACATTTATAGTAAAATTTTATAATAGCATGATACAGTATTCTTAATTTTGTATTCGCCTTTCATAGCACCAATGACAAAAAGGGTCAATGATGAAAAAAAATCTTTAAAGGCTTCACAATTTTCCCCAAGGCCACTCTTTGTCCTCTGATTTTCAGATCATTCTCTTCATATGCAGCTACCAACAATCAGCAAAAGAATGATCCTGACCAACCATTACAAAAATGTTAGCGGGTAAGGATGGATGATAATGTTAGGAAGGGAAGAGAGAAGTGGGAACAGATTTTAGAAATGGTCAATTCATTAGTGAATATTTTATGTGGTGAAGACTTTTGGTTTCATGTAACTTAGTGGTGTAGTGGTTAAAGAAAAAGCCAGGAAGACCTAGATTTAATTTCTACCTTTGACACATACTGGCCATGTGACCCTGGTCAGATCACCTAACCTCTCAGTGCCCTGGGCAATTCATTAAGACTAAAAGTTGCCAAATAGTTCTGATATGCTCTGATAGAGGGAGCTTCCTCTCTGGGAGTTGATAGAATCTAATAGTTCTAAGGTACCTCAGTGACTTTCCAGTCTAACCTATATACCAAAGGGATTCCCACTCAGACAAATGGTTGTCCAGCCTCTACTTGAAGACCTCTAAGTATAGGCGATCCATCATCTCTCAAGGCAGCCCATTCTACCTCTGGATGGTCTTAACTATAAGGAAGTTTTTCTTGACATTAAGTCTAAATGTGCCTCTTTGCAACTTCCACCCATTCTTCCTGGTTCTTACCTCCAGGGTTAAACAGAATAAGTCTAATCTCTCCTACTAAAGACAGCCCTTCAAATACCTTAAGACTATTAACCTCCCTCCTCCCTTGTTCTCTGAATCTCCTGAGTTAAACTTGCTCATTTCCTTCTGCTGTTCTTTATATGACCAGGACCCATGGACTAACCACCTTGGTTGCCCTTTTTTAGCAATCTCCAGTTTGTTCATTTCCTTGTTAAATTATGATGCTCACAACTGAACACTATATTCTAGGTAGAGTCTGACAAGGACAGAATAGAGCAAGACTATCACCATTTCCCTTGTAAGGCAGGTCAAGATTGCCCGCATTAAGCAACTGGGTGGTACGGTCCTAGAGCCTGAAAGGTCAGATTTAAAATCTGGCCTCAGGCACTTACTAGCCATGTAACTGTGTGAGGTAAATAAAGTGTGAAGACTTCACAGGGAAGATATGTATAAATATATATATATATATATATATACTAAGAAATGTTTAAAAATCAAGAAATAGGGAAGTTGAAAAATTCTGAGGCCATGAGAGTCTGATGGCTCAGCCTCTGGGAAAGTTTACCCTGAAACTTTTTGTTCTTTCTTCTGGTTCTGGTTTAAAGATTTGCTCAGTAAGAACAGGGTCATAATGACCTGTTTTTCTCTACTGTAAAGAATGGAGAGGGTCTCCCCCTCCCCTTATCCTATTCTCCTTCTTTAGATTTATAGATGTCACCTCAGCTGTAATCTTTAACTAAGGGAATGGGAATTGGAGTTTCTGTGCCTCAATTTCCCGGTTCTTTGTCTAGCTTTCATGCTCAGATTGTAAGCCCACTTCTCAGCCAATGGTGAGAAGGGTCAGAGGTGGGTGGGAATTCTCTTGTGTTGGGTATAATTATGGGTGCTTTGCTCCTTGTAAAGCACCTCCCTTGCTGGATTTGTTCTAGCGAGGGATGCCCAATTCTCGAGAATTGAATAAAATTTATTTCTGTTCCCATCCTGAGATGGCTCCTTACTTTTAATTGGTGAGGGTCTTTCATCCCACACAGTGACCCTGGGCAAGTCATTCAACCCTGTTTGCTTCAATTCCTCATCTATAAAATGAGTTGGAGAAGGAAACGGCAAACTACTCCAATATCTTAGCCAAAAAAACCCCAAAACCAAGTGGGGTCATGAAGAGTAATACATGACTGAAATGACTGAACAACAATCTACTAGTTAAGCAATCTTGTAAAAAGAAAGGGAGGAAAGAAGAAAGAAAAAGAAAGGAAGGAAGAGGAAAGAAAGAAAGGAAAGAAGGAAGAAAGGAAGGAAAGAAGGAAGAAAGGAAGAAAGAAAGAAAAAGGAAGGAAGGAAGGAAGGAGGGAGGGAAGGAAGGAAGGATGAAAGAAAGAAAGAAAGAAGGAAAGAAAGAAAGAAAGGAAAAAAGAAAGAAAGAAGGAAGAAAGGAAGAAAGAAAGAGGAGTCTAATATGCCCTGACATTTCTTTTTTTATGAAACTGTACTGGCTCTTTGTAAATACCACCTTCCTTTATAGATATTCAGCAACTATCTCTTTAATGATCCATTCTAGAATTTTCCTAGGAACACAAGCTCACTGGCCTGTAGTTTGCAGACTTTTTCTTCTTTTTTTTAAATTGGGAATATATATGCCTTTTCCCAATCTCATGGTATCTCTCCTGTTTCTCATGATCTTTCAAATATCATTCATGGTGGCTCAGCCATCACATTAGTTCCCTACACTAATGGTCCAAATAAAAATAAAAGGCCATGTTGCAACTGTGGGCCTCAGAAATGAAGATCTCCTCTAAACATTCATATGTGTATATATGTATATAGTGTGTGTATGTATGTATTTATGTACGTGTGTGTGTGTATATATATATATATATATACACATATATGTATAAATACAAATCTAGGTACAGGCACCTAAATAAAAATACTATGTATGTCTTATATTAAGGTACTATTGCTGGCCCCAAGAGGCTAGGTCATTGTACCTGTTCTCCTGAGAAGCCTCTTTGCTCTGGACCTCTGCATGTGGTCCTCACTAGGGTCAGTCCTAAAAGAGACTGTCTTCTGATTAGAAGTGGGCTAAGACTTCCTTTTCTTATATTCTTTGACTCATTAATCCCACCTTATTTAAAGATAAGGTTTGAGTTCATTTCTAGATCTCCTCAAAAGTGGGAATTAAAAAGATACTTACATTATACTCTGGATCAGGTACAAAAAAATTTTTTTTTTCCTTCATTCGAAAGAAATGTTAATGGACACAAAAGACTCAGGCCATGTTAAAAGAACAACTTAAAACAGGTTGCAGTTACAACTAATAACCACTGTTATGCTCTCTTGGGAGGTTGATATTTAAATTTCATCAGAATATAAAGCAGTCTGTGAAACTCCTGATTAGACATTTTGCATTTCACCTTGGCTTTTCATTGTCCAAACAATTCCCGGTCTGTGTGTTCTGGCAAAATATGCCAACCTTGGGACCATCTTCTTGATGGTTGTTTCTCTAAGAATGCTGGATTATTTGCCAGGGACTCATCCTCATGCTACCAGGCAATTCTGTCTAAAAGGACCTAGAACCTCTAGACCTCTAATATTCACAAGGTCACCTCCAATACTGAACATATCCATCTTGGGATAAATGCTTCTAAACCTAGATTGATAAATAGACAGACTGACATATAGAATAGATAGATAGAATACAATGGGACATTTATTAAGCACTTTACTATGTGTGAGCATTGCATTCCTAGGATGATCTTTACATTCAAGGAGCTTATATTCAAAGAGAGGAAGACAAAATATAAAGGGGAGATGAAAAACGAAGGACTGGGGAATAAAGGAGGGCAGCTGCTATGTAGGTGGCACAAACCAGAATGGGAGCAGGGAAAGAAGTGAGCACCATGGCTGGGACTTCTAATGATATCATTTGGTTGACCCCAGGGTGAGCATGACGCACAAGAACAAACATAAGCAAGGCCACCCAAAATCAAGGCTCAACCTTGCTTTCTCTCATATGTTTATGGCCACATGGAAGTTGGGGTGAAAGAGAGACCAAATTGCCCTGACCCCACTCTTCACTGGAAGCAGTCTCAAAATAGTCCTGACTCAGAGGAAAAACCTCTGAGAGTGAGGACTCCATTTAAAAAAATACCTACTTCTTGCTCAGTGGCCATTAAGGAGCTTATTCACAATCAAACCATAATCCCTTCAGTGCTGAAGTGGATGGTAACAGGCATCCAAGTTCCCACATGGTTGACCAAAATCAGAAAAGATAACTCTCAGCTTCCTCTAAGGAAAGGTCCTCATTGCATATACAAACTACGCGCGCGTGCGCGCACACACGCACACACAAGTATGTATATACATATAAGTATATATCCACATACATGTATATGTGTACCCATGTATACATGCATGTATACATATATGTGTACATTTTGTATGTTTCTCTGTGTGCACATATACATACATGCATGCATACATACATACATACATACATACATGGAAATAATTAACAGAAGGAAGGCACTAGAATTAACAGGGGTTGAGAAAATCTTCCTGTAGAAGATAGGGTTTTAGTTGGGACTTGAGGAAACCAGGGGAGTCAGTAGGCAAACATGAGCCAAGAGATGTAGTGTCTTGTTGTGGAACAGCCAGGAGTTCAGTGTGTCTTGACTGAGAAGTATGGTGAGTCTCCATGAAGAGTCATGGAGAACATGGTGAAAGAAGATTGGAAAGGTAGGAGGAGGTAAGGTTATAAAGGACTTTGAATGCAAAACAGAGGACTTTGTATTTGATCCAAAGATAGGGAGCCACTAAAGCTTAGAGGGGTGAGGTGACACAGTTCTATAGGAACTGTTCTATAGGAAAATCTCTTTGGTGGCTGAATAGAGGATGGATTGAAGTGGAGAGAGACAGGCAGACCCACCGGAGGGCCATTGCAATAAACCAAGTGTGGGGTGATTAGTGCCTGCACCAGCGTGGCAGCAGCAGCAGAGAATCTAGGGAGAAAGATATTGAATTCTGTTTTGGACATGTTTAGTTAAGATGTCTACTGGACCTAGAGTTCAAGATATCTGAAAGGCAGTTGGAGACACAAAAATTGGAGGACAATAGAGAGGTTAGGGCAGGATGGGTAGATTTGAGAATTGTTAGCATAAAGATGGTAATTAAACCTATGGGAGCTCATGAGATCACCAAGGAAAATAGTATAAAGGGAGAAAAGAAGACGGCCCAGCACAGAGCACAGTTAACATTTCCTTGTGTGACATTCTAGAGCTGAGAAGGGGAAGGGCAGAGAAGGGAATAAGGATTTATTAATCACCTACCATGGGCCAGGTACTGTGCTATCAAGGCTTCATTAATCACTTACTGTGTGCAGGGTACTGTGCTAAGTGCCTTACAAATATTATCTCATTTGATCTGAACTGAGGAATAACCACTGAGCTCATTTATTTCACTGGCTGTCCCTTCATGTTCTTGAATTCTCTCTCCTTATCTCTGTCTCCTGGCCTTCAAGACTTCTTTCAAGTCCCAGCTAAAATTCCATCTTCCGTAAGAAGCCCTTTCCAAATCAACTTGATGTTGGTTGCTTCCCTCTGTTGGTTTTCTTTAAATTATCCTATCTATAATTTGATTATTAATAAAAAAGTCATTTGCATGTTGTCTACCTCATTAGACTGTGAGCTTATAGATTATAGATTGTAGACCTGTTTTGTTTTGCCTTTGTATTGGTGACTGACAAATGCTTATTTACTGACTGCCTGATCTATCCACAATCAGTTACTAAGGGAAGCTGAGAGCTTTTCAGGGTATGTCCCTGACCTGTTTAGGCTGATGTCTCCGGAGACAAACATTCCTTCTTGTAATATATTTCTTGGTGCCACTATCAGATGTAGAATATCGGGCTAGATGGGCATTGGCTTTGCTTGAGTAGAGTAGCTCTTAATGCAAAATGTTTTATCCTATGTTCCTCTGGAAATCTCCCTTTTAAATTGCAGCTAAAGCTAGGCTGGGGAAAGATGTCCCTAAAGAGAAAGTAACATAAGTACACATCTTAGTGCTATCTTACTATGTGCATAGGATAAATCTAATGCAGACTGAACTAATCTGAAGTTCAACACAGGCTTCACTCAAAGAGGGACATTTGAAATTCAATGCAAGGTAGGGCTTGTGAGCCAGGCTTTTGTTTTGAAGAACTAATTGCAGTAGTCAGTTCTTATATCTTTGAGTCTATAAAGCCCCCCTGGCTAGTCCTGGTAAAATTCCCATAATGTAATGTTATAATTCTATGACTGCATTTCATGGATGTAACTCTGCCATAAAATTTTTATTTTTTCCTGAGAAATCAGAAAAGAAATTCTTTTTTCAGTGTGTTACTGCAGGAAAATATGCCACTACTACTAAAAGACCTAATAATTATTCATTTAATTGTGCCTATTTGGATTAAATGGCTGCATCTCCATAATGCTAAACACCCAATATAAAGAAAGAACATGTTGAAAATCAATCAGTTATGTTTCCAAATATCCAAAAGTTTGGCATTATGAAAACAACAATTTTGACTGATTAACAGAGTTCCTTTTTTTTTTTTACTTTTTTATCTAATAATTTTGACATTATGCAAACCAGTAGTTGCCAAACATCCAAGTGTTTGGCATTATGAAAACAAGAACTTGTGGCTGATTAACAGGGTTCTTTTGTTTAACTTTTATCTAATAATTTTGACATGGTATAAACCAGATCATGACCCCCAGTCAGTAAAAACAAAGAAAAAACTACACCTTCTGAGCATACACCTTCATATGTGTGTATTTACTTATTTACAAATTTTATGATATACTACTGTACTAAAAATTAGATACATTGTGAAAAACAAAAAAGATATTAAAAAGGATGAGATAAAGATGATATAATATTTGATACCAGAGGCAGTAGAGAGCCACTGGAGTTTGTTGACTAAGAAAATGACTGTGAGACTTGCACTTTGGCAGCCCAGTGGAGAATGGATTGGAGAATTAGAGAAACTGAGGCAGGAAGACCAATTAGGAAGCCATTTCTGTAGTTCCAAGTGAGAGATAATGAGCGCCTGAACTAGGTTGATGGCTGTAGGATTAAAGAAAAAGAGAAAGATGTAAGAGATATGGAGAGGGAAATAAGATTTGGCAACTGATTGAATATGTGATTGCGAAGGAGGGTGAAAAGTCAAAGATGTGAACCTATGTGACTGTAAAAATGCTAGTTCTCTTAACAGTAACAGGGAAGTTTGGAAGAAAGGTGAGTTTGGGAGAAAAGTTAACGTAATGTTAATCCATCCATGCCTGTTCATCATGTGTGATTCACTTTTCCCCACCCAAAATGAAAAGGAGAGAGATGGGGCTCACACCCACCATTTGCTTCCTTAAAGTGTCTAGACTGTCTTCTGAGGCGGAGCTGATGCAGCCTCAAAAAAATTGGAGTGGGGAATGGATTATCTCAATGGCTCCTGATGATCTGTAGTTGTGGTACCCAAACAATGGTTAGATTGTGATTGTTCTAAGTGGCCAAAAGGGGAGTGGTTGGGAGCTTACATAAAGAAGGGAAGTCTAAAAATGGGGACATATTGGGGGGTAGTGGTAGGTGAGCTTGGGCTGGAGACAAACCCCACAATTGTCTTTCAGGAGAAAGATGATATACAGCCCATATTTCCATCCTCCAATTGGTTGATTACATACTACTTAGGGTGATACCACAGTCCCATTTCAGACCACTGGTACAGACAATGTTCATAGGTAGCTCTCAAATTTGCCATCTCAGTTTTCCATGGCCTCCTTCCCCCATTATCTCTCCTTGAAGCTTCCATTGACTGTGTACAAGGATGACAGGCATGGTTCTCCTTTGCAGTTAAGTCCAAAGACAACTTCAGATTTGAATTTCAATCACCTGGCCTCTCTAAATATGATTAATCTACACATGATTTCCATTTGCCCTTTCATAATCCACATATGGTACAATATCCAATAGTTAAATAAAACACTTAAATAGATGACAAAGCTTTTTGTTCATTTATTCAACAAATATTCATTGGACACCAATTATGTGCAATACCCTATGGTAGGTGCTAAGAACCCAAAATGAGTAAGGCAGCCCCTGTTCATAAGAAACTTACAATTTAGTAAGGGATATAAGGAAAGAACACCAACTCCTAAACTCCATGTTCCACAAAGTCTGGACTTCTGTCTTGCCTTTTCCTGATTTCTTGCATATAAATAATCCTGACCATGTCACACTCTTGCTGAAAAACCTAAGTGATCTCCCAATTGTGTGTCAAATAAAATAAACTTAGTTTAGTATTCAAGGTCCTTAACAATCTGGTCCCAGCATACATTTCCAGCCTTATTTCACATTATCCTCTTTTATGCACTCTATACCCTAGTCAAAGTGGATTTCTGACCTTTTCTTGGTTCATCTTGCTCTTTTCCAGCTCCATCCATTTACATACCCCATTCCCCGCACCCTTTGCTCCATACCAGGAAGCGATTTCCTTCACATTGAAATTCTTTCTCCTATTAAGACCCAGATCAAGTGATAATTCCTCTTCCAGAAAGCTTTCTCTGATTTCCTCAATAAATTATACTTCCACCTTAAAATTAGGAAACTTTTCCTTTTTGTGGAGAGGAAAGAACTTCAACTCTGTAATGTTAATCACTATAAGTTCCAGTATGGAAACTTCTTCCACAGATGCAGATCAGCAAATGCTGTGAAATTTACAATTTTAGAGAGTTGTGTGAAGGCATTGAGAGATCAAATAACTTGCCCATGGTCACATAGAAAATATATTTAGAGACAAGACCTGAACCCAGGTCATCCTTATTCCAGGTTTATCTCTATCCACTATGTCGCACTTTCCCTGCATACTCTAACATAATTATTTGTATGTACGTCTTATTCTCTCTACTACACTGTCAACTTTTTGGCAAGCAAGGTATCTTTTTTAGTTTTCATATCCCCAACATCTAGGACAGTGCCTTCTAGGTGGTAGGTGTTTCATAAATGTTTATTGAATAGATAAATACATTAGAGAAGTGAAAACAAAGCACAGTGGAAGTTAGAGCAGGGGAAGATCACCAGCTCTGATGCTTGAAGTGGTAATGTCCATGTAAATGTTTATTTTCTATATTCATCAGCAGATCATTTTATATGTTCATCTGTCATGATATTGCCTGTCTCCAGAGGAAAGATACTTTTCCATTTAATTTGTTTTGTACTATAATAACATCCAGCGACCAAATTCAGGTTGGCTTGAAAATAGTGTCATTCTCCACATTCACGGTCTCTTAGCAGTACTTCGTAAACACACACACACACACACACACACACACACACACACACACACACACATATACTTGAAAATTTATTTTAACTATTCATGTCCTCATGGTCCCAGAAAGCTTCTCTTTAAAGAGATATATTGTAATATACTTACACATCACTATCATTTTGTGGCCTATTTAAAACTTTGGTGGATCCTCAGGAATAGTTCAAATGACTGAAGCAAGATTTCTGCATGAAAATGAAGCTATACCAGCTTCAGTAAAGTCTGCACATTATCCCTTAAATCTGTGTGAAGCCTTGAGACCATTGCAGTCCATCATAAGAAAGAAAATGGACTTGATGAACAGAGTTTGAGGACACAAGGCATCAGAAGCTTTTCTTCTGCTTTTCTATGGCTAGACATTTTCTTGTAAAGAAATGCCTTTCAAATTGTTTAAGCAGGCTAGTCAAAGGTCATGTTCAAAAGAGATGTTGCTTTTGAACTATGTTATTATTTTTTCTAGATAAATAATGACTGCAATCCTATAAGATGTCATCATTTAATCCTAAATTTATAGCCAATATTTACCAGGATGAAAAGCAGAAATATTCAAAAGAGTGTGACTTTTTTTTTACTATCTTCTGTCTCTTATGACTAAAACCCAAATGAAAAATAATACTGACATCAGCCAACCCATCTTAATTTGAATCCAAATGGCCAGCTGAAATCCAAAACAACATGAGGAGAATCTGTCTTTGAACCTTAGCTGAATGACCTTAACAGTTAACTGTATGGTTTAAGACTATAGTAGTCAGGTGCTAAGACCTGAGAGCTGCTTTCTTCTTGAATACGAACCACTAAACACCATTGAAATAGGGGCTAGACAGGCAAACTACTAAAAGCAATACCTATCCAGTCATTGAAGTTCTATGGTAGTGAATTACTGCATAAGCTGCTGTCAAACCTGTTAATTTTGCAGTCCTAGAATCTCAATGGAGCAGCCAGGTGGTGCAGTGATTAGAGTTACAGGCCTGGAGACTCCTCTTTCTGAGTTCAAATCTAGCCTCAGACACTCACTTAGCTGTGTGACCCTGAACAAGTCATTTAACCCTGTTTGCCTCAGTTTCCTCATCTACAAATGAGCTAGGGAAGGAAACGGTAAATGACTCCAGTATCATTGCCAAAAAAACCCCCAAATGAGTCAGACATGACTGAAAAACTAAGTAACAACCACAAAGAACCTCATCAGGATTAGGCTAAAACATAACGTGGTAATTAGGTATGATCTTGTGAGCTCATCATATGGTATCAGGTTATCTGAGTATGAGAGCTACTAAGTTCAGTTACGCAAAGAAGGTTATTAAAATCCCAAGACTGGTGCATGATGGTATAGATGTGTTGGGCATGATGGCTTTTGATAAGAGCCATTTCTGAACCAGTCAAGTGAGACAGAGCCATGTAATACATCTAGTCTTTTTTTTCCGTGCTAAAGAATTCAATAAGACACCAGCAAGCTGGCATTAGACTGTGATTCTGATCCTCTGGGAGGCTTTTCTAGCTGTAAGTATCCTTAAAAGTTCTTGAAAGAGCCATATGGAAACTGTGCTGGGCTGATGCCTGTGCTCAGGCACAGCACACACAAGAAGAGATTGTAAAGAGTCAGCAGGGCATTGTATGCAGGTCAATCACTTGTATATGCAGTCATGGGTCTACACTGGAGACTAAACAGAAATGTGTCACTGAATTCTGCTATCTTGCCAATACACTATTAAAAGATGTTTCAGTAGGTGAAGTGGTAAGCCAGATCAAGGAAATTGGTATATACTATGCAAGTCTAATGAGGAAAAGGTTGTGTTCTGCTTCTCTCTCACTAACAGAAGCACTCACTACACCACAGCATAAAGAGAGTTGGAATCAGAATATTTCGGTTCAAAATTCAGTTCTGCTATTGACTTACCTGGTTGACCTTGATCAAATAATTTGTATTGGTCTCATCTTTTTTTTTCATTTGTAAAATCAAAGTGGTTGGACTATTTCTAAGATTCCTTCTGGCTATAAACTCCATGTGATTTAAAACTAGTATCCAGTCTACAATCTATCCAGACTTAATTTTAGTTTATTGTACCATCATCACACTGAGAGGACCACGTGACTGAATCCTCTGTGCAGATTTAGAGGAGGATGTGGATAAGAGTCACATAGGATGAGAAAACATATTTAGGTTGCTATCAGCATCGTTGGAGGGAATACCTACATTGATGTGATGACAGATTCGTTGCAACACCATATTTAACATCAAAAGACCAACGAGGATCAACAACGGTATGTGGTCCAGGAGCACAACCAGAATACTAAAACACAATTGTAATCATTACAATTAAGATACATAATATGTATGTAGATGAATTTTGTGAATGTGGTTGAAACAACTGTCACTTGGCCTACAGACTTTTCTATACCAAATATAATCTGGGGTTTAATTAGACCCTTTGGTTGCTTCACTGGTGTTATTCTAAATCCTACTTTTGAACAGAGTTAAACAAATTAGAAATTCCAAGCCTTTAACAGTTTTGTTTTTGTTACCTTTCAGTCATTGTGTTTATACCAAGAACCCTATATAAATAAAGGAGTTATTTATCTATATAAATAGAGTAGCATCTGGGCAACACACACACACACACACACACACACACACACACATACACTCACATGCAGCCTTCAGAAAAGATACCCCAGGTTTAAGATATTCACACACTCACATGCAGCCTTCAGAAAAGATACCCCAGGTTTAAGATATTCCCTGGGTCAAAATCCACTCAGAATTGTAGCTCACAGGCCCTTAGTCAGTCAGTCAGTCCACAAGCAATTATTAAATCCTTTCTCTATGCTAGGCATTGTGCTAAGCTTTAGATGTGCAAATCAAAAACAAAGACAAAAACAAACCCTACCCTCAGGATCTCACTTTCTAATGGGGAGATGATATTCAAAAATAAGTATATACAAGATACATACAAATCTATGTAAACGAATCTCAAAGAGGAAATAACTAGCAGCTATAAGGACCAGCAAAGTCCTACAGAAGCTGGAATTTGAAATGAGGCTTAAAGGAAGCCAGAGAAAATTCAAGATGGGGACAGAGCATTCTAGGCCTGAGAGATAGCCAGTGTGAAGCTACAGAGACAGAAAGAGATTAGAGCATCATCTTCAAGGAATTTAGTAGCCAAGTGTCACTAGATTATAGAGTACAGAGAGGGGAGAAAATGTAAAAAGACTGGAAAGGTAGGAAAGAAGCAAGCTGTAAAGAGCTTTAAATGCCAAATGGAGGAGTTTATATTTAGTCCTAGAGGAAACTGGGAGCCATTGGAATTTATTGAAGAGGTTGAGGATGATGACTTGGCCAGAATTGTACTTTAGAAAGATCATATTGACTGAGTGGATAATGACTGAGAATTGAGAGAAAATTGGGACAGGGAGACTATCATAATAAGCCAAGTGAGAGGTGATAATGGCATGAACTAGGGTGGTATCCATGTGTGTGTAAGAAGGGAACGTATATAGGAGATGTTATGAAGATGGAAAAGAGAAGATCTGTCAAATATTGGATATGTGGAGTGATAGAGAAGAAACAAAAGTAACACCAAGGTTGTGAGCTGAGGTGATTGGAAGGATGGAGATTCTCTTAACAGTTACAGGGGAATTGGGAAGAGAGGAGGGTTTGGGGAATAAATTCTGTTTTGGACATGTTGAGTTTAAGCCTACATGGTTGGTATCCAGTTTAAAATGTCCATAATGCAACTAGTGGAATTTAAAACTAGAATTAGGAAAGAAACTTGGCTGGCTATGTAAATCCAAGAATAATTTTCATAGAAATATTAATTTGACCAATGGGAGCTGATGAGATCACAAAGTGGGATAGTATACAGTGAAAAGAGAAAAAAGTATAAGGGCATATAACCTATGGTTAGTGGGCATGAGGTGAAAGAAGATCTAGCAAAGGAGATGAAGGACAAAGACAGGTAGGAGGAGAACCAAGAGAGAATGATGTCTGGAAAAAAAGCACAGAGAGAAGATGGTATCCAGGAAGAGAAAAGTAGTCAACCATGTCAAATGCTGAAGAGAGATCAAAAAGGACAAGAATTAAGAAAAGGCCATTAAATCTGGCAATTGAGAGATCTCTGGTAACTTTGGAGAGAGCAATTTGACCTGAACAATGTAGACAGAAGTCAGATTACAGAGGGTTTAGAAGAGAGTGTGAGAAGAGGAAGAAGCAGTGCTAGGCGTAAATGTTTTTATCAAGGAGTTTATCTTTGAAGGGGAGCAGAGGTATAGGATGATAGCATAGATGTTAGAATTAAATTTTTTTAATGGTAGAAGAGACATGGTCAGATTTGTAGGAAGCAGAGATAGTAGAGGAGACATTAAAGTGTTTTCTTTTTAAGTAACCTCTTACTCTTGAAGACGTTATATTTTACCGTATACATGGACATAGATAAGTAAATACGAAGTGATTTAAAGAGGGAAAGAACATTAACTTCTCAGGTGATCAAGAATATCTTCATAGAAGAGTAGCATTTGTGCTTAGCCATGAAGGAAGACAAGTAAGTTGAGAGGGGGAAATGAGGAAGGAGCACATTTCAGGCAGAAGACAGCTTTGTGTGGAGGCATTAAGCTTGGAGAAAATGTTGAATTCAAGGAACAGCTAATAAATCCAGCTTGGCTAGGATACAGAGTGAGTGAAGGGAAATAAAATGAAACAACTGAAAGGCTGGGTTGGAGCCAAATTGTATAGGGCTTAAATGTGTGTGCCATCAGTATTTTATCTTACAGTAATTAGTGATTACAGGGCTTATAGAGCTGTCCTCGGAGTCAAGAAGATCTGGCCTCAAGTCCTATCCCTGACACATTGGCTGTGTGATACTCACTGAGCAAATGAGTTAATCTCTCAGTCCTGTAGAGTTTAAAATTGTCCAACCTATAATAAAAGAAACTGAGGCAGAGCTGTGAGCCAATGGCACTTTATCAAAGGGTCCATGGTCTCCTCTAATGAAGTGGACCTCAGATCTTCCTCATAATCTGAGATGCCCCTGGTCCCCAGGACATTGTTTCTATAGAGTTTGATACCCAAATATGCAAAAGAGGCATGGTAAAATATAGAATCTCATTGGTTAATTGACCTTGCTCTTGAGTGCCAAAAATGATATGTCAACCAAAAAATGGTATATCAGCAGGGAGGTCATAGGTTGGGCAAAGCGGAGGGCATCTCCACTGACTAAATGGTCATAAGACGGTCACTTGCTCATGTTGGACAAGAGACAGTGCTCCTAAGGTACAAAAATCAGTCGGGGGACTTTCCAAAGAATCAAGGCATCCCACCCATGCCAAGCTTGGACATGGGCAAAACAGGATGGAGATACCTTTGTCGATATTCTTGTGGTTGTACAAATGAGCTTCATAACTAGTAAACAAGTAGTGAACGTTGTATTAAAGTTTGAGGCCCACTATACAGGCCAACTATAAGAAGCTGCCTTATCTAATTATCCCAAGATGATTTATGTAAAATATAGGATAGGGTTCTAAATGAATCATTTCTTACTGTCCCTCAAATCAACTCTCTAAGACTCTAAGCTGCAGAGCAGATTCTCATTTTCATTGATAGGAGTTTCTTCAGTGACAGTTCCTTGTAACAAGGAAATCACAGCTCTTATCTCCCCCCCAAAAAAATAGGGAAATGATGAGGTCAGGGAACCATGTGTTTTTAGGGGTGCTGGAGACCCCAAAATACCAACACACTGAGTCCTGCTCAAATGAATTCAACTCAAGCCATCTCACAGCCAAAGGAAAACAAAGCTTATTACAGATTTGCCATATTGGGTTGACTTAAGAAATCTCGCCAAGTTGCGACGCTCATTTTCACGAACAGGCCAGATTACTTCTGAGGTAGATGGAATCTGAGCACCTTCATGGAGGTGAGATGAAACTTACATACACAAAGATTGTGGGAGGGATCCAGGGTGGTCCTGGGGTGGTGGGAGGAGGGGTTTAGGGAGGGTCTTGAGGAGGAGTCTAAGGAGGAGCTTGATGGGACTAGGGTGAGGTCTCAGACTCCAGCAACCAAGAGAATGGGATTAAGGGTGGGAAATAGCTGAAGACTACCTAGAGATAACAGACAATGTAGGGTTAGGCGAGTTTAGGCATAGACACTTTGATAGGATCAAGGGTGGAAACTAGCCAGACAATGGAGATCTAGGCTAGGTTAAGAGTAATTTAGAGATTTGGGTCTAGCCATAATGAAAGGTTTATGGCTTATGGCCTCAGGCAAATGCCTCATCTAGTGGGAAGATTCAACGGGAGTTCAAGGGGGCTCCCACAGTCTAAACCCCATCAGAACCACTGAAGGTCTTTGAGTGGAGGAATGATGTAGTCAAATTTCAGTTTAAGGAAGGTTTTTGGGTAGTACAGGTATATGGAAAATGGATTGGAGATAGGAGAGTTGGGGAGCAAAGAGATTTGAGAAGTGATAAGGGCTGCAGTGAAGGGGGTTGCTATATGAGTAGAGAGAGGCTGACAGAATCAGAAGCTGTGAAGGTGAAATGGATAGAACTTGGCCATATAAATGAGCTATGGAGGATTAGAAGGGACTGTCATGGATGACTCCGGGCTTGCAAATCCATGTGACTGGGAGATCAGTGCCCTGAATAGAAAAAAGGAGAGTTTAGAGAAGGGGTAGATTATGGGGGGTGGGGTGGGGGGAAGTGCAGCTAGGTGGTATAGTGGATATTGTGCCAGGGCTGGAGTCAGGAAGATTCGGCTCCCTGAGTTCAAATCTGGCCTCAAGACACTTACTAGCTGTGTAATCCTGGGCAAGTCACTTAGCCTTGTTTGCCTTAGTTTCCTCATCTGTAAAATAAGCTAGAGAAAGAAAATGGCAAACCACTCTGATATCATTGCCAAGAAAACCCTGAAAATAGGGTCACAAAGAGTTGGACATGACTGAAACAATTGAACAACAAAAAGACTAAGGGAGGAAGATGACAACTTTACTTTTATGTTGAGTTTGGCATTCCGATGAAATAGGATGGAGCATATGATAAGATGTACAGCAAGCAGTTGGCCATTCAGGAGTGCAGTTGAAGAGAAAGAGTAGAGCTGGTTTGGGGAGTCATCTGAGTCAGATAGAACAGGCATTCATTGGGAAATCTCATGGTCCAGTTCAATCTCTCCTGTAGCTGTTGGCTAATGGTACCTCTCCCCCATTCCCATCCCCCACAATGGACTTAAACTTCTCAAACACCAAGGCCAGCATCCTTGTTAAAAGCTATGCTCCATAGCATCTAATAAGTAATATAGTCTCAACGATGTGAAGCCCAGAAGTCAGACTTCCACAAGGGGTATGAGAGGGTGAAAGAATGAAAAAAAAAAGGATAAACAGTAGAAAGAGGAAGGGAATGAGTAAGGGATGGAAAACATCAGAGACAACTGAAAAACCTTGGAAGGAGGCATTTCAGATTATGAGGAAGATTTGAAGTCCACTTCATTAGAGGGGACCATGGACCTTTTAGTAAAATGCCATTAGCTCAGAGCTCTGCCTCAATGGTTTCTCTTGCAGACTGGGCAATTATAAACCCCACAATATAATTAATAAAGATGATCCCTTCCCTCAAGGAGTTTACAATCTAATGTGCCAAGGGAGAAAGGATACAAAAGGAGGCAGGAAAAGGGGACGGGGGGACAGGGAGAACAGGCCTGGCCCAGGGACGTGTCTCATGGAAGTGAAAGCAGGAAAAGCAGCAGATGGAGAGTGGAATGAGCAGAAAAGTCCAGTTTTTGCCCTCTATAAAGGAAGGCATGGGGAAGAGTTTGATAATCCACCCTCCAGCCCTCCAATTGGAGGGAAGAGGAGAGTGAAGGAAGAGGAGGGTGAGGGGAGAGGGGTCAATCAAGGCTTGAGTAAGCAGCATGGCTATGAGATTAGAGGTGATCAATTTAACCTGGGAGGGGCATCTTGCTTCACGGAGTTGAAGGGCAGAGCCGTAGAGTTAAATTATCTGTCCTTGGCTTGTTTTCCAGGTTAGTTGTTTCTCATATCATAATATTATATTTTCTTCTATTTTTCTGGTCTTTTGATTGTGTTTTAATACTTCTTGCTGTCTCATAGAATCATTGATTTCCATTTATTCTAGTTCTCAAGGAGTCCACTTCTTGATACAAGTTACTACTTTTTCTTCTAAGCTCTTTATTGTCTTTCCAATTCTTTTCTCATGAGCTTTTATTTAAGTTTTTTTTTAATCCCTTGCTTCATTTCTTCTAGGTATTCATGAGGTTTTTATGGAAAAAACAATTCCCCACCCCCACCCCCCAGACTGCTGGCACTTGAGTTCCTCATTGCTTTTTGGAAGGATCACTTGAATTCACAACAATTTTTGATGCTTCTGGGTGTTTTCTTTGATTTACTTATATCTCTAGCTTTAGTCTCTGAATGGGGCTTTGTACCATGACCAGTATCTTTCTCTTTGCTCCCTCTCCCTTAGCTGCATTTCGTGGGGTGAAGTGATTAGCTCTACTTAGTTTCCTGGGGTTCTAGGTCTATGTTCTTGTGCTGACCTCAACCTTCTAGAGTTCAGTCTTTCTGGATCTTTGAGTTTCAGAGAAATGAATCTTTAGGGCCCTCTCTAGCACCTCGAGGCATTGCTAGGTACCTCATAACCCCTGGACCTGGAGTAGCTTGATCTGAATACTTCAGCACTTGACTGGTCATCACTTCTTTGGTCGCTGCCTGCTACCACTCCCCAGGGCTTCCAAGGTCCCTATCTTGGGGCTTCCAGACCATGCTGAAGCTTTTCCAGAAGAGCACTCTCCTCTTGCTGCCTCTGGGCACAAAGCTTTGAAGGCTACATATTTCCTGTTCCTGATTGCATTGGGATGCTACCTTGTACAGGCATTGGCACTGGTTTGGCTGGAATGGTCCCCTTTCCTATTGTCCATGAGTTTCTGGCTGACTATTTGTGCTATTTCTAGGTTGGAAGAAGTCACTGTAGTTTCTCATTGAATCTGTTGATCATTATTCAGTCTGGCATGGACTTTAGGGCTTTGCTAGAGTAGGTATTGGGAAGCTAAGTAGACCTCCCATTCAGGTAGTCACCTTGCTAGGAAGTCTGAAAGAAATCATATGTTAGAGAGAGAATGGCGATGATGGTGGACAATGATTTGGAGAAGGAATGGGAGGGATAAATTAAGGGTACTCGAAGAGAGGAAGGACTAAGGTTACCTCTTTATGCAAGATAAGAGTGAAGGAAGAGATAGCAAGTCACACTGATGGAGACAGAAGGCAATATGTGTCAGACAAGTACAACCACCACCACCACTATCTTGACCAGAATCTCCCCTCAGAATCTAATGGATCCTGAACCCAAGAGCCTTGGGGATAGCATCCCTTCTAGCCTAGTGACCTCAGACATCATCCTGGAAAGCAAACCCTGGAGAGAGCAAACACATCATGACAAGGATGGAGGGAGACACGTGGAAAACTTACACAGAGAAAACATGTGGCCAGGGCACACTCATGCAGAGGCAATGCATATCTTCTGCTGCTACAGGGCAAACAGGGTTTTCTGGTAATAGCTTTGTGTGGCTTCCATTGATAGAAGAATACAGTCTCTGATGATGCATACTACCTTCTTTTGTCAAAAGCCTTCCCTATGGCATGGACTCTTTCCTGGGTATTGCTTCACTGGTCTCATGGTTGGAGATCAGACGTATCCAGGCAGGCCAGGCATTAGGAGGAAGTTCAGCCAGGTATTCTGTCAGAATTGGGGGGATCCAGAAACAAGGCCAGTCAGGCGAGAAATTGACACCAGGGAAATCCAGTAGCCATTGACTCACGAGAATTTAAAATGTTGGAACAAATACTGATTAAGTAACTCCAATTAGGATAAAAGGGAGTTACAAAGTTTAGATAAGATATGATATATAACCTTGTAGAGTTTATGTAGATAACTATATACATAACAACATGACCAAGGAAAACATTGTGTTCTGTGAGTTGTAAAGACAGAACTGTCACTACCAACTGGGAGGACTGGGAAAGTCTATATGGAAGAGATGGCAGGTAGCAGCAGCCTAGTCGGGTGAACTGACTAGTCTGAGTGGTTTGGAACTGTCAATGAAGCACCCTGGAATTGGAATATTGATCAGAAATTTAAGGGAGAAATGTATAAATGGGAAGGGGAGAAAAGAAACCTGGGGCTTGGTTACAGAACAAGGCAAAAGCCCAGTTATTGGTACCAGGATACCAGGACAAAACCACTAGTTAAACTGAGCTTTGAACTACTGTCCTTGGCCTTATTCAATTTTCTTATCTCAGGGACAGGATTTGTATTAAGAGACGGGGCAAAGCTGAACCTTCAGAAGGGCAATGACTGCCTGGTGAACTGTCTTTGGTGGACTTGCCAGAGAGTGCTGATCACTGTCCTAACTCATCAATGTTTTTGTGTTACTATGCAGAAAACAATGCCAATGAAAACCTGTAAAAATCATTTTCTTTCACCTATGGAAGGAGACAAAATATTAACTATAGTTGGGTTGAGATAATAACTAATTAAACAAAGCCTTTTCACCTCCAAAAAAAGATCAAATTCCTTTTGTTCATGAGGTTTGTGAAGAATTCCAGTTCTCATAAAGAAATAGAAAAAAAAGATGGAGAATTTAGCGAAGTAATTTGCTATTTTAATTTATAATTACATATTCAAGGGCCAACCATCTTTTTTATGTTCTGGGAAAAAATAGGTCTTATATAATAAGTCACTAAAGGGAACAGATGCCTAATGCTGAAGAACAATAACTAACTATGTAACATGCATTCCCTCGTCTCTCCTGTTCTCCCCAGATAAGGTAGTTCTAACTTTTAAAGAAAAAAGTGCACATCGCAAATTATCTGCCTATAAAAAGAGAAAATTGATCACTTTACGAAGGTGATTTCAATTCTCCTGTGGTCACTGAAAGTTGGTATTAAGTCATCCACATTTTTAGAGGTGGGGGTCAGGATTTGGAAGAGATCTTAGAAAAATTTGTCTTGACAGTGATTTCAGAGTTGGAAGAAAAAAAAGACTAGGAAAGATTTGAGTTATATATAAGGCAGAGATCCTTGACCTGGGGTCAATGGGTAGATTTCTGAGGTCTAGGAACTTGAATGAGGAACAAAATCTTTATTTCACTACAATTAAAATACTTTGTAATACTACATTTTGTTTTGTGAATTTAAAACATAATTCTGAAGAGTCCGTGGGCTTTACCAGAGTGCCATAGGTGTGTGTGTGTGTGTGTGTGTGTGTGTGTGTGTGTGTGTGTGTGTAGGTTTTGTTTGTGGATAATTAGTCATGACTACTTGGGACCTCATTGGAAAAGAATGCTTAATTTGTGGCTAAGACATCAGTTCAAAAGCAGAAGAATACCGAATAACATAGCAAGCCAGATAACTTGAGAATAATTGAATCATTGCTTTCACAATCTCTTTCCCTATTCTCCTGTTATCTTTATCTGAAACCTATATAATTCTTCCAGCATTTACATAACAGGGCAAGAGAGGGTTACAACTAAAATTAGACCCATGAATCCTAAATGCCTGGGGCTTTGTAGCATAATAAAACTATGAGAAGACTGCCCTTTATTTCTTTATAAGTACAGGTACCATCTTGGTTCTTTACTAATTTGTTTAGAAGTAAATAAAGGAGTGGCAGGCCCATGAAATTTTTCAAAAGGCATCTGTAATTTTTAACCAAGTTGGGACCCTTCTTAAATACTTAGACTGTCTTTTATCTCTTGGTCCATTGCTTGGAGAATGCGCTTAATATTTGTTGAATGAATGAACATACAAATAAGATTCTTAATCTGATTAGTAGTTTTATTTTTAGAAATTACTTGAAAGGTTAAAAATAATGATAATAATATCTGGGACTTATATAGGGCTTTAAGGTTTGCAAAGCACTGCTCGTGTTTGTTAATTGGTCCTCACAATAACCCTGTGAGGGAAGTACTATTATTATCCTTATTTTACAAATAAGGAAACTGAGGCTGAGAGGTTTAGTGATTTGCCCAAAGTCAAACAGCTAGTAAGTGTTGAAGCAGGATTTGAATTCATGTCTTTCTGATTCCAGTTCTCTTACCAGGACCATGCCACCTAGCAGTCAGGTTAGTATGGTATAGTGTAATTTGCTTTTTTATTTTTCCTAACCCCACTTTTAAAATGGAAAATTCCTATTAGAGAAGCAGTGCAAGCCAGTTCTAACTCTGGCATATACTGCCTCTATGGACCTAGATCAACACTTAAAACCCCAGACAACTCTCTAAGGTATAAATTGCAAAACAGTTACTAATTTGCTTTGGAAAAGGGAGTTTCAACACCAAAGACTCCTTACACCAATAAAATTATAGATCTGCATTAAAATTTTTTTCTCTTGAGTTCCTCTTGTTTCTTCCTACCATTTACTGTACAAATATGATACTAAGAATGAAATTCATGTTCCTTAGGTTTGAGATAAAATCTGAATTTTGCCCTTTCTGCTGGCTAAGGGATGCCTTTGCAACTTTTTTCTAGTTTCAGTTCCTGGAAACCAAAGGAATAATGCCACTATTCAAGGTTTGATAAATAATTCTTAAGTACCTACTATGTGCACGTGCCTCGAATAGATACAAAGAAAAATAAGACATGGGTTCTTCCCTCAAGGAGCTTATAATCAGTCCATTTCAGAAAATGAAGTATATACAGATAGCTTCAAACGTGACTATGAAAAGTACCTTTTCTCATAGTACAATGTGTCATGTGTTCAGAGGAAGAAGATAATGTTGCCTTATTTCTCTGCTGATATAAATATGTTGGAGGAAAAAGGAAAGGAACTGAATGAGATAGAGTGAAGAAAGAAGCAAGGAAGGAGAAAAAGAGGGAAGATAGAATACAAGAACAAACAAAAGAGACAAAAGGGAAAGGGGAAAAGCACTGAGAGAATAAAGCAATGAGAGAGAAAGAGAAAGATTGACGGGGAAGGAATAAAAACAAGAGAAGCTTGATGTGCTCTCAGATGAGAATTTTCTATTGTCTTCTAGGATTTAGCACTTCTTGATGACTCTATTGACCAGAACCACATTGAGAGTAGCATTAATGCCAAAGGTAGCAGTTGCAGCCGAAATGGTATTTTCTTCTAATTCAATTCAGAGTTACTGAACTCAGTTACTGATTCTTTAGAGCCCGAGGGAGTATGAACCATTGTAAAAAAGGCTGTGGTCATTAACTTTTGCTTTTTTTAACCTCGTTATATTTACAGAATTCGGTTCTAGACTTAAAGCACACTGTCTTGGCTGGGCCCAGAGATAACATTCTGCTTATTTATTTATTTTGTAGGGATGGCAAAAAACAGCACCCACAAAAGGGTAACATGAATCTCTACTGCGGTGTTCTCTAGTGATGTTGTGAAATGAAATCCTAGGACAGATAACACAAGCAATGTCATATTATCAGAAGTCTATTAAATTTGTCATGGGGCTCATATTAGTCAAAGACTGCTCTCTTCCATCTTTTCCTGCAGTATGATGGGAATTCTGTGGCAAATATGTGATGCTTACTTTTATTAGTCTTTATTCTCTTTCTTAAAAATGGTTTATTGATGCTTTTTGTTTTTATGCCACATATTTTATGTCACATAATAACCCATGGAACTTACTCTTATGACAAATAAAAAGTTAAGCAAAGTTAATTGATACAAGGGTACCTCTAACAGTTTGTAGCATTACTCTCTCATAGTTCACCACCTCTTTGCCGAAAGAAGGGAAATACATTGACCAATGGTGCTGTGAAGCTGACTAGCCCTTGTATTTAATGAGATCCTAATGTGTTGGTGTTGTCTTCATTTACATCATTGTAGTCATAAGCTACAGCATAGGTAAGCTTATCTTTCATTGCACCAGTTCAAACAAGTTTCTCTCACTTCTTCGTAGTTTTTATTTCTGTGGTAATATTTTATTAATTCATATACCGCATTTTGTCCAGATGTTCCCCCAATCAGTGGATATCTACTTTGCTTCTAATGTTTTACTTGCTAAAGGAAAAAAATGTTGATATGAATATATATGTATAGTATATATACATATAGATGGATAGAGATATAAATATATATGCTTTCTGATATAGATTTTCTTACATATGATACTCTGTAATGGGTTTCCTAGGTCAGAGGTTATAAAGATTTTAGTAACTTTTCTTACATACTTCCAAATAATCTTGGGAATGTTTTGATCAATTCAATTTCCACAAATAATATATTAGAGCACATGTATTTCCACAGCCTCTCCAATGTTGAATGTTTCCACCTTTTATCATCTTAGCCACTCTAGTATATATGAGGTAAAATCTCAGTATAACTTTATTTTGCCATTCTCTGATTGTTAAGTATTTGGAGCTTATATTTCTTACTCTAAAAACTGTGTTCTTATCCTTTGATGCATGTATTAGTTAGTCAATCAATTAGTAGGTGCTTAATAATGTTAATTGACTGCCTGACGAATGTATATGTCAAAGGATATGAACAACAAGCAAACAAATATGTACAAACAGGCTATATACAGGTTAAATAGGGAATAACTAATAGAGAAAAGAATTAAGACAGATTGGGAGAGACTTTGTGTAGAGGTGAGATTTTGCTACTGTTTGTCCTTCATTCTCAAAGAGGACCAAGACATAACATGCAAGTGAATTGGATTTAAGTGAAGGACGGCTGTGCAATGTCTCACTCTCTCCATCTGGGTCTAGTGGCAAGATATAGATCAGGGTGACTGGAGATGGCCCTGGATGCAGTGGGAGATCTTGGCTTTTTTAAGCTAAAGTCTTTAACAGGTCTCCGTTTGACTGAGGCAGTACTCATTCAGTGATTAAGGCTAGGTAAGAAATAAGGCACAGAATGCCTTCTTAACCTATTTTTAAAAATCAGTCTGGGAGGGGAAGACCCTCAAAGTTTCTGGCCAAAACTCAAATAATGACCAAGTGGGGCTTGGCCTGGGACCTAGTGTTGGCCACTCAGTGAGAGTCAGAGTGATTTGAATTTAAGGTGTGGTCCTTTAAAAAAAGTTTCAACTCTCAAAACTTACATTCTGAACACTAATACCCTATGTGGACAAAGGGAAAAAAAATGAAAGAATGAAAGGAAGGAAGAAAGGAAGGAAGGAAGGAAGGAAGGAAGGAAGGAAGGAAGGAAGGAAGGAAGGAAGGAAGGAAGGAAGGAAGGAAGGATAGGAAATATATAGTAATAGGAAAGTATGGAATGGGGAGGTTATGGGAGGAAAGGTAATGAATTTAGTTTTGGATATGTTGAGTTTAAGATATCTACTGGGCAGCCAGTTTGTGATGACTGAAAAGTTGTTCAAGATGTGAGAGATTGGAACAGGAAAAGTAGATCTGAGAATCATAAGCATGGAAATGGCAATTAAATCCATGGGAGCTGATGAGATCCCCACGTGAAGCAATGTAGAAGGTGAAAAGAAGATGGTCCAGGAGAGGACCCTAAGGGATACCAATGATTAGAGATTGGTACAGTTAAGGGAGAGCTCTTAGTTTTATAGTTTAATAACAATCTCTTAAATATCTTGCATATCAAACCTTATAAGAGATGTATAATATTATGCTTGCTTTTCTCAAGGCTTAAAATCCTTAATCTTCCTTTTGACAAGGACATATCAACAACAGCCACTAAAAAAAATTGAATGGGCAGATTCATATGAAACTTTATATTTTACTAATTAACTTTTAAAAGGTGATTGCGTAAATCATACTTCCCATTTCTATAGTGTTTAGCAGTTACAAGACATTTTATATTCTAATTTGATCCTTAGAAAACTAACACGGCATCCTTTGACAGATATAGACAGTAGTTCTGGCAAAATGATTCATTTGTAGTCACAAAACTAGTAAGTGGCAGAGGTGGGACTGGAAACCAGATCTTTTGACTCCAAATTGAAGGCAGCTAGGCGACACAGTGGAGTCAGGAAGAGCTGTATTCAGATTTATCCTTAGATATTTACTAGCAGTGTGAGCCTGGAAAGTCACTTAACCTCTGTTTGCCTTAGCATCCTCAAAGGTAAAATGTGAATAATAACGACACTTACTTCTCAAGGATGTTGTGAGGATCAAACATTTGTAAAGCACTGAGCATGGTACCTGGGATATAGTCAGTGCTGTATAAATGCTAATTGCCTTCCCCAAACCCACTGAACATTTTCTACTCCATTCCAGTACTACTGTTTCAGAAACACTAGGGAAGTGTTCCAAATTCCCCAGATTTTCTCAAAAGCATCCACAAAAGCTAATAGTAGTCCATGTCCTCAGGATCTAAGATCATTGGCATTCATAATGTAAATCAAGCAGCAGCTTTGGCTGAGCCTTAGTATACTGGCTCCCACACTTCCTGGCTTTGTGACTATGCTCACAGCCCTTTACCTCTCTGAGACTAAGTTTCCTTATCTGTAATAATATACTACTTTGTTGCTGGGTACTTGTGAAGAAAATACTTTGTAAGCCTTTAATGTTATTTTATTATTGGTAATAATGATAAGAAATCAGAACACTTTTTTATCAGAAAGGTTGAATTCAGTCAAGGATTAATTAAAAAATAATAAAACTGGTTACTACCCACTGGTCTGACAGATTTCAACCTTTTTTTTTAAACTGGTTTGTATACAACCTTAAGGAAAATGAAGTAGTGGGTCTATCCTAAGGAAACTATAGTATAGGTATTTACATCAGTTAGACATTTCTGTCCATAATACAGTGGCGTGTCTCTAAATCCGTCTCCTTCAGAGCAGTAAAAGTCATTGGAAATTATACCAATTAGTTTTGAGGAATAATAATAAGCAAACCTAAAAATGTATCACTCTTCCAAACTCGGTAAATATAATTTTGATGTACAAATATTCCCTAGTGAAGGAACCATCAGTTAGATAAATAAGCAATTATGTCAGGAACAGAAGTTCCAGCATTGGCATAATCTACTAATTTGTTGATCATCATGGACTTTAGTCAGGGCATACAGCCTAATGCAGAAATGTGCCTCTGGGTATATGGGCTAACCCTTCCCACATCAGCAGATGAGACCTGCCAAAGTGTAGAATAAAGCCTGATGAGGGCCTTAAATATATGTCTTGAGGACTAAAAATTCTAAAAGCATATGTTGATAATATTGCCTATGATAATATTCTCAAAATTCAACATCATATTCACATTTATACTTCCAAATATGCAAATATTCATAGGAGTTATTCAAGTGAAAGGAGAAATGTAAATGTATACATTTGAACCAAGTTTTTAGAGTGATAGGAATGTTATTTTGAGATACAGTATTTATATATTTTTATTTTAATTGGGCTTTCTTTCCATTAATTTTATAATGTGAAAATATATGCACATATATATGCATGTATATAATGTACATACATGTGTATGTACATGCACACATAGATGTACATCTATGTGACCTAGAATTGGAAGGAGGAAACTGACAGCCAGAGACTTTCAAATTAAATGACTTAACCAAGGTTACATAAGTAGTGGCATTCCAATTCAGGTCTTCAGGCTACAGATCCTGTGATCTTATCATTGTATCATCTTCTCTCTCATCTATATTAACTATGCTTCCATTGAGAAATAAAATATTATGAAGCTATGTTACAAAACAGAATTTGTGAATGAATGAGGTATTCCAACATAGAAAAAGTATCAATCAATAAAATTTCAGAAACATGTTTCTAAAATAAATTCTAATGTTTTTACATTTGTCTTTTTTGAACTCTAGTTTAATTCCTGAAGGTAATGAAATTTAAGTAGTTAAGTGCCAAGTATGGCCCACTTTAACAGCATAAATAAAATGAGCAAAAACTAATTTATGAAAATTCAAATCTGCTTCAAAACAAATAAATCATGGAGTAATTATTCGCGTAGCTAAAGGATTCTCTACTGAATGACCCATAACAGGTTTTCTAAGAATAGATAGCTCTCCCAGTGCATTCAAAATATGAGTAGACACAAATGAAGTTTCTCAGGAAGGCAGAGTTGTGTCTAGCAGTATAGCCAATCAAGTAAGCAACCAAGCAATTCAACTCAATTTGTTGGGCCTCAATCAATCCATGAACATTTCTTGAGTGTTTACAATGCACAAGGTACTGTGCTAGGTATCAGGTTCATGAAGACAAAAAATGAAACAATTCCTCTTCCCAAGGAGCGTTATATAAACCTGTCTAACAAAGCCCTCATCAAGTTTATCCAGCAATGGGAAAACCCCACTCTTTCTATTCAAAGAGGATATTAAGAACACAGGGAGAAGAGTTCATTTTGGAAAGGGCACTCACTTACCCTAAGGATACAGCATTAGCAACACTGAATGTGATCTTTCGGCACATGCATCCGTGCAGTCTCAGAGAGGGAAGAAGCCTAGACAAGAACAGAAAAGACTAGAATAGCTTAAGACTATTTTTGAAGCAGCAGCTCATAATTTCTTTACAATCACAAAGGTTATATCCGTTCTAGGGAATGATTCTCACACCTCACACTGTATGCTTATCTATATAAACTCATTTTAATGGAGAATCTGATTTACTTAGAAAGATGTTGAATAGTAGCCAAGAGCCTTGGGTTTAACAAATTGGCACATAGAAGTTATTTCCAACAAATTGATGAAAAAAAAAAAGCATTGATTAAGCACTTAGAATTTGTCAAGCACTGGATTTAACTATCAAACAAAAATGGAAAAAAATGAGATAGTCCCTGATCTTAAGGAGTTGTTCTTCTTCATTAATTTGGTTGTTTCAGACTCTTTATGACCCCATGGACCATAGCACATCAGGTCCTTCTATCCTCCACTACCTCCTGAAGTCTGTCCAAGCTCATGTTCATTGCTTCCATGACACTATCTCTCCATTTCATCCTCTGCCATCACCTTCTCCTTTTGCTTCCAATCTTTTCCAATATCAAGGTCTTTTCCAATATCAAGGTCTTTTCCAGTGAGTCCTGTCTTCTCATTATGGGGCCGAAGGATTGAAGCTTCAGCTTCAATATTTGTCCTTCCATTGAGTCATCTGAATTAATTTAAGTATCAACTGATTTGATCTCCTTCTTGTCCAAGGGACTCTCCAAAGTCTTCTCTAGCACCAGAATTCAAAAGCATCAATTCTGCAGTGCTCAGCTTTCCTTATAGTCTAACTCTCACAGTCATACATTACCACTGGGGGGAAAAATCATAGCTATAACTAAACAGACCTTTCTTGGTAAGGTGATGTCTCTGCTTTTTAGTGTGCTGTTCAGATTTACCATAGCTTTCTTCCAAGGAGCAAGTGTCTTTTAATTTCATGGCTCCAGTCACCATTTGAAATGATCTTTGAACCCAAGAATATAAAATCTGGTGCTGCTTCCATTTCTTCTCCTTCCATTTGCCAGGAAGTAATGGGACCAGTTGCCATGATCTTAATTTTGTGGGGTGGGATTTTAAATAAGTGTCAAGGCAGTTTTTATACTCTCCTCTTTCACTCTCATTAAAAGGCTTCTTAATTCTTCACTTTTTGCTATCATCTACATTTATGAGGTTGTTGATAGTTATCCAGGCAAACTTAATTCTAGTTTTTGACTTGTCCAGCCTGGTATTTTTCATGATGTATTCTGCATATAAGTTAAATAAATAAGGTGACGATATATAACTTTGTTGCACTCCTTTTCCAATCTTAAATCAGTTGTTCCATCTTTTGTTCAAATTGTTGCTTCTTGGCAGTGTTCCTCAAGAGACAATAAGGTGATCTGGTACTCCCATCTCTTTGAGGACTTCCTACATTTTTTTGTGATCCATACAGTGTAGTCAGTGAAGCAGAAGTAGATTTTTTTTCTGGCATTTCCTTGCTTTCTCCATAATCCAGCAAATTTTGGCAATTTGGTCTCTAGTTCCTCTGCCCCTTCAAAAACCAACCTGCATTTCTGGTAATTCTCAGTTTATATATTGCTGATGCCTGGCTTGCAGAATCTTAAGCATAACCTTTTCTGGCATGTGAAATGACTGCCATTGTTCAGTAATTTTAACATTCATTGGCATTGCCATTCTTTAGGATTTGGGACATAAACTGATCTTTTCTGATCCAGTGGTCACTGTTCCACTTTTGCTGACATATTGAGTGCAGCATTTTAACAGCATCATCTTTTAGGGTTTTCAGTAGCTCAACTGGAATTCCATCACCTCCACTAGCCTAATTGTTACCAATACTTCCTAAGGCCCACTTGACTTCATTCTCCAGGATGTCTGGCTATAGATCAGTAACCTCACCATTGTGGTTGTCAGATGTTAAGATCTTTCTGGCATAGTTTTTTCTGTGTATTCTTGCCACCTCTCCTTAATCTTCTTCTGTTGAATCCCTACCATTTTTTGTCTTTTATCATGCCCTTTTTTGTAAGAAATGTTCCCTTCCTATCTCAGAATTGTCTTGAACAGATCTCTTGTCTTTTCCATTCTATTGTTTTCTTCTATTTCTTTGCATTGCTAATTTAAGAAAACCTTATTTTTCCTTGTTGTTCTCTGGAATTCTGCTTTCATTTGGGTATATCTTTCCCTCTCTCCTTTCCCTTTTGCTTTTCTTTTTTCCTCAGTTATTTGCAAAGTCTCATCAGACAGCCATTTTGCTTTCTTGCTTTTCTCTTTCTTTGAGATTTTTTTGTTGCTGCCTTCTGTACAATATTTTGCATCCCTGTCTATAGTTCTTCAGACACGTTATCCACCAGACCTAATCCTTTGAATCTATTCGTCACTTCCACTTCATATTCATAACGGATGTTATTTAGGTCATATGTCTATGATCTGACTCTTCTATATTTAAGTCTGAATTTTATATTAAGAAGCTCATGATCTGAGCCACAGTCAGCTCCAGTTCTTGTTTTAACTGACTGCATGGAGCTTCTCCACCTTTGGCTGCAAAGTATATTATCAATTGATTTCAATATTGACCATCTGGTGATATCCATATATAGAGTCAACTTTTGGGTTGTTAAAAAAAAAGGTGTTTGTTATAACCAGTAACTTATCTTGACAAAACTCACCTTCATATTGTAGTCCAAGGGCAAGCTTGCCTGTAATTTTAATTGTCTTTTGATTTTTATTTTCTTTTTTAGTATTCCAGTCCCCTATGATGAATGTGACACCTTTTTTGATGTTGTTTCTAGAAGATGTTGTAGGTCTTCATAGAACTGAGCCTTTGGCCTCTTTAGCATCAGTGGTTAGGCATGGACTTCTATTACTCTGATATTGAATGGTTTGTCTTGTATTCGAAGTCATCATTCTGTTGTTTTTGAGATTAGACCCCAGTACTGCTTTTCTCACCCTTTTATTGACTGTGAGGGCTACTCTATTTCTTCTGAGTGCTTCTTGTGCACAATAGTATATGTAAGGATCATCTTAATTAATTCACTCATCCATTTAAATTCACCAACATCCAAGATGTTTGATGTTTAATCTTTCCATCTCCTGTTTGACCAGATCCAGTTTATCTTGGTTCATTGATCCTATGCAATATTGATCAAACTTCCCTTTCATCACCAGAAACATCCATAGTTGTGCTTCCTTTTGACTTTAGCCCAGCCACTTCATTCATTCTGGAGTTACTAGTAATTGTCCTCTGATCTTCCCCAGTAATGTCGGAACACCTTCTGACCTAAGGGTCTCATCTTCTGGTGTCATATCCATTCATGAGGTTTTTTTTTTTTGCAAAGATGCTGGAGTGGTTCGCCATTTCCTTCTCCAATGGATCACCTTTTGTCAGAACTCTCCATTATGACCTGTCCATCTTGGGTAAGCCTGCATAACATAGCTCATAGTTTCTTTGAGCTACACAAACCCTTCAGACATAGCAAGGCAATGATGCAGGAGAGGGAGCTTAAGGAGTTTACACTCTAATTCATGAAAATCACACATATAAGCTACAGGCAGCTAGGTGGTACAGTGAATAGAGTTAGGAAGACCTGAGTTTAAATACAGCCTCAAACACTTACTAGCTGTGTGATCCTGTGCAAGTCATTTAATCTCTGCCTACCTCAGTTTCTTCATCTTTAAAATGGAGATAATAATAGCACTTATTTCCCAGGATTGTTGTGAGGATCAAATGAGATAATTTTTGAAAAGCACTACATAAATGCTAGCTGTTATGTAAAACATTTTGGCTGCAGGACAGATAGAAAGATCCAGGATCTCTAAGGGTACAGCAACAGAGTGAAGAGCAGTTCTAGGAACTGCTCCCTAATTCCTTGAGGAAAAGGGTAGTGTCCAAGGATGTCATTCTACAGAGAGTGGGTCCACAACATTTTAATGTTTCTGATCTGTGGAGGCCTGACCTGTGTTTTGAAAAATTAGACTCTTTATATAACAAACAGGAATTAATATGAAAGAAGAAATAAAGTAAATTGAAATACAAAGTCCTAAAAAATGTGCTCTTTCCTCCTCTTCCAATTATGAACCTTTCAAAAAAACTTAAAATAATTCATTTAGAAATGAGTCTTTTGAATTTCTACTCAGCTTGCTTCAATACACTAAAAACATTCATGAAGAAACCACCACTCAAACTTTCCAAGTGAACTCAAGAAATGAGAGCTTTCTAAATGGTAAGGGCAGAGGTATTTCCTACTCTGTCCATTCCAACACTCAGTCCTGGATCCAAGCTCATGTGGCTCTCAGGAAACAAATGAACAAACCACCTTGCCTGAGTCCTTGGTCTGCACCAAATCTTGGATTTGATATTATTCAGCAGTGTTCTAAGAGTTAGATGTAGATTATTCCATAAAAAGAGTACCAATGCCCAGAATATTGCATATGTTCATAGAAGCCAAGCATTATTGAAATGTGCTGTTTCACATCTGGGCTGAGGGAGCAGTATTTTTCTCCACCCCCAATAAACTTGGAATATAGAGAGCTTCATCAGACAGCTTTTCATAATCCTGATTGCTGACCTACAGTAATAAATATAATAATAACACATTTGTATAGTGCTTTAAGGTCTATAATATGCTTTACATCTATAATCCAATATTAACCGCAAAACAGTGGTAGGAAGTAGCATTTTTTTAATTTTCTAGATGAAGATTGGAATAGATAGATATTAAAAGGTTCATCACCAATTGGCTGAACAGTTCTTGATAAATACTTTGGGCCTAGAAATCCATAAAACAAAGAAAAATAATTCATCATCATGATAGCTAGCATTTATATAATGTTTTAAGGATTGCAATTTACTTTATGTATATTATTCCATTTGATTTCCTAACAACCCTGGAAAGCAGATCCTGTTTTCCCCATGTCACAGATAAAGAGAATGAGGCTGAGATGTTAGGTGACTTGCCTAATTGGTAGATTAGAATTCAGGTCTTCCTCACTCTAAGGCCATCATTCTGTATTCACCTAGCTGCCCTAAGTCCTGGGTAGGCCCTTTTGCACTTCTACAATGTTGTCATCAAAGTAGCATAAAAGACCTTCTATCAAAGGTCTATGTTATCAGATGCAGCCAATTCACAGATTGCTTTTGCCAGTTTTTCTGTTACCAGAGATGATCCAGTTTAGGAGGTGAGGGGGTTTGGGTGAACATATCCAGAAATTACAGTGATGTGAACAAAAAAATTTCAGAAAAACATCTCTAAAAGGGGAGAGGGGCAGGGGAGAGGACAAGGTCATGCACCTCTTTAGAGTGCCTTAAAGGAGGCAGCTAGTTGGTTCAGTGGATAGAGCACCAGACCTGGAGAAAGAAAGACTTGAGTTCAAATTTGACCTCAGATACTTACTAACTGTGTGACCCTGAGTAAGTCACTTAACCTCTGTTTGCCTTAATCCACTGGAGAAGGAAATGGCAAGCCATGCCAGTATCTTTGCCAAGAAAATCCCATGAACAGTACCAGTGTGCCAGTACCCATGGGGTCACAAAGAACTGGACATGATTGAGCAATAACAACAATGGTAAAGAATTTAATTATATGAAACCAGAAGAAAGAAAAAAGGAATTTGAAGTGAAATGGAAAGATAACTTACAGGTTCGCTTTGAATTTACAAACAAAGGTGTTGACAGAGTTAGTTTTATCCCACATCCAAATAAAGAAGAAGCATAATTTGATAGAAGACTTGGTCGTCTTATATGACAGTATTCATGATAAACATTGGCGGGAGAAAGAGAAACAGAGAGGTGAAGAAGAAGAAAGAAGAAGGAGGAGGAGGAGGAGGAGGAGGAGGAGGAGGAGAAGGAGAAGGAGAAGGAGGAGGAGGAGGAGAAGGAGGAGGAGGAGAAGGAGGACGATGAGGAAAAAGAAGAAGGAGGAGGAGGAAGAGGAGGAGGAGGAAGGGGAGGAGGAGGAAGGAGAGGAGGAGGAGGAGGAGGAGAAGAGAGTGCCTTTGCACTGGCTGTCCCCTATGTCTCGAATGCATCCTTTCCTTACCTCCACCTCATGGAATAACTTGCTTCCTTCAAGGCTCAGCTCATGTCACTTCCTACACAAACCCTATCCTGATCTCCCCACTCTATCCCACCAACACCAAAAATTATTTTATATTTCCTTCACATATATTTTGCAGTTACTTGTATGAGCACATGTTATTTTCCCTCCAACAGACTTTAAATTCATTGAGAAATACTTCTGCTTCACAGAATTCCTTATTTTCTTGAAGACAACTCAAGTAGCACCACCGTATGAAACTTTTGTTGTCACCCCACCTTCTCCCACCAAGTGCTAGTGCTCCTTCCTAAATCTTGACTTGCAATGTAACTGTACATACACACACTGTCTCATCCTATACCTTGAAAAGAGGAATAATTTCATTTTTGTTTTTATCTTGTCAGCATCTAGCACAGTATGGTGGAAGCTTTATTGATTGCCCAGTGTCACTTAGGTAGTAAATGTCTGAGGCAGAATTTGAACCCAGAACAACAATGTCAAAACACCTATGGGCAAAGCCCCAAAGAAAAATGGGAAGTGGTTTCAAGCTCAGAAAGAATTCATGGAAGAGCTCCAAAAGGAGCTTAAAAATAAAGTAAGAGAGCTAGAAGAAAAATAGGGAAAAGAAATGAGAGTGATGCAAGAGAATTATGGTGGGGGCGGGGGGAAGAGCTAACAGCTTGGAAAAAGAAAACAACTGCTCAAAAAGTAGAATTGGACAGATGGAAAAGGAAATACAAAAATCCATGGAAGAAAACAACTCCTTAAAAAGTACAATTAGCCAAATGGAAAAGGAAGTACAAAAGCTAACAAAGGAAAACAACTCCTTAAAAGTTAGAATTGGGCAAGTGGAAGCTAATGACTCTATGAGACTCAAGAATAAATCAAACAAATTCAAAAGAATGAAAAAATGGAAGAAAATGTAAGATACCTCATTGGAAAAACAACTGACCTGCAAAATAGATCTAAGAAAGACAATGTCAGAATCATTGGACTACCTGAAAGCCTGTATTGGGAATCAAGATAGGCTCTTAGCACTTATTCAACCAAGTGCCCTTGAAGAGTTTGGCCTTTGTTTCCTTGATTAAATTAGGAGTCCTTGATGACCTCCTTGCCCCAAGGGAAAGCCTGGTTTATGTGGGTTTCAGTGACACGTTTGTGACATCAGAGGCTTTTAGAGCACATGGGTTTAAGTCACATTTTTTGTGATGATTTTAAGTCATGTGGGTGAGTCACATGTGTGACTCACACGTGTGACTCACCTTTGACCCTGAACGAAATATATAAACCCAGAGGTTGGCTTTCTTTTTTGGAGTTCTGAGCCACAGCAGGAATGGTTTATGACTCTAGGCTAGCCGTTGTTATGAGCTCCCTGGCTTTGAAGAAAACCCAGATGTTGATGCTTCTCTGGTAACTGTATATTGTGATTTTGTCAGACAGAAATCTATCTGTTGATTTGTGTCTATTTGCTCTGTTTGTATTTGCTCTGAAGCTCATGGTGTTGGCTTTTTCCCCTGAGCTGAGTGAATGGTATTCGTATGTTGGATTGAAGTATGTTTGACAACCCCTTAACTTTGCTTTCCTTAGTAAAGCAGATCAAAAGAATCTGGGCTTGCAGCATTCTTGTTGTTGGGCTCATGTTGGTTTTTCACCCCTACAGTCGCTGCTAGCCAAATTGTTGAAACAAAGCCATAATCAAAAGGAGAACCTGGATGGCATCTTTTGAGAAATTATCAAAGAAAACTACCCATTACCCTGATATGTGGAACTAGAGGGCAAAATAGATACTGAAAGAATCTGCCAATCACTTTGGGAAAGAGATCCCAAAATAATAACTCCAAGGAACATTATATCCAAATTTTAGAACTATCAGGTCAAGGAAAAAATGCTACTAGCGGACAGAAATAATTCAAATATTGGGGAGTCACAGTCAGGATTACACAGGACTTAGCAGCTGCAATGTTAAAGGATTGGAGGTCATGGAACATGATATTCCAGAAGGCAAAGGAGCTAGGACTGAAACCAAGAATCACCTATTCAGCAAAATTAAGCATAATACACTGAGAAAAAAATGGTCATTTATTTCAAGCTTTTATGAGAAGAAAATGAGAGTTAAACAAAAATGTTGATCTCCAGTATCAAGAACCAAGAGAAGCATAAAAAGGGAAAAAGGGAAAAAGGGAAAAGAAAACATAAGTGATTGAATAGAGTTGACTGTTTATATCCCTATATGAGAAGACAATACTTACAATTCTTTAAAATTGTACTACTAATAGTACAGCTAGAAAGAAAATACATAGACAAAGGGTAAGGTGAATTTGAGGGAATAACCTAAAATTAATTAAGGCATCAGAAAGAGGAATATACTGGGTGCAGATGGAAAGGAGAGGTGGAATGGAGTAAATTTATTTCATGTGAAGAGGCACAAAAGACTTATTACAATGGAGGGAAAGATGGGAGGGTGGGTGATGGGCATCACTTGAACCTTATTCTCATCAGTATTGGCTTAAAGAGGGAATAATATGCACAATCAACTGAATATAGAAATCTATCTTACCTTAAGCAAAGGGTGGGGGGTGGTGATACTGACAGAAGGGAGGGTAGATGGGGGAGGCAGTAGACAGAAACAAAACACTGGTGAGGAGGATGACGGTGAAAGGAGAGAGGGGACAAATAGAAGGAAAAAAAAGGATGGAAGGAAATACACATTTAGTAATTATAACTGTGAACATAAATGGGATGAACTCTCCCACAAAACAGAAGTAGATAGCAAAATGGATCAAAAACCAGAATCCCATAATATGTTGTTTATAATAAACACACTTAAAGCAGAAAGACACACACAGAGTAAAAGTAAGAGGCCAGAGCAGAATCTATTAAGCTTCAGATGAAGCGAAAAAAAATGGTGGCAAACTTGATCTCAGACAAAGCAATAGCAAAAATAGACCTAATTAAAAGAAATGAGTGTAAAATAGATCATTTTGATTATATTAAATTGAAAAGCTTTTGCACAAACAATGCAACCAAGATTAGAAGGAAAGCAGGAAGCTGGGAAACAACTTCTATAAGTGTCTCAAATAAAGTCTTCATTTCTCAAATATATAGAGAACTGAGTCAAATTTATAAGAATACAAGCTATTCCCTCAGTTGATAAATAGTCAAAGGATATGAATAGGCAGTTTTCAGATGAAGAAATCAAAGCTCTCTATAGGTGTATGAAAATATGCTCTAAACCACTTTTAATTAGAGAAACGTAAATTAAAACAACCCTGAGGTATCACCTCAAACTGATTAGAATGATTAGTATGACAAAAAAATGAAAATGATAAAAGTTGGAGAGAGTGTGGGAAAGTTGGTACACTACTGCACTGTTGGTGGAGTTGTGAATTGATACAACTTTTCTAGAGAGTAATTTAGAGCTACGCCCAAAGGGCAATGAAACTGTGCATACCCTTTGATGAAGTAATACCACTACTTGATCTATATCTCAAAGAGATCTTTTTTCATCCTCTGTTATGTCATTTTTGCTATAGCTATTTTTATGTTATTGTGAATTAATTTATTTTTAGTTTTCACCATTCACTTCCACAAGATTTTGAGTTCCAAACTTTATCCCCATCTCTCCCCTCTTCCCACCCTAAGATGGCATGCATTCTGATTACCCCTTCCCCCAATCTGCAGTCCCTTCTATCACCACCACTCCCTTTCTCTTATCCCCTTCCCTTCTGTTTTCCTGTAGGGCAATATATATTTCTATACCCCATTGCCTGTATATCTTATTTCCCAGCTGCATGTAAAAACACTTTTTAACATTTGTTTTTGAAACTTTGAATTTCACATTCTTTCCCTTCTTCCCTCCCCACCCACCCTCTTTGAGAAGGCAAGAAATTCAATATAGGTTATATATGTATAGTCATGCAAAACACTTCCATAATAGTCATTTGCTCCATTCTACCTTCCCCTTTCTCCTACTCTAGGTTTGCTAGGGCCCCATCTGTGCCAATGCAGCCCACGCTGGACTTCGTTCTTCTCTCAGACTGGTGCAACAGACCTTTCCTGTTGACCTTCTGGGTTGTTGTGGGCTGGAAATTTGTCACATTCTGTCATTTTGTGGGTTCTACTGCTCTAGAATTTGTTTAGAGTTATTTTTACAAGTATTTGTAGGGGCTTGGGGGAGAACTCAAGCTTTCACTCCACCATCTTGGCTTTGCCTCCCTCCCAAAGAGATCTTTAAAAAGCAAATATACACATTGCATGTACATGTGCAAAAATATTTATAACAACCCTTTTTGTGGTGGCAAAATATTGGAAATTGAGGGGATGTCCCTCAATTGGGGAATGACTGAACAAGCTGGGGTATATGAATGTAAAGGAATATGATTGTGCAATAAGAAATGATGAGCAGGAAAATTTCAGAAAAAAACCCTAGAAAGACTTGTACAAATTGCAGTTTTCACTGCAAAGTGAAATGAGCAAAACCAGGAAAATGACATACACAGTATCAGCAACATTGTGTGATGGTCAACTATGAATGACTTAGCTCTTCTTGGCAACACAATGACCTAAGACAAATACAAAGGATTCAAAATGAAAAATGTTATCCTCATCCAGATAAAGAACTCTGAATACATATTGGAGCATACTTTTTTCACTTACTTTATTTTTTTCATTTTTTTTCTTTTGATCTGTTTCTTCTTTCACAGCTGTGACTAATGTGGAAATATGTTTTACATAATTGCACATATATAACCTACATCAAATTGACTACTATTTTAAGAAGAGGGGAGGAGGGGAAAGATTTGGAGAGAAAAATTTGGAATTCAAAATCTTATAAAAATGACTATTAAAATTGTCTTGTAGAGGATTCTGAGAAGTTGGTAGAATAGGTCAGAAAATTCCAAGCTCTCCAGATTTCCCTCACAAAGAGGACAAAATAGCACTTCAGGGTGAATGTAGAGCAGTAAAAATAAACAAGAATTTAGGCAGAGCAGCAGATATCCTGGAACAATGGGAGAAGAAGGGAAGGAAAATGCCAGAACTGAGGTTTGGTCCCTGTGAAGTGTAAACACCTCCAGGCTAGTTCCACTGAAACAACAAGCAGCAATCCTTGGGGCTATCTAGGTTTTGAGGTAGTGGTAGTGAGGACAGTGTGGTGAGTTGGGCATCTATCTGAGCAGGGTAAGATTGAAGGAGTCTCGACTGATAAGAGACACCAGGCCCAGCCGTGCTGCTGAGACATGGACCTGCACAAGAAAGAACCAGTACACGCCCCAGTGATGGCAGAAGCAGGGGCAGGGACATAGCTGGCTGTGAACACTTACAGGAAGGTGGTGCTCTTGGTTTCAGTTACAAGCCAGAGGGGAGAACTGAAGGAGGACTGATGCCAGAGGTACCACCCCAATACCTTAGGACTGAAGATGATTACAACAAGTTGCTATAAACAACAAAAAAGAAATGTTAAAAAGTGAGCAGGCAAAGGAGAAAGAACCCAACCATAGAAAGTAACTATGGGAATAGAGAAGACTAGGGTTCATCTTCAGAGGAGGATACTGAAGCAAAAAACAAAAACAAAAACAACAACAAGAAAAAAAAAACCTCTCCTAATCCAAAGGGTAATGTCAAATGGTCACCTGCCCAAAAAGAATTCATAGAAGAACTTTAAAAAAATGTAAAAAGCAAATGAGAGAGATTGAGGAAAATTTTTAAAAAAGATAAGAACAATCCAAGAAAAACAAGAAAGGTATGAAAAAAATATTAAACAGCTGGAAAAGGAGATCCAGAATCTTAAGTAAGAAAATGACTCTATGAAAATTAGACTTGGGCAAGGAGAAGCCAGTGAAGTTATGACAGACCAAGAAATAATAAAACAAAATATAAAGAATGAAAAATAGAAGAGAACATCAAACATTTCATAAGAAAAACAACATCTGGAGAACAGATCAAGAAGATAAAACATAAGAATAATTGGACTAACTGAAAGCTATGATCAAAAATTTAAAAATAGTCTTGATATAATAATACAAGAAATAATTAAAGAAAATTGTCCTAAAGCATTAGAACAAGAGGGGAAAGTAGAAATAGGAAAAAACCAATCACCACCTGAAAGAGATCCTATGAAGAAAACCTACAGGAATATCATAACTAAATTTGAAAACTCCCAGTGCAAGGAGAAATTATGAGAAACAAGAAAAACATTCAAATATGGCATAGCCACAATTAGAATCACACAAGACCTAGCAGCAGCTACACTAAAAGACTGCAGGTCCTGGAACACTATATATTGAAGAGCAAGAGAACTGGGGGTATAGCTGAAAATATCATACTCAGCAAAGTTAAGCATAATCCTGAACACAAAAAAAATGGATATTCAATGAATTGCTAGACTTTCAGAATTTGATTGCAAAAAGACCTGAACTTAATAGAAAACTTGATGTATAAGACCTAAGAGAAATATAAGGTAAACATCAAAGACTAATTACAAGGGACTCAGTAAGGACAGACTATTTTTCATATGAGGAAATGCAAACTATGTTTAGATTGTAAGTAGTAATTGGGTAGTTTGAAAGAAAGATTGGGGTAGAGTTGAGTATGATGTGATCCTAAAAAGTAATACCATTAGGAAAAGGTAAAAAGAGTAAATATCTTATACAAATGAGGTGTGAGAGGAAGAAATGATATGGAGGAGTTAGATGTGGGAGGAGGGCTGGTAGTACTGGAACTCTACTCTCATAGGAAATGGGTTGAACAGGGAACAATACATACAAAATTTAGAAAGAAAGAAGGCAAAGGAGATAGGGAGGGGAGAGAGGATAAGGGAAGGATTTTTAGAGGGAACTCTACTCACATCAGATCAATATACACACTTAGAAGGGAATAAAAGTCTTCTAAATTTATGAAGAAATAAGAGGGTAAGGGAATAGGATCAGGGGGGAGTATAGAAGTGCATCTAGATTAACGAGAATGGGATAAAGAGGTAATAACATATATTTGGAAGGCTATAAAAGTCTTCTAAATTCAGATAGAAACAAGAGGGTAAGAAGAAAGGATGGACGGAGGGGACAAGGGAGAAATCTTTGGAGGAGGTAGGTTAAGTAATAGGAGGGCAAAGTAGTGGATAGAAGTAAAGTAGATGAGTCAGGAGGGATAGGAAATCAGAAGTAAACACAAACATAAAATAAACATCAGGAATAGAATTTATTAGGGAAAAAAGAAGGGAGAATAATCATGATATCAGATAAAGTTAAAGCTAAAATAGATTTAATCAAAAGAGAAAAATAGGGATACTACATGTCAACCATATTAATCAATATTGCTTTATAGACAGTATAAAGTTTGAATATTGCTATGGTGTAGGAAACAGTGAGTTGGTGGACTTTGAAAAATACAAAAAAACTTGGACCCATGAAGGAAGATGTCATCCATTCTCAAAGAAACAGAGGACAAACAAGCATTGTATGGTCTTGCATAGGTGCATATGAAGGTACATGTCTATATGTGAGTTTAATTATAGATATCTAAGTATGTGTGTGTGTAAGTATATGTATACATATACAAATGAGTGTTTGGGTCTCTATGTGTGTGTGTGTGTCCACACTTAATTGTAGCCTTCTTGGGGGGTGGGAAGGAGAAAGGGGAAAAAAAAGAAGAAAGTAAAAAGTTCACAGTAGAGAACAAAAGAAAATTTACAAGGAAGCAAAGAAAAGATGGACAGCTCTGAACACAGTATGTAGTATTTATTATATAGGCTTTCTTGAAATGGAAATTTATTGCTGCATATTTTGAATTCTCTCTTACATTCTGCTGTGCACGTGGCAATGCTTTTTTTTTACTTTTCTTATTTTGTATTTAAGTTTATAATATGTTTCTTTTTCTTTTCTTATTGTATATTTAAGTTTAAGATAAATCAATTAAAATTGTGTTTACATATGATTGGAAAAAATAAAATACTATTAAAAAAGAAATTAATTGGGAATTTGGGGGGAATTTTGCAGAAGCTACAGATGACACACAAAGGCCAGCAGATGATACAGAAAAGCTTTAGAAATTCAGAAATGCACAAAATATGTGTATAGTATTATATAGTATCAACATGTTTTTGTCTTTTAATACCATAATAATTAAGACATTCTCTGGCATGAAGGGAGAGCCAAAAACTTTTACACAGATTTTCCAGATCATAGGGACACTACACACCTAACCCCCATGATATGGAAAGGACAACTATTTTTTTTTTAAAGAAAATAAGTACTCAGGAGAAGGAGGTTGTTAATGCAGTGAGAATAAAGGATGACTGATAGACAGCTGATGTCTTCCACTGGTATCTATATAATGTCAAAGATCTTGAGGGAAGCTTCTCAGCTATTGGATATACCCCCAGAAATAGAGGGATCACAACATGCACCAATGGAGGGAGTACCTATATTGGCAAAATCACAGATCCATCAAAATGTTGAAGCATCATCAGTATACAAATTAGGAAACTGAGACTCAAGGAAGTGTCAGTTACCAAAACTAATTTAATTAATTATTCTAGTTAATTAATTAATCTAATTAATTCTAAATTAGAAAAACTAGAACTGGGACCCAGATACTCCAAATTTGATGTTCTTTTCACTACTGCTTGAAAGGGCTCAGTATGTTTAAAAAGCCATAACTATTAACATTACCTCTGAGGTAGCTTAAAAGAGGGAGGGCTCTAGGGTAGAACTAGCTATGAATCTTGTCCCAAGACTTTATTCCATTTTACTTACCATGCCAAATAAACTTTCAAGATCTGAAGGTCATTCCAAACTTCATGATCATCCACTAAAAGATTAAGATTAACAGTGAGAAAAGTTGTAGACTTTCACAGTCATCATAATGGAATGTTCCTAAAGAACCCTGATTATAGAAACTTAAATGTCAGCATTGTTAACAATGCTATTTCTAAATTAGATACTTCCTGAAAAAACTTCACTGTCAGAAGCATCATTTATGTTCCAATATTCCATATATTTAGATGAGTTATCCATAAGAAACAATTGCCAAAGAGCATGTGCTTCTGCTTTCACAAAGATGGTTCTTCTACTAAAAAATATTGAGATAAAATTGTATTTTGTATGCAGAAACAAAGTGAAAGGGGGGAAAAGAAACTTTAAAAATATATTCTTTTAAAATTTGAGGTCATTTTAATTAGTTTTTTTTAACCTTTGTTCAACCAATATTAAAATGGATATGAGTGTTTTGATAAAAATGCAGATCAGGAGAGTCCCTACCCATTTCCTGCTAATTTAAGTAACTTTCTAAGCAAACAGGTTTTCTTTTTCTCCCATACTTCTCTTACCCCATAACGTACTGTGTAGTGCAGCACATTAATCCTCAAAAACCTTTGGAAAGAAAAAACTACCTCTGTACCTAGGAGACACTAAGTATAAACTACATATAGAAAAGTAATTATTGTCTCGTTACTTTAGCTTCACTAGAATTCACACACAGGTGAAGTTTGTTTGCTTGTTTGCTGTTTTGAGACCAGGTCTTCCTATGTCACCAAGGCTGTAAGTTCAGTAGCAATTCATGGGTTCCGTCCCAGTGCTTACCAACATGGAAGTTCTGACCTCCTCTGTTTCTGTCTCGGGTTCATTTACCCCTTCTTAGGCAACCTGGTTGCCCTCTATTCCTGAGAACTCACCCTATTGATGATAGAATTAGTATAGACACTCAATCTGTTTTAGTTCAACTACAGCTTCGAACTCCTGAACTCAAGTGATCCACCAGGGATTTCCAGTGTGCACCATCACATATGGCCAGATGAAGTTTTTAAGTCACCTTCAGTCCCACTTCTTTTTTTACATTTACTAATACCTCTAGATCAAACCAAAGCTTTTCAAGTCACAAAGAACTCTTTGTCGGAGGTGTGGTCCCAGTAAAAAAGTAATCCCCAACCAGCCACATGAACCCCAATTTGGCAGCTTCTCTGGATTCTGCTTACAGAGGTTTTCTGAGGTGGACTCTTCATTTTATGGAAGACAGATCAGAACAAATGTCTAAATGTCCTTTGTTCTGGTGAGTTAATATGAGAAGATAGGAAACTAACAAATTCTCCCTTATACTTTAATGACTTCAGTTCATCTAAAAGCCCTGTTTCATTGTACTCCTGTGCCCTTCCATTCCCCAAAATAACTCATGTAAGAGTGCTGTAGAGCTCATGTTACATTTCCAGGACTCCCTGTCATCTCAATGCTACTATCTGCATAAATACTAGTATCTAAAAACCAATTACATTTCAGCTACCTTGGTCCAGTCACTGAGGTTATTTTCAATTTGCAGATATTTTTGGAAAGGGAGTATTTTGACTGGAACGTGAAAAACTCAATGAATTAGATGATAATAGGGTTTGTTTCCCAATGAAATATCAAAGATAATAGCAGAGAAGTCCTTGTTTCTCCCTACCACCCTCAAATTTGGATAGATTTTTAATTTAATTGAAATAGAACCTCTAGTTATTTGTTTCATTTATCATGTAAATGATTGAAGCTAGAACTATTTTCTAGTAGTCATAGCACATAAAAAAGTAACACTCAAGAGTTGGCTTTCATGCATGAAGAGTATATGCATTATGATCCAGCCTTGCAATTTAATTTACCGGCCTATACTTTATTTTACCAGTCTTCTCAAGGTTTAGGTGTTATCATATTTTAAAGGACAGTCATTTATGATCTTTTTTTCAAAATGTAAGGAACTTTTGCTTAGGAACATGAAAAATAAAAAAAAAATTAGCCGAGGATTAAAATGGGAAATATTCACATATTAGATCCTTTATTGATGCTTCTTAATTAAGGACAATATAAATATCAAAGTAATGACAGAATATTGCAATCTGTAATTTTTCACTTTTTCTTAAACTTGTATTTCTACGAAGAGGCAGATAAGCTGAGTGTGGCATGACAGTTTGACAAGTAAGTGCTAAGTGACCAATATTTTATAAATACTCAAATTTAAGGAATCTGATCAATAAGTCTTTTTCCTTAATGAAAGTAAAGAATTTTCCATATGCTTGGGAAGATGGAATTCCTGAAAAGTTCAGTACTTAAGGCATCAGGAGGTATATATCTGAAGACAGGATTTTAGTCTTCTTTGAAGTATGTTCCAGAAATGATTAAGAATTAGTAATATTAATCAAAATGATTTTAATAGTAATACAGTAATATTTTAAAGCACATTTTTAATCTGAAGGTGACTCCTAAACTTATTCTGGAGTAGAATAGAAGTTTACAGCTGGAAAGGACCTTAAGTACATGGATGGAAAACTTGGGAGAGGAGAGACATTTTTCATTCATTGTCTGTGAGAGACACATGTGGTTCCAGATGCTCTTGTCACCCAATTCCAGGCAGGAGAAAGAGAGAGATAGTTGTGTAGATAGGTAAGGGAAGCTGGTTCCTCCATATGTCTCTGATTTTCAACTTGCCTCACTAGAGACTTTGAGGAACTTCCCAAAGAGGAAAATTCCTTAAAGGGAAAATCCCCTAATGGGGGGGGGGTGTCTCATCTCATTCCTATTTAAAAAACTTATTCACTTATGTATTTTCTGGTATATTTCTCACTTGTAGAGCTTTTCTTATTTCTGATTGCTATCTGCTTGGATAAATGGGATGACTTACTATTTCCTATTTTCAATGGTCTTTTCTGTAACTAGCATTGGGTGGGAAGGGGCCAAGATAGTGGATATAAGCTTGGGATACTCTTTACCCTTAATAATAATGGACACAAGTGATTTTTTTCTAAACCATTGTGCCCCTACCCCAACAATACTACAGGAGACAGAAAGATATAATTCTAGTCTAGTACTTTAACAAAAATGTTACTTGCAGCTACTGTGGCTATGTAAGGCCAATAACACCAGCACACAGGAAGGCTGCCAGCACAGATTCTTTGATCTGCTTTTCTAAGGAAAGCAACTTTAAGGGGTTAACAATCTTACTTTAATTAAACATACATATATCATTCACTTAATTCAGGGGGAAAAGCCAGCACCCTGGACTTCAGAGAGAATACAAACAGAAATTACAAGCAGAAATTATAAAGAGAGCAAAATAACACAAATCAATAGACAGGCTTCTGCCTGACCATAGCAATACACACATAGTTACCAGAGAGAGAAGCATCAACATCTGGGTTTTTAAATCCAGGGGGATCCTTAACAGCTACCCAGAGTCTCATCTAGCCAAATCATACAAACGCTCTTCCAATGAGTGAGCCCCAAGCAAAATGCCGACCTCAGAGTATATATACACTTTTTCAGGGTCAGAGGGCATCACGACCATGTGACTCAAACCCGTGTAACCTAGGCCTTCCCATGACTTAAGGAGGTCATCAAAGACTCTCAATTCAACCAAAGACTTTTGATTGAAACAAAGGCAAGACTCAAGGCACTTGATTGCCTTAGTGCTGAGAAGTACTCCAAAAAAAAAAAAGACAACAAAAAGTCCCACTTTACTTGCCATTACAAGTATCTCCTCTGTTAGGGAACAAAACAAACAAAAAAATGACCAACTTCATCCCTTCTCCTAGTCCCCTTAAGTCTGGAACTGAAGTCTTCCTTGGAGAGGGCTGAGGAAGATTCCAAAGATATTTAGACAACTCATGTGCACATACACATCTTATATGGGCAGCACAACCCTTATATATGTCGAATAGGAGTGATTCCACTGAGCAATCAGTAAATGCTATTGCATTTTATGGAATTTCATGTACATTAAATAACTTCTGTGATTTCAAGATTTTTAAAATTTTGCTATAATTTTAATTTGTCTGGAACTCGTATAGGAAGGTAATCTTTTTACCTTACATACCACCCAATGTTGAAGTCTCTTAACCATCCAATATTAAAGATTTTCTTCATCTATACCCTAGGCAACTAGTTCACTCAGTGGATACAGCCCTGGTCCGGGCTTCAGGAAGACCCAAGTTCAAGTCTGGCTCAGATACTTGCCTGCTGTGTTACCCAGGACAAATCACTTTATGGCTTTCTGCCTCAGTTTCCTCTACTGTAAAACAGGGACAAAAATAACCCCTACCTCCCTGGGTTGTGGTGAAGATCAAATGAGATAAAATTTGTAAAGTGCCTGTCACACAAAAGATGCTTAATAAATGCTTATTTCCTTTGTTTCATCCTCTAATTACCTATATTTTTTAAGCTCTTACAAGTTGAAAGCAACATTATTTTTACTGAAAAGCTTTCATAACTGATGCCAATAGCAACACTATCCTCTGGCAGGCCAAGGAGCACTGGCATAGATAGATAATAGATAGATGGATAGATAGGTAGGTAGATAGGTAGATAGATACATAGATAGATGAATGGAATGGCCATAAAGACCAATGCTAGCTCTATTATAATTCAGTCATGAATGACATGTTTCCTGTTTGTGGTCATGTGCTTCATTTTAGGACATATGTTTTAGGGTGACTTCTATTTTCACACATGCCCACTGTATTCTATATGTCAAAATGCAGCTTTTGTATCCAGCCCACATGACAGACCTCTAGGCAGATATGTACTTCTTGCTGAGTTAGAGGTCCATTCTGATGGATGTACATGTGTCACATATGTTCTTTTCTCTTTGGTCATAAGGGCTATGAAATATGCATATAGCATATTTATCTTCTCAATGCAAGTGGGAAAGTTTATTTCTAGACAATTCCCACAGTGTCCTCTGGCATATAGGATATGAGGATGCCAAGAAGGCAAAAGAATTGTTCTACATGGGAAAATCCTTTTTTTCTGAAGTTACCCTTATTCCAGTGAGTGAAGACTCTTTCAAGGTTCCAAACATGTTTGCCATCATCCTCCACAAATTAGTACCAGTTGTTGTATTCAGACTCTCGGGATAAAGCCAGTAGACACTGAAGATACATGAGGAGAAGAATATGCTCTTTGGGAGCAAGGAAACTTAAAAGACCCTTTGTGTTCTCCAAGGACCCTAATGAGCTGTTCAGGGTGGTGGATCAGTGGGACAGCAAACAGCAAGGAAACTCCTTCCTTTTCATGAGTCCTACTGTCCTTTGTATACTTCTTGTTTACTCATAATACTTGCTATTCCTTGTGGAGGGAGAAAGAAAAAAAGAGGAAAAAATGACTTTCATTTTATAACCCAAATGATCAAAATAAAAAGTTGTTCAGTCCTAGCTAAGCACTAGAAATCTCCCATCTTTACCTATGAGAGGTTCTCTCTAATAGAGCCTTTGCTGCTCCCTTGTCCAATAGGACAAATGTGATCAGAAAGGGGGCTTGTGCTTGTGTGTCCAAAGTGGAGAGTTATATTACTTTCTCAGTTGGCTGATAGATTAGCTAAAGACTGCCTCAGTTTGCATCTATTCAAATAAAGTGATATGAACAAATAATGCAATTATCTAGATAGTTTTGGCCAAAATCTGCTTGTATTTCAGCTTTCTGTCTATTTCAAGAGAAAGCATTTGGGGCAGTCATTTATCTCAATCCTCTACTTCATTTTGGATTGTAGACACAGCATTATTGTTAATGTTTTCAAACCCTGAGTTTTTAGGGATTTAAATATAGTTCATTTATTTATTCAAGACATAATTTGTAATTATGCATTTTATGTTTATATTTCATCACATAATAGTGAAGAAAGTTAAGAGAGAATTAAAACAATCTCTGGGTAAAGAAAGTTTACCCAAAAGAGCCCTTTGCTCTATATATTCAAATAATTGAAGTAAAAAAAATGTTATCTTTTTTAACATGAATTATCTGGATAACTGCCTCATTTCATTCTACAGCTTTAGCAGGATACACAAAAGCACTAGTGTACATGAAGAAAGACAGAAATCTATAAAAGACCCAGGAAACTTACTTCTTTGACCAAATGAATAAAGTGCCATTTATATGTGTTATCCCCTCATTCATACCAAAATGTCCCTGACCACATCTTAGAATTTAATTGCAAGGAAACACATGTAAACAGACAAGCAGGGTTTCATTCAGGTAGCATCCCTAATGGCTTGGTGCTGCCTTGGTATAGTTCTAACCAAATTTCCCAGAGCCTGATTTTGCACAAGAAACTAAGAGGCTCGATGACCTTGGCTGACACTTTCTTTTGTGCTTTCTTTTCCTATGAAGTAGATATACCACTTTTTCTTCTGAGCATAACAGGCTAAAAACTTTCTTTCTGAAGAAGTTCGCAAATGAATTATGAAAGTTTTATTTAAGTGGATGACTATAAAAATCCATACATCTATATTGTTGGTGCTTTAACCACACATGCACATGCACACACACACACACACGCACACACACACACACCCCTGAAACTCTTGCCTCCAAAATAGTCAATCACTGTAAATTGCAGGCTGTTTTATAATTAACACCTAAAACCTGCACCTTTTGAGGCAAGGAAACAAAAGCCTTGTTTTCTCCAATCCATTAGCAGTCCCACAGTACATTTTGCTCCCCATTCTATTTGTTTTTAATTGAAACCTCAGTTATAATGAAACCATTGTTACGGAGTATAGAATGCTGCTACCTTAACCCAGATCAATTTGCCTGGATTTCATGTACATTAGTATATTATGAAAGATCAAATATCACATGCAGCTGACACATATTGAATTAGTCCTTTAGTAACCTTGTATTCAGTGTTTCAAGTTTGAGTTACTGTATTAAGGCACCATACTTAAAAGGCCGTTGGGAAAGCAAACTAAAATGATGCTTGAGGGAGAAGTGCTAGATGTGTTATGAAATAGGTGACAGAAGTAAACTCATGTGGTTGATTCATGTGTTTGCAACCAAGGTGCTAATTACACTGAGGACAAGTATTAAAAGAGAGACAAAACACTGGAAATCCAGGGCTCTGGGTAGGGGGTGTAATTTTATTTACACAGATAATGAAAGATTAAATGGGGAAAAAACAATGGATAAGAAATTCTCCATTTAATCTTTTTATAATTAGCTAAGAAATGTTTGAATTAACAATACCAATCTAAGTAATGCACTATGTGTGTCAGATATTGCATTTTAAATTAATTCTTGAAATAGTTTCTGGTGTGTCCTACTTTACTTCAATTTTGATAAATTAGTTTAAATTCTCTTTTGATGGGAGTCCCATAAAACACAAATTAATATTCCATCTGTCATTTCTTTTTATATTGTACAATAATTTTAAAATATTTTAAAGGGTAGGTCTACACACACCAGAATAAAACCCTTTAAGTTGGTTTGATCAATTTCACCAGTTGAAAAATAAAAATGGAAAATAGAGCCATTTGGTACCTTGGTCATGTGGTCTTATGGTTGAAAAAAGTGCCAGACTTTATGTTTCTTCTATAAAATGTGACCATTAACATTCACAATTGCTTATGGTTGAAAAAAGTGCCAGACTTTATGTTTCTTCTATAAAATGTGACCATTAACATTCACAATTGCTTATTTATATGAAGTGATTTGTAGTCACTTTTGGCATTTTCTAGTAGAAGACCCAGGCAGAGTATTTGTGAATGGCTACAGTTGTACAATTAGTTTTCCTACCAAACTTAATATTAATTTACAAACTTCTCATTTCATTGCTCTTTAGAAATTTCATCCCTGCTATCATCTGTGTGGTAGTTACCTTTAGGATCCTTTATGGCTAGTGGTCAGTTTTCCAAAGGTGGGAAATTTCCAAGCAAACTTTAGCAGACCCAAGGGCTATGGCTCTAAAGATGTCCTCAAAATTCCATTTGGTTGTTCCTGGTTCCATTTTTATTTTATACATTTTGTTAGGGATATTTTCACAAAGGTTCCAGTTATACTCTTAAAAGTACATTTTCTCATTAAGACATAAGGGTTATTTTACCTTGTTCCTCACATTTTCAATTTTTTTTAAGTTTTGCATACAGTCACCAAATTACACAATAGCAGTATCACAAACCAATAAGTTTGATATGAGTCACAATTATTGTCAATTAAATACTTATACATAGTCCTAATGGAAGGAATTAAGTCATGTTTGCTTTACAACTGACCAGAAAATAATATGAGAAACCCCAAAATGGACATGCAGGATGCTGAGGAACAAATACCTTGATATCAAACATTTTCAGTGAGTTTAAGAAGTGACTAGAGGAATCTTTGGCCCTCATTTTTACTTTTAGTTTTGATTTTATATAACTAAAAGGACAACTTTAGATTATTGAAATGCCTTTTTCTTCATGAAGCCAGCCAGACATTTATCTTATTATGTACTATTTGTCATTAGTTGAGAGTATCTCTATCAGCATCTTCCTTTACAAATATTTCATGCTGGACACATTAATTATGTTTTCCTTATTTCCTCCATAATTTGAATTATTCTGTGAACAGCTATGTAGTTCAGTTAGAAAAGCTCTCACACACTTTGCTCTTTTTTTAAGTTTAGAAGCTTATGTTGACATCTTTGCTTTCTGCCTTTGTTCAGACAGACAGCTTTAAGTTTCCATTCCTTTATGAATGATAGTCTTAGGAAGGGATTTTATATACTTAATGACATTATGGTAACCAGGAAAGGAAGAGGTCTCATTCCTCAAATACTGTCATTGCCAGGCATTTAAAACGTATGATTTTATTATGTTGGAGAAACAGCATCAGGTTTACCATGAAACTTTCTCCCACTATTATAAGTGGGCAGGAAAAATGAACTCCACGTGACAAAATGACTACAAAGAAAATTAATGCAATCAAGTCATTAGTAACAACTCTGTCCATATCTGCTAAATATTTTCAAACTATTCTAAAAAAACACACCCAGAAGGCAAACTAGCAGTGAATAGAAACAAAATGGTCAGCAGCGTGTGTCGCATGTTATTTGAATGGAAAGTAATTTATCGCGTCTGAAATAAAAGCTGTTTATTCTTGTGTTTCACTGTCTGTAACAATCTTTACAATTTATCTGTGAAAAAGTGAGAAACTGTACCGTTATTAGCATATGAATACTTGACACATCAAATTGGCTGTACACTAACAGAAGGACATTTGCTATTGGTGTATGCACACAGACAAAGCAGCCATTTTGGAAAAAAAAAATGAAATGGTGTGGGTATTTAACCCTTTACTTATCTGTGAAGCTTCACACCACTGCTTTTCATTACAACAGCTTGGCAGCTAGGGACAGGATACTTTCATAGCATATGGAAGTAATGTGACCACGGATTATGGTGGTAATATTTTGATGATATATTCTTGGAGAAAAAGACCAGAATGAGACTAGGAATAAAAGATGCGTGTATGCTTGTGTATGTGTGTGTTTGTGTGTATGTGTGTGAGACTGTGGTGTGGGTGTGCATGTGCCAGGTGGGGGAGGGAGGGAGTCTGCCAGTGTGTGGAGTGTACAGAAATGAAACAATGCCCACGTACAGTTTTATTTCATGGCAACAACATAGTGGGCCTTGGGTCAGATGTGTGAAACTATTTCTCAAAGAAGCTGCATACATAATTGAGGCCCTCTGAAGGGTTCTCAGTTGAAGTTGCCAGGCTACATTCATTTCAAAAGCAGAGCCATTTGTTATCAAATTTAAATTAACTCTCTGAGCACTGAACTTGTATTTTAGAGCACTGCTTTACTTACAGTACTTAAAATAGCTGAAAGGGGGAAAAATTGTGCCTAGAAAATCAAAACAGCACAATTCCCATAAAGCCCTGAAATATTTCCTATATTTAGGCTTGCAGTATGCACTAATCTTTTACAGAATGAATTTGGAAGGATCTATTTTGACTGACTGTTAGCAAGCCTATGTTCTCCAATATAATTTTCATAGTAGAAGATTTCATTTTAAATCCATACAAAAATAGATACATAGTTCCAAATGACTTCTCATCTTTTATTGGGATGCTAAAGCTCCCCAATATTAAGTGACCTTTTCTACTATGGGACTTAGAATGCCAAAATACATAAGTGATTGAATTGCACAGTATTTATCCTGCTCACACCAATGGATTTCAATTCTTGGCTGTAAGACCATCTAGTTCTTTTCTTCAGTCCGTATGGCTTCATTCATTACTTTAAGCTAAGTTGACTCAGACTAGCTAGTGGACATTTTTATTAATTTTGCCAGTTGTTGACACAATGAAACCTTGATGGTGTTTTAGTATCAGCCATATAAAATACTGACTCTACATTTGGGCTTCCCTACAATTCCTTATCAAAGAAATGATTTTCCAATGTGCCTGAGACTGACCATATATTTCTTGTTTAGTTCCACACCAACAGCATAATTGTACATTGTGCTCTTTTAGCTTTTTTTAAAGATGGTTAAAGTCTTTTTTTTCCCACCTCCAAAGTCATCAAAGCTGCCATTTTCTACTTGAATTAGTTACTCATTCCATTTTTCTTCTTCCCATTTCAACGAAAGTTAAAACTAGTTACAGGTCAGACTTTTAGTCTTGTTAAGTTTATTACATGGACCTAAATATAGCATTCTGTCCAATCAATGGTATTTTTTTTTCCTTTTTGAAATACAACCTTAAGACTTTTAATCTATACCTCTTTATCTTTATAAGATGCTGATTTGTTAGAATCAAGTAAAACCTGTAGCTTTACTTGTTGTAGCTATTGACATACATGTTAGTGAGACTGATTGAGTGTGCAATGGACAAAAGAATTTGCTTTGTAAAGGCACGATTTTAAATAGCATCAAAGATTATGGTGTTAAATGAGAACTTTAAAGTAGATATTGTAAGAATATCTTACCTTTCCAGGAAAGCATACACAGAATGTCATTGTCTTGGTTAATGTTATTGCCTCCGTTTGTAAACAATTAGTAGTCACTAATTATTGCTAGAGTTGTATAAAACACAGAAATATCTATAAATATTATAAAAATAATCTGCATATCCTTTAAAAAATGAAAGAGACAGGGAGGTACCATTGTATATTTCTCTCAAATTGTTGAATGAACACATATATACATACATACAGAAAGCCTGTCAGTCTAACTTTCTTACCTCCTAATAATATGTGTTATTTTAAAACCACAAACCATTTGCTTATTTAAAGCTCTGTGCAGCTAACAATACTACAAGGTTAGTAAATCCTACCAAGCACTCTTTGAGAATCTTGTTTATTTACTGGTGGAAGTAATGTACCATACTTGTGTATCCATGACAACACTGTAACATGCCAGAACGGTACTAGATCTTTTTTTTTGCAACTGCAATAGCAGATTAAAAGTAAGAGGCTAAATCTTATTAAATAGCAGAAGCTTTCCAAAAGATAAAACATAAGGTTTACGGGAACACATGAGACTTGCTCATCGTAATACATTTTTTGCTATTTCAAAGCTTTGCTTGGGTCCATCCATTGATTATAAATACTTCTGAATGGCAAAAATATCAACACCAGTTAAAACTATACATTTTTCCTAGTTTTTTTTCATAACACATCAAGGTGTTTTGGTAGTGTCAAGGTTAAATTGTTAATATTGGTTTTACAAGTGCTATTGGCCTATACTAGACTTCTGTCATCTTGGAATGTTTCATGTTTTATAATTTTCTCATTCTCATGCCAAGAGCCTCAATTAAAACTGTTGAATAATCCAGTAGATTATTAATATAATTGCATACTTACATTTTAGAAGCCTTTTGCTACTAATATCATTCCTCTTTTGAGGTTTGCTATCTCTTATTAAGATGATATTATTCATGTGTAAAACATTCAGTTTAAAGAAAACATAAGATTTCTCTAATTCAATATTGTTTTCTTTTCTTCTCTCTGGAAGAGCAAAACCCCACTATTCAACAAAATTATTTTTAAAACAAATATTTCCATAAAGCCAAATGTAGTAGAAGGAGCCATCAGTTTCTCCCCTTCCCATAATTAGTGCTGATTGGACTAGTAAAAAGTACAACATATCTGCTGTTCTCCTTGGTAATTTCAGAAGTATGCTAAAAATTTATATTAAAAGCTATTTTTAAATGGTTGTTGATGTTTATTTAATTTTCTAATTTTATTGCCAAGATTATATATTTTTAAGCCTAAATTAGGCTCTGAAACTATCATGGAATTTATTTGAAGTGAATTGATTAGAAATTGATATATCTTAAGTCTTAAAACACATTCTACTTTGGGACTTTCATTACTTGGACACTCTGTATCTATTAAAATCACCTGGAGGAAAAAGTGGCTGTACTGATATAGGACATTTCTTCATCAGCATTCATTGAGGAGGAGAAATCAAGTAGTAAAAATTTGAGGAAAAACCAAATAGTTTTTCTTTGACTCTTTCTCTCCCCCTCTTTCTCTCCTTCCTTCTTTGCCATTTCATTCCTTTCTATCTCAATCTCTCTCTATTTGGTTCTCCTTTCCAACCCAATCAATCTACCGTAAGTCAATCAATTCACACACAATATGTTCTGGATAAACTGTGGTACACATATGGCCATGAATTTATTTGGTAAACATATGTCTTCACAGGCACTGGATATCCTGCCAGGAGTGAGATATTCCTTTTTGGGGAATGAGGGTGGGAATTGCTTAACCACCTACAGATGTTTTGCTGCAAAAGCAAAAGAGTTGCAGTCAAAAGGCCGGAAAATGTGTAATTTGGATAATTTCCAGGTTTCTTTCTTTTTTTGAGGAAAAAAGTTAACAGCATCCCCTTTCATCTGTTTCAAGAAAATTTACAGTTATTTCTCTGTCCAGTTGTCCCCCATTCTGAAGTAAGGACAAAAGACCTGGACTTAAGCTGTCCATCTGCTGCGTAACACTGATGTTAGAATGGCTGATGCCCATTTTTTAATGCCTACTCATGTGTGCCCATGGGGCTGGAATGCTTTCATTCAGTGATTTCACAGCACTGGTATATGTCACAAAGACAAAAAAATCCAACATATTTTACAAGAATATCCTTTTTCGCGTTACAGGAGTAAGAGTCTTTTCTTCCTTGTCTTCCCCACTCCTCTAAAAAAATATATGCATACAGACAACAGGTGTAATGTGCGATTCACATCTTCACCCTCCTCTATCTCAACTAAATCAATTTTTTTTGCACACAGGAAGAGAATATGTCCTTAAACTCTCAACAATTTCACTAGCAGATCTGAAAGCACATTGTTTCCTTTTAGGATCCTGCAGTCAAGCAACTGTTATCCCATCAGAATGATCAGAATAAACGATCCCATTGATCACAAATTAGAAATGTGTCATCCTACAGAAGGAAGCCTGGCTGCTCCTCTTCCTCCCTCTCTCTCCACTGGGCAAAACCCGAGGATCTGTTTCAATAGTTGCCTTACTCTGATGTTTTGCCAAGTAAGTAATGAACTCTATGTACTCCTGGGCATTACCATGTGAGTGTAGAGGGGGCTGCTCAGCATCTGCATGGCTTACCTCTCTAGGCTGCTCTGAGAACAGTGGCAGGGAGTTCTGGGGATGGCAGTCAGGCAGGCTACCACTGCAGGTGAAAAGGCCAAGGTAAGGCAGAGAAGACTCATCTCATCCCCATTACAGAAGCCATAAAGAAGCAGAATCTGGCAGAATGTCATAGCTTCCCTGCAGCTGGCTCTCAATATCTAATATCCACAACATTTTCAATAATTAAAGCACTGTCCACTCAGGATGCTTTATTTGTATGTTTTCATCGTCATTCATGATTCACTTTCACATCATTGCTGAAATGAATACAGTTCATTCCAAGTGGTCTAACTATGAAGAAGTCTATATAGTCCCTTGATGAGGCTTGTGAGTGAATGTGTTTGAAGGTCAAGAGAGCCTCCTTTTGTATTATTTTTGAAAATTCTTGTTCAGAAGGCCATATTTATTAATTCCTTTGTTCAGAAGCAACAACAAATATTTCAAGCACAGAGAGTGTCTACAACCATACTGGATTCTGTAGACATTTGCAAAGCACAGATTAGACATGGCTTCCACCCCAGGGAGATTACAATCTTATATTATTAATAGAATAAGATAAAGAAGGTTGAACAGACTAGGAAAAGTTAATAAATAGCAGTCAGCTCTAGCCCTACTCTTTCCTCCCTTCATTCATTTACTGGTGCTAAAGATGCTCTGGTTGTCTGCAGTATCATTTTTAGTGTTTAGTTAACATGGGCGGCCTTATTGACTAGGATATCAGGGTACCAGAGAAAATACTTTGTATTCCTGAAACATTCATTACTGGAATAGATAGATATATATAGAGCGAGATAGCATATATAGATAGATAAATATATATACATATATATGTAAATATACATATAGTTATGAAGATCTTATTACAGTATCTAATTTAAAGTTCTTATATAACATAAATATACAGACTATATATACTACATAATATACTATCTATATACATATATATGTGTATATATACATACATATACACGCATATATAAATTATATATATAAGTATATATATAATATATATGTATGATTCATGTATGTAATTCATTAAGAAATTCAAGCCAGAAATCTCTTCAGGCCCACTTAATAATAATCATCATAAAACTAAAGTAGCATTTAGAAAGCAATTAGAGGTTGCAACTTCAAAAGTATCTATGTCGTATCAATTGTATCTGTAATATAATATCAAGTATAAAAGGCCAACAGGATAAAGATATAGAGTTAAAACCATGAACTTTTCGTATTTTGTATAGATGGTATGTTTGGGACAAGAATAGATAAAAAAGGATGCTGTTGAACTCCATAGTTAAAGTAATTGAAGCATCCAAGGCAAATGGAGGATTATCCAGAAGTGATGCACGACTTGTTTGACTATGACATGGTAGAGTAATTATTTCACTAGCATAGCACGTGTTTTAAAAGGTTAGGGTTGATGAAAAGATCTTGTTAAGATAGGGACATTAAAGGGTACAGAAGAGCATAGTTCTCCTACATACACTCTTAAAGGTCTTCAGCTCAAAAAGTTATCAAGAAATCCAGAGAAACACATTGGCAAGCTCTTTTGTATAACCTAAAACTGTACAAAAGATGGCCACTACTATATTAATAAAAGAAAGGATCTGCCAGGAAAGCCAGTATGAGCTCAAGTGAACAGGCCTGAAGTTGGCCAATTCTTTTGACACAGGAAGTCTGAGAGGAAATGGAATATCAAGGCAGTGCTTTGATTGTGCACAGTTAACTGCAGGGCTCAGATCAGGCACACTGAAGTCTGCAAGAATTCTGAGATGACACCCTGGAAACCAAAAACTAATGGCAATAACACAAGAAATTAAAACTAGGACCAAATGGACTGACAGCCTCATTCACAAGTGTGAGAGTGGGCAGAGCCCGGACCTAGCAAAATGTCCCAAATTAGGAATTGAAGAGATATAAGTAAGCAGAAGACACAAAACACTCTAAGAAGGCCTAGGTCAAGAGACACCCAAAAAGGAAAACCCAGAAAAAGAGATTAAGTTCAAAACAAATACATATAAAATCTTGGGTGGGAGGGGAAATGATTTGGTCATAAAGACTACAAGAGTTTTTGGAAGAAATATAGCAGCAAACAAAAATCAAAGAAGTTATACAGATTAGAAAAAAACAATATGAGCTCCCATCCTGGAGCAAGATAGCTCAGTCAAGAAAGAGACAGAGAGAGACAGACACAGAGATAGAGACACACAGAGAGAGACCTTGATCCCAACCAAGGGGAAAGTCCCTGAAGTCTTTAAGGAGGGAGGAGAGCTGGAAATCAGGGACATGTTGAGGATCTGGGTTTCCCCTATATGTCTGGCTTCCAGTTGTCTGGTAGCAATGGAATCAAGTAGAACTCTATGCTCACATAGACTCAAACACAGACCAGGAACATGCAGAGCTCAGATCCTGGGGCCAGTAATCGGACTTTGCCCTGCACTAGACCACTTTGGGAGCACTGAAAGTTTGCAGGTCTCCTACTTGTCACTGAGATCCTGAAATAACACAATACTCAGTACACGATGAAAGCAGTAACAGGAACAACTCAGCCCTTCCCTCTAGAAGTGTATCAGGGCCCAGGAAGTAAGCTAAAAGCATGGGCAAACAAACCAAAATGACAACAAAAGAATCCCACCATAGTGAGCTACCATAATGGCAGAGATGCTCAAAACACAAACACAGAAGGCGAAAATGACTACAAAACATCTACAAGCAATGCCTCCAAGGGAAAAAAATACAACTTGGGCTCAAACTCAGCTATAATTGCTAGGAGAAATGAAGCAAAAGTTTAAAAAAGAGTGAAAAAATTTTTTTAATAAATAAATGGAATGAAAGCACTTGAGGGAAAAAATAGGAAAGAACTGAGAGCTATGGATGAAAGAATTGAGAGGGGACTTAACAGCTTAGCATAAGAAGTACAAAACATGCCCAAGCAAAAATCACCTTAAAAACTCAAACAGAACCAAATAGAAGTCAATGACTACATGAGAAAACAAAAAAAAAATATTAAAACAAAGCCAGAAGGCTGAAAAAAAGAGAAGAAAATGTGAAGTGTCTCATGGCAAAAACAACTGACTTGGAAAACAGAGCAAGAAGAAAAATTTAAGAATCACTGGACTATGAACACCATGACAAAAAAGAGCCTAGATATCATATGTCAAGAAATCTTAAAAAAAACTGACTAGATCTCTTAGAACCAGAGGGCAAGGTGGAAAAAAGAAAGAAGTGGCTGGTCATCTCTTGAAAGAAACCCCAATATAGCAGCTCTTTTTGTGGTGGCAAAAATTGGAAAATGAGGGGATGTCCATCAGTTGGGGAATGGTTGAACAAGTTATGATATATGAATGTAATGGAACACTATTGTTCCATAAGAAATGATGAGCAGGCAGATTTCAGAAAAACCTGGAAAGACTTACGTGAACTGATGCCAAGTGAAGTGAGCGGAACCAGGAGAACACCATACACAGTAACAGCAACATTGTTTGATGACCAACTTTGATAGATTTAGCTCTTCTCAACAATGCAATGATCTAAGACAATTCTCAGTCTCATAATGGAAAATGCTATTCACCTGCAGAGAAAGAACGATGGAGCCTGAATGCAGATTGAAGCACGCTATTTTCTCTTTTTTTTCTTTCTCATGGTTTTCCCCTTTGGTTCTAATTCTTCTTTACAAGATGACTAATGTGGAAATATGTTTAATCTGATTGCACCTATATGGCTTATATCACATTGCATGCCTACTTGGGTAGGGGAAGGGTGGGGGGAGAAAATTTTAGAACTCCAAATCTTATAAAAGTGAATGCTGAAAACTAAAAATATTTTTTTAAAAAAAAAATAAAAAAGAAACTCCAAAATGAAAACTCTCAGAACATTAAAGCCAAATTCCAGAGCTTCCAGGTAAAAGAAAAAATACTACAAGCATCCAGAAAGAAAGAATTCAAGTACTGAGGAACCACAGTAAGGATGTCACACAATTAAGCAGCCACAACTATAAAGAAATGGAGAACTTGGAATATGATATTTCAGAAGGCAACGAATATGGACTTACAACCAAGAATAACTCCTCCCCCACATCACCAAAAAATGAATATAATACTACAGGGGGAAATGAATCATTAATGAAATTGAAAACTTCCAAGCATTACTGATAAAAAAACTAGAACTGCAAACAAATTTTGAATTTCAAACACGGGAGTGAAAAGAAATATAATAAGGTAAACATAAAAGAATAATAATAGAGGACTAAACAAGGATAAACTGCCTATATTAAAATATAGTCCCTCTCAGCTCTTTAATCATCATATTTTACAGAGGGAGTCCAATTCTTCAAGGCCTGGAATTTCTTCTATTGGTTTTTTATTTGGTTCTATTGATTCTGTTATGTTTGGATGATCTTATGGGAAAAAATGTAGAGAGGGGAAGAGGAATACACTAGGAGGAGAAGGGAAGAGAATGTAGAAGATTAGGGCAAATTATCTCACAATTAAGTGAGAGCTATATAATCAAGGAGGTGGGGAGGAGTGGGACTGACTTGAACCTTACTCTTATTTGAACTTGTCAAATGAAATAAGAATGCATACCCACACAGATGAGTACAAAAAATATATTTCATTCAACAGGGTGATGGGAGAGAAAAGGATGAAAGAGAGAGGAAGAATTAAAAGGAAGGTAGAAGATTAAGGGAGGCATTAGTCCTAAGCAAAACAAACTATGGATGTACAAAAACATTTGTAACTCTTTTTGAGATGGCAAAGAAGGAGAATCTGAAGGGGTATACATAAATGGGGGAATGCATGAAAAAGTTATATTATATAAATGTGATGAAATACTATTGTGCTGAACTCTTAACAACCTAATGACCAAGCATGATTCCAGAGAACTAATGATGAAATACTCTACGTATCTCATGATAGAAAATTGAATGACTCAAAATGCAGAATGAGACAAATATCTTTTTGGATTTAACCAACATGGAAGTTGTCTTTGATTGACTATACATGTCTGTAAAGGGTTTTGTTTTTCTTGTTTACAAACTGGCAGTAGGAGAGTGAAAAGGTGAATTGTATGTGATCAAAACAGAAACATTTGTTAAAAAAGAATTGGAGGGTTAAGTAACAAGTCATAGGATCACTGATAATTTCCATGAAAGAAAATGAAAACAATAAGATACTACACTAAAACTTTTGGGATGAAGCTAAAGATATTTAAAGAGAAAGGGAATTCAAGTACTAATATCAGATATGAAAAGGGGGTATTCACAACAATTGAAATAAAAGAAATTATTAGAAATTATTTTGCCCAGCTATATTCCAACAAAATTTTCAAATTAAATGGATTTTAAAATTATTAAATACTTACTAGATAAACAGAAGAAGAAACAAAGAAATGAAATGCCAACTTTAGAAAAAGAAGTTGAAAAAGCCATAAGTTCAATTTCAATAAAAACAGCTTGAGGATCAGATGATTTTAGAAGTTTATTCTAATTCAATTGGGGCAGAAACCTAGGCTGGTCAATTTAAAATTGCCTAGTGTGAGAGAAGGCTGAAATACTTTGAGACCCAGCTCCCAAGGAAAGCAAAGTCAGAGGGGAGGTCAGAAAGTAAACAACAGAAAATAGAGGAGGGAATGACCAGACTAACCAAAGATCTGAGAAAAAAGAAAACTCAAAGACTTCAGAATAAGCAGATAAATCAACAGGGAAAACACTAACATCTGGAGGAAATATGGCTTCTAGATCTAGTGAAGGAGTTCAGGCATCTATGAATAAATACGGCAAAATGAATCCAACACTTGATGAGACAGAGAATGCTGTGGAATGTGAGAAGAACATGGAACCACAAAATGTGGTTCAAAAGAGAAATGAGAATTATGAGAGCAGATGATAACCTGTACAGCAAAAGTAATGGTCAGAATAGAAAAACTGGAACCTGTGGTGGCAAGCCTCACCAAAGAAACTAGAAGAGAGAGCAATAGATTGGGAATGCAAATATACAGAAATAAAGGACAACCTAGAAGAAGAGAAGCAAAAAACAAGAACACCAAAAGAAAACATACTTACTGTGTGAGCAAAATATACTGATCTCAAAGACAGTATGCATAGAAACAACCTAAGGATGACAGGACTCCTAGGAGAACATGACAGGAGAAAAAACCTCAGCACTATAATGAAGAAATAATAGAAGAGAACTTCTGAACATAGAAAATTAAATATGAATTGAAAAAAAAACTGATAGGTTGCCTCCATTTAAAAAAAGGCTAAAAACTCCATGACATAATAATGGTTAAATTTAACAAATAAATTTAGAAATTAAATGCTCGTTAAATGAAGTAAAAGACTTTAAATACAAAAAAAGATATTTGGATAATACAGAATTATTTTGCACCCACCAGAAAATTCAAGAGGGAACAGAAAAATGTGTTCTGAAGAGCAATGGAACTCAAAATGCAGCCCGGAGTGATATACTCTATAAATCTGAACTTCACCATAGAAGAAAAAAGATGTACACTCAATAATAAAGAAGAGTTTGAAATATTTTTAGAAAGAAAGCTGGAACTAAAGAGATTGTTTGCTTCTTAAACACCCCCAAAAACAGTAATTCAGGAGGAGTTAATAATGCAGCAGTCAAGGACAGTAACAACAGACCAACAATAGGGAGACCAGTAAAAGACTTCATTCTAAATGTATGTAAGGAGACAGGGATGAAGGCAGAAGTCTGATGGAGATCACAGTGATAGGCATGGGACATTATGGATAGAACCTAGTGACACCCTGCCTATAGGCAAATTGAAGTTTTTTGTTGGACTGCAATGTAACATGGGAGGTTACATGAGTAGATGGAAAAAGAGGATGGATACTGAAGAGAGTGAGAGAAATCCTCTCTGGAAAGGGTGCAAAAAAAAAATATGAAATCTTTAAAACTAATGAATAGGATGAGTTGAAGGGAAGGAGAGGAAAGGAGAATCTTCTCAACTAACTGAAAGAGGAAAAACAGGTAGGGGGCATAATTATATAACCAGATGAAAGGAAGAGAGAAAAAAGGACCTAATAAGCAAAATCTCAAAGGGAAATGGCTAACAAAAAAGAAGAGGTGGTCAGAGGGGAGGGGAAAAGAGCCAGTGGGAATAAGGCCACCTTAAAAATATTAAGGTAAAGTAACTGAAGTACTATTAGAGTACCATTATATTATGGTATTGTATTATATTATATTATATTATATTATATTATATTATATTATATTATATTATATTATACTGTATTGTATTATAGTAACTGAAGTACTATTAGAGGAAGCAGAAGAAGAAAAATCATAACTTGAAAAAATGTTAAAGAGAGATGGAGGAAAATAAAAACCTGGAGGAATATTTGGGATAACTATGATGGTATAAAAAACAAAAGTCATCAGTAAAAACAAAAAATCCACAAAACAGTAAATCACTGAAAAACAACTTGATTCTATCAATGCTATCAACACTTCAAAGAAATATTTTAATAATGTAAATATAAAATATGTTCAAATATATAAATATTATATATACATACATATATGTGAGGAAGAGATCATATCAAATTCCTTCTATGATACAAATACATTCTTCACACTTAAGCCAAGGAGACCAATGAAGAGAAGAGAAACTATAGACCAAATTCCCTAATGGATTATGCAAAAATGTTGAATAAAATGCTAACATATGGGCTACAATAATTTATTTAAAATATTATATGCCTTGACGAGGTTGAATTCGTACCAAAAATTCAGGGCTCTTTTTTTTCTATTTTAGGAAAAATATAAATGCATTATATAATTTTTGACATTTTCATTATTTATTAATATCTTTAGTTTTAATATGTGTCATTTCTTTTTAAAAATATATTTATTTAATATTTTATTTTCTCCAAATACATGTAAAAATATTTTTAACATTCATTTTTTTAAATTTTGAGTTCCAAACTTTCTCCCTCACTCTTTCTTTCCCTTCCTCCCTCATTGAAAAGGCAAGCAATTTGACATAGATTATACATATACAGTCATGCAAAACATTTCGTATTAATCATGTTGTGAAAGGAAATGCAGATCAAAAAATAAAGAAAGTTTTAGAAAATTGTACTTTGAGCTGCATTTGGACTCCATAAGTTCTTTCTCTGGAGATGCATAGCATTTTTTATCATTGGTCCTTCAGAATTATCTTGCACATTGTATTGCTGAGAATAGCCAAGTCATTCACAGTTATTCATTGCTGTGTCAATGTCATCCTTATTCTGCTCATTTCACTTTGCCTATGTTTGTATAAGTCTTTCTAGGTTTTTTCTTAGAGCATCCTTCTCCTCATTTCTTATAGCACAATTGGATTCCATCACAACCATATACCACAATTTGGTCAGCCATTCCTCAATTGATGGATATCCCTTCAATTTTCAACTATTTCCCACCACTGAAAGAGTTGCTATAAATATTTTTGTACATATAGATCTTTTTCCATTCTATATTTTATTTCTTTGGGATACAGACCTAGTACTGATATTGCTGGGTTAAAGCATAAGCATGGCTTTATAGTCCTTTGGGCATAGTTCCAAAATGATCTCCAGATTGGTTGAATCAGTTTACAACTCTTCCAACAGTGCATTAGTGTCTCAGTTTCCCCACATCCCCTCCATTTTGGTCAATCTCCTTTTCTGTCACAGTAGCCTATCTGAAAGGTGTGAGGTAGGACTTAAGAGTTATTTTAATTTTCATTTCTCTAATCAATACTGATTTAGAGCATTTTTCATAAGATTATAGAGAGCTTTGATTACTTTGTCTGAAAACTGCCTGTTCATATTCTTTGACCATTTGTCAACTGAAGAATGGCTCTTTTTTTTGTAAACTTAAATCAGTTCTCCAATATCTGAGAAACGAGGCTTTTATCAGAGAAAGTTGCTGTAAAATATTTTTCACAGTATGATTACCAACTGTGTTTCCCTCCACTCTATTTCCCCAATATTTATTCTCTCTCTCCTTTCCATTCTCAAAAGTGTTTTGCTTCTGACTATTACCTCACTCAATCCACCCTCTCTTCTATCAGTTCCTCTCTTAATCTCCTTCCTTTTCTATTTTCCTGTAGGATAAGATAGATTTCTATACACAAATTGAGTTTGTATGTTATCCCTCTTTGAGCCAATTCCAGTGAGAATAAGATTCAAGAGCTCCCTCTCCCCTCCCCCATCTTCCCCTTCACTATAAAAGCTCTTTTGTACCACTTGAGATAATTTACCCCATTCTACCTCTCTCTTTTACCTTCTCTTAATATATTACTCTTTCTAACTCCTTAATTTTATTTTTTTGATATCCCATTATTTTCAACTCATGCCCATGCCTTCTATGTATACTCCTAACTGTCCTATAATGAGAAAGTTCTTAGGAGTTAGAAGCACCATTTTCCCATGTAGAAATGTGGACAGTTTAACCTTATTGAATCCCTTATGACCTCTCTTTTCTGTTTACCTTTTTATGCTTCTCTTGAGTCTTGTATTTGGCATGGCTGGAATTTGTCTATAATATTCCTGGGAGTTTTCATTTTGGGATCTCTTTCAGCAGATATTCATTGGATTTTTCAATTTTTATTTTACCTTCTGGAACTAAAACATCAGGGAAATTTTCCTTGATAATTCCTTGAAAGATGAAAGAAGATAGCCTTCTTTTTTAGATCATAATTTTCAGACAGTCCAATAATTGTTAAATTGTCTCTCTTCGATGTATTTTCCAGGTGAGTTATTTTCCAATGACATATTTCAAATTTTTTCTATTTTTTTCATTCTTTTGATAGGTTTACTTGATTCTCATGGAGTCATTAGCTTCCATTTGTCCAATTTTTAAGATACTATTTTCTTCAGTGAGCTTTTCTATCTCTTTTTCCATTTGGCCAAATTTACTTTCAATGAATTTTTGTGTATTTTTTTCCATTTGGCAAATTCTGCTTTGTAAACTTCTCTTCAGTGAATTTTTGTGCCTCTTTTACAATTTGTCCTATTTTGTTTTTTGAGGCGCTATTTTTTTCATTAACGTTTTGTGCCTCCTTTGCCAAACTTTTGATTCTTTTTTCATGGTTTTTTTCTATATCACTTTCTTTTTTTCAATTATCCCTCTGCCTCTCTTATTTGATTTGTAAAACCCTTTTTGAGCTCTTCCAGGAGCTCTTTTTGTACATAAGACCAGTTCACATTTTTCTTTGAGGCTTTCTATAGAGCAGCTTCGACTTTGTTGTCTTCTCCTGAGTTTATGTTTTGATTTTCTCTGTCACCATAGTAAATTTCTATGGTCAGATTCCTTTTTTGTTCTCTGCTCATTTCTCCAGCCTATTTCTTGACTTTTAATTTTATATTGAAGCTGGGCTCTGCTCCTAGGGTAAAAGGGGCACTGTCCCAAGCTTAAGGTTTTCCATGCAAATATTTTCAGAGCTAGTTTTAAAGGTCTATAAGTTTTTACTTCCTCCAAGGTAGTATGATCTAAGGAGAGAGGTATTTACTACTCTTCTGGCCCCTGCTCTGGTCTGTGAGTGATCTATCATAAGCACTCTTCTGCCCTGGAACTGTGACCAGGATTCTGCTCCCTTGTGCCTACAAGTTCTGGTGTTCTTGTTCTCCTGCTCATCCTGGAATTGCATTCCAGGACTGCAACCTGGACTGCAACCCAGATCAGTTTATGGGCAATGCAACAGAATCCTCTACCCAGTGTCAGTAAAGGGACCCCATAAACTCCTTCTAATAAGTTGCATGACCTCCTTACCATATGTGGGCTGAGAGCTCATGCTGCCTCCACTGATTCAGTGATCCCAAAGGCCTGCTGCTGATTTGCTGGCACATGGCCTACCCTACAAGGGCCTGTGCTGGAGCTGCCTGCTCTGAACTGCACTCCACTCTCGCCCTGGTGTGATAGACCTTTTCTGCAGACCTTCTATGTTCTCTGGGCTAGAAAATTGTTTCACCCCATCCTTTTATGGGTTCTGCCACTCCAAAATTCATTTTGAGGTGTTAATTAAGGTTATTTAGAGGGGAATTGGGAGAGATCAGGCAAGTCACTACCTTTTCTCTGCCATCTAATGTATTATATCTTATCCTGAGTAAAATTGTTGGTGCCAGAAAAAACCAGAACCAGAACCAAATTCTAATGCAAACCAAAAATTTAGGAACCAAGGAGAGTTTATTGAATTACTTAGCAAGGGAGCCCCACCCCTATGTGGGCAGAGACTCACCAAAGGAACTAAAGTACAAACTTATATAGTTTTCAATTTAGGCAGGAGATGAATTAGGTATGGGGTGCTATAGGATTGGACAGGGCTGTTGCTGGGGGAAAGTAACAAAAAAAGGCTCTTTTTGAGGTCAGCTATCTCTTGTGACCCTGCCCCATTTTGCCCCAATAGATTGAAATTTGCCCCAATAGATAGGACCATCATTGCTATTTCACCAGAAAGGAAGGTCCCAGGGTGGGGTTTTCAATACAGACAGGGTCAGGGACAAGACAAAATCTGTTTCTTACTCTGATACCCACTATGTTAGTAACAAAAAAAAAATCATTTTTTATTGCTAGATATAGAAAAAAAAAAGCTTTTGATGAAATACAAAACCAATTTCTGTATAAAAAAAATTAAACAGTACAGGAATAAATCAACTTCTAAAGTGATAAATAGTACCTATCTAAATGCAAGAGCCAGCATTATATGTAATGGGAAAAAACTAGAGGCCTTTTCAATAATATCATAGTAAAGCAAGGATGTCCATTATTATGAGGTTTTTTTTTCATACAGTGCTAGAAATGCTAGCTACAGCAATGAGGCAAGAAAAAGAATTTGATGGAATAATTAGAAAGAAAAAACAAAATCATTACTTTTTATGGGTGATATGATGATCCTATTAGAGAATCCTAGAAGATTAACCTAAATTAATTGAAACAATAACCTCATCAAAGTAGCAAGATATAAAATAAATCCACATAAGTAATCAGTTTTTCTTTGTATCTCCAGTGCTTGGCATAGTGCCTGGTACATAGTATGCACTTAATAAATTATTAATTATTGCCAATAAAACCCAGCATCAAAAAACAAAAAGAGAAATTATATTCAAAATAGCTACAGAATGTATAAAATACTTCGGAATCTACCTACTGAGATATATACAAGTATTATATAAGTACAACAATAAAACTTTATTCAGAAATACAGAACCAAATATTTAGAAATATATTTATTGCTCATGATTAGTCCATGTCAATGTAATAAATATTTCCTAAATCAATTAATACAGTTTCATACCAATCAAATTGTTGTTATTCAGTTGTATCCAACTCTTTGTGACCCCATTTGGAGTTTTTTTTGGCAAAGATTTTAGAGTGGTTTGCCATTTCTTTCTCCAGCTCATTTTACAGATGAGGAAACTGAGACAGGGTTAAATGACTTGCCCAGGGTCACGTAGCTAGTAAGTGTCTGAAACCATATTTGAACTCATGAAGATGAATCTTCTTGACTGTAGGCCTGGCACTCTAGCTACTGTGCCACCTAGCTACTCACCAAAGAAATTACAACGGAGCTAGCAAAACAACCAAATTCATCTGGTGGATCAGTGATCAAGGTAGTCAACAGTAAATAAACATTTACTAAGTATATGCTAGGCTCTGTGCTAAGTGCCAGGGTTAGAAAGAAAAGCGAAAGACTATCCCTGCCCTTGATGAAGGAGTTTAAAGTCGAATGGGAGAGATAAGAAGGAAATAAATACTTACAAACAAGCTATATCAGGATGAATGGAAAATAATCAACAGACAGAAGGCACTAGAGTTAAGTGGTAGTGGAAAAAGCTTCCTATAGAATGTGAGATTTTAGTTGGTACTTGAAAAAATTCAGGAAGTATAGGTGAAGAGGGAGCATTCCTGGTATGAGGAAGTGGGAGAGAGGGAGAGAGAGGGAGATGGGGGGGAAGGAAGGGGGCAGAGAGAGAGAGAGAGAGAGAAAGAGAGAGAGAGAGAGAGAGAGAAGTCTTTTTCTGGGAAAGAGTGTAAAAAATTTAAAAATACAAAACTGTAAAAATTAATGAACAGGACTAGGAACACAGCTAGCAAAGGCCAATGTCACTGGATTAAAGAATATAAAGGGAGATATAAATGTAAGAAGACGGGGAAGGGGTGGAAAGATTTTGTATTGCATCTTAGAGGTGATAGGGGAATAGCTTCTAGAATATATAGAGTTATAAGGAGAAAAAGGGAGAAAGAATGGGGACTAGCAATGTCAGCACTCAAACTACACTACAAACTAGTCATCATTAAAACTATTTGGCACTGCTTAAAAGATAGAAAAGTGGATCAGTAGAAGAGATTAGCTACATATGAAAAGAAGAAATGAATATAGTATTATAATGTTCAATAAGCCTAAGGATATCAAATATTAGGATAAGGACTCGCTATTAAAAAAAACTGCTAGAAAAACCAAAAAGCAGACTGGCAAACATTAGGTTTAGAACAACATCTTATACAATGTGCCATAATAATCTTCAAATGTATGCATGACCTAAATATAAAAGGATACAACATAATCAAACAATTAACAAGCATTTATTAAGCATTTACCATGAGCCAAGCACTAAATACTAAATAAATACTAAATACTGGGGATCCAAAGGAAAAAAAAAGGAAAAACCAATTCCAATGCTCAAGAAGCTTATTTTCTTTTTTTCTTTCTTTTTTTTCTCTGTATATATTGTAATATTTTAGTTTTCAATATTGATTTCCACAAGATTTTGAGTTATAAAATTTCTCCCCATTTTTACCCTCCTCCCCACTCCAAGATGGCATATATTCTGATTGCCTTGTTCCCCAGTCAGCCCTCCCCTCTTACACCCCATTCCCCCTCCAACCCCTTTCCCCTTACTTTCTTGTAGGGTGGGATAGATTTCTATGCCCCATTCCCTATATATCTTATTTCCCAGCTGCATGCAAAAAAATTTTTTTTAATTTTTTTAAGCATATGTTTTTAAAACTTTGTTTCAAATTCTCTCCCCTCTTTCCTTCCCACCCACCCTCCCTAGGAAGGCAAGCAATTCAACATAGATCACATAGGTATCATTATGCAAAACACTTCCACAATGCTCATGTTGTGAAAGGCTAACTATATTTCCTTCCGTCCTATCCTGTCCCACTTTATCCAATTTTCTCCCTTGATGTTGTCCCTTTTCAAAAGTGTTTGCTTTTGATTACCTCCTCCCCCTATATGCCCTCCTTTCTATCATCTCCCCCTCCTTTTCCTCCTTCTCCTTACTTTCCTGTAGAGTAAGGTACCCAATTGAGTGTGTATGTTATTGCCTCCTCAAGTTGAATCCAATGAGAGTAAGATTTGCTCATTCCCCTTCACCTGCCCCCTCTTCCCTTCCAACAGAACTGCTTTTTCTTGCCACTTTTATGTGAGATAATTTACCCCATTCTATCTCTCCCTTTCTCCCTCTCTCCATATATTCCTCTCTCACCCCTTAAATTTATTTCATTTTTTTAGATATTATCCCTTCATATTCAACTCATCCTGTGCGCTCTGTCTATATTCTCTTCAAATCCCCTAATACAGAGAAAGGTCTCCTGAATTACACACATCATCTTTCCATGTAGGAATGTAAACAAAACAGTTCAACTTTAGTAAGTTCTGTATGAATTCTATTTCTTGTTTATCTTTTCATGCTTCTCTTGATTCTTGTATTTGAAATTCAAATTTTCTATTCAGCTCTGGTCTTTTCACTGAGAAAGCTTGAAAGTCCTCTATTTTATTGAAAATCCATATTTTGCCTTGGAGCATGATACTCAGTTTTGCTGGGTAGGTGATTTTTGGTTTTAATTCTAACTCCTTTGACCTCCAGAATATCATATTCCAAGCCCTTTGATCCCTTAATGTAGAAGCTGCTAGATCTTGTGCTATTCTGATTATGTTTCCACAATATTCAAATTGTTTCTTTCTGGCTACTTGCAGTATTTTCTCCTTGGCCTGGAAACTCTGGAACTTTTGCCCTCTGGTTCTAGAATATCAAGGCAGTTTTCCTTGATAATTTCTTGAAAGATGATGTCTAGGCTCTTTTTTAGATCATGGCTTTCAGGTAGTCCAATAATTTTTAAATTCTCTCTCCTGGATCTATTCTCCAGGTCACTGGTTTTTCCAATGAGATATTCCACATTGTCTTCCATTTTTTCATTCCTTTGGTTCTGTTTTATAATATCTTGATTTCTCATCAAGTCACTAGCTTCCATTTGCTCCAATCTAATTTTTAAGGTGATATTTTCTTCAGTGGTCTTTTGGACCTCCTTTTCCATTTGGCTAATTCTGCCTTTCAAGGCATTCTTCTCCTCATTGGCTTTTTGGAGATCTTTTGTCATTTAGGTTAGTCTATTCTTTAAGGTGTTATTTTCTTCAGTATTTTTTGGGGTCTCCTTTAGCAAGTCATTGACTTGTTCTTCATGGTTTTCTTGCCTCACTCTCATTTCTCTTCCCAATTTTTCCTCTACTCTTAGTTGCTTTTCCAAATGCTTTTTGAGCTCTTCCACAGCCTGAGGCCAATTCATATCTTTCTTGGAGGCTTTTGACATAGGCTCTTTGCCTTTGTTGACTTCTTCTAGCTATTTGATTTGATCTTCTTTGTTAACGAAACAGGAATCTAGAGTTTGAGTTTGAGTGTGAGTTTGAGTCTGAGTTTATTTTTGCTGCCTGTTCATGTTCCCAGCCAACTACTTGACCCTCGAGCTTTTTGTCAGGATATAACTGCTTATAAAGTAGAGAGTACTTTGTTCCAAGCTTTAGGGTCGAAGCACTGCTGTTTTCAGAGCTACTTCTACTCCACCGTCACCCCAGGCTCTGTCACAGCAGCACTCCTCCTTCCCCAAGAACCACCAACCAGGACTGCAATTCAGATCCAAGCAGGGCACAGCAAGAGAATCTGCTTTTGTGCCCACAAAGAGCTCCTTGCATTCCCGCTCTGATCTGCTGCTAGATTCCTCCCACCTTGTGAGCCAGGGACTCAGGAAGCCACTGACACTGGTACTCTGGAGACAACCTCAGGAACTTCCTGCTACTGCTACCTCCACTGCTGCATGACCTCCTTTACCCCCAGAGCTGGCGGTCGGACCGCTCTGAACTCAATCCTGCAGTTTCCCCCTACCTAACCTGCTCTTTGGCGTTTGTGGGTTGAGAAGTCTGGTAACTGCCACAGCTCACTGTTTCATGGCCCCACAGTCTCTTCTGGCTGGCTGACCCTGGGTCTGGTCTGTCCTGGCACAGCCCACACTGGGCTGCCCTCCACTCTCAGCACTGTGCGATAGACCCTTCCTGGTGACTATCCAGGCTCTCCTGGGCTGGAGATCTGTTTCCCTCTGCTATTTCATGGGTTCTGCAGCTCTAGAATTTGTTCACAGCCATTTTTCACATATGTTTTGAGGGATTTGGGGGGGAGCTTAAGCAAGTGCCTGCTTTCCTGCAGCCATCTTGGCTCTGCCCCCCAAGAAGCTTATTTTCTCATTGAGGAGGTTACATATACATGTTAGTATACACAAGATAAATATAGAGTAGATGAAAGGTAGCCTTAGAAGGGAAAGCCTTAGCAGCTGGGGAAGTGCTAAAGGCCACTTGAAGGAAGTGGAACTGGAGTTCAGTCTTTAATATAGTCAGGGATTCTAAGTTAAAGGTTAGGAGGGAGAGCATTCCAGGCATGAGAGGCAGCTAGTGGATAGGGACAAAGACAAAAGATTGAGTATTAAGTGGGAGGAACAGCAAATAGGCTAGAGTGGCTGGCCTATAGGGTATGTGGAGGGTAGTAATAAGTTAAGTTAATAAGTTAAAAAATTAGAAATACAGCATAATTACATAATATAATTATATAGCAATCATGAAGCTCTTTAAATGTCAAACATAGAGATTTTATTTTATTTTAGAGGTAACAGAGAGCCGTTGGGGTTTGTTAAGTATGTTCGTATGTACGGGCAGTGACCCAGTCAGACCTATGCTTTAAGAAGATCACTTTGGCACAGACTTATGCTTTAGGAAGACCATTTTGGCCCTAGATTGGAGTGGTGAAAGAAGTAAGGTGGAGTTTAATTGGAAGACTATTGCAATAGTCTAAGCAAGAGTTGATGAGGGTTGGAACTAGGATTCTAACTTTGTGAGTAAAGACAAGAGGGTGTGTGTGAGCAATGTTATAGAAAAAGAAATGTTAACATCTAATTGGATATGTGGGATGTGGGAGAGCTCAATGTGGCAATGAAGTCACTCACATTAGTGACTGGGAGCATTGTGGTGCCCTAAACAATAGAAGTTTAGAAAAGGATGTGGTTTCAAGGAAAATTTATTGAGTTTTGTTTTGGACATGTTGAGTTTGAAGCGCTTTAGGGGAGAGAAAGACAGAGAGAGGCAGGGGGAGAGGGAGAGACAGACAGACAGAAACAGACAGTGTCAGAGAGACAGAGACAGACAGATAGAGAGGGAGAGAGAGACAGAGAGCAGAGAGAGAGAAGGAGAAGGAGAGTGAGAGGGAAAGGGAGAGGGAGAGGGAGAGGGAGAAGGAGAGGGAGAGGAAGAGGGAGAGAGACTAGAACAGAGCCTTGGGAGTCTCCCAGAGTTAGTGGGAGTAACATGGCTTCAGATTCAATAAGGAAATTTAAAAGGGATAAAAGGAGAAGTTAGACAGGTTGGGGAGGGAGGAGACCCAAAGAGTAAAAAAAAAAAGAGAAAATACACATGAGGAAAAAATGTTCAACAATGCCAAATGTTACAGAATGATCAAGGGTGGGGCTGGGGAGATGCCATTAGATTTGGCAATTAAGAGATCCCTGGTAAACTTACAGAAAGCAGTTGCAATTAAATAATAATGTCAGGAGCCAGATTCCAGAGAGTTTAGAAAAGATGAGAAGAGAAGAAGTAGAGGCACGAAGTATAAATGGCTGTAACTACAACCACACTGACATACTCAGGATGGCTGCTAGCACAGATTCTTAGATCTGCTTTACTAGGAAAGATAGCCATTTCAGGAGTCAATGATCTTCTTTAATTACATAAAATACAAACAGAGGAAATACAGAGAAGAGAAATAAAGACCAACAGACAGAGTTCTACTGCCTGAACCAAAACAATACTACTGTATATGCTTTACATTCACCACTGGATCGAGAGAGCCTTTACCTCTGAGCAGTCAGAGAGCTCTGAACATACGGCCACTCAGAGTCTCACAGGGAATCACAAGATCCTTCTCATAAGGGAGGTCCCAAAGCAAAAAGTTCACCTCTCAGAATATATACTCTTTTAGCTAATAGGCTCACTGCTTAATTAGAAACTAGGAAAAGGTGTGTAAGCCTTTCTACAAGCAAGCAAGCTTCCCTTAATGGGCTCCATATGAAGCCTATTGATGGGCAGGGAAGATCTTATTCCCCATTAACCTTACAATGGCTTTTTCAAGGAGTTTAGCTGAAAAGGAGAGGAGAAACATAGAAAGATAGCTGGTGGACATCATAGGAATTAGTGAGAGTTGTTTAAGGATAGAGAGAATTGGGAATGTTTGTAGGAAGCAGGAAGGGAACTAGTAGACAGAAGCGTATTGAAATTCAGAGGCAGGGGGTTGGAAGAATGGCAGAAACAATCTGTTGTAGAATACAGGAGAGAATGAGATCTATTGTATAGAATGTTTTTTTTAACTTGCCAAGCAAAAGAGCTATCTCATCATAAGAGATTGGATTGAAAGAGGAGATAGTAGGGAATGATGTCAGAAGGACTTGAGATGAAGAGGAGGGGAGAAGGCAGAGCTCTCAAGAATGGTCTCAATCATAAGCAAATTAGAGGAGAAAAGAAGATGATTTCCATAGTTCTGGCTAAGAGAAGAGTTCTTGACCAAACAAAGGAATTACAGGAAATAAAATGGAAAATTTTGATTACACATAATTGAAAGGTTTTGCATAAACAAAAGCAATGAAGTTAAAATGAAAGGACATATTTGTCTGGGAAAAAAGATTTTTTAGAAAGTTGCTCTGACAAAGGTCCAAAGGAAAGGAGGGAAGGAGGGAGAGGGAGGGAGAAAACATCAAGGAAGCATTTTTTTTAATGCTGAGAAGAGATGAGAAGGAGGTTCAGAGGGTAACAGAGAAACAAGACACTTTCTAGGATTTAATATATAGAATTTAATGTAGCCTTCAACAAATATACACATTCCATACACAATACTTTTTCTGTTCTTCATATACAGAAATGTACATTTCTTTACATTTATTGTTTGTTTTGTTGTTTGCCAATTCATAACAAAAATAATATTAAAGCATAAGGTTATAAAACAATACGTTTGTAGTATTTTTTAGTGTTGCAAAGTATGTTGCATGTTTTTTAATTTAATTCTCTAATATTCAGGTATTATTATATCCACTATAGTCCAGATATTATTATCTCCATTTTACAGAAGAGGAAACTGAGGTTTCCTCAACATTATACATCTTACATGTGGGAGAGTCTTTTCCCACTACCTCATGCTGATTCTCTGAGGCAAAGGTAACAATTATTTTTCTGGAAATTTATGTTTGGGGAATATATCCAGATGGGAAAAAATTGGTTTCCAAATATGCCTAGACTGTTAGCGCAGAGCAGAAAGAAGTCAGTGATATTCAAAGGCAGAGACACTGTACAACAACAGCCTGGTATGGCTCTAGGTCGTTCCACTATCCTAGAACTGCATCCAGTCCTAGAAAGCAAGAGCAATGGAATGAGTGAGCATGTATACAAACTGTTTAGTACATTAACTTTTTGATTATCTGGGCATTAAGTTTTGCTGATTGATAGATTAATGGACCCAGTGGTCCAGCTCAATGACTGAATGAAAAAATACATTAGAATAGCAAATGAGTAAGAGAGAAGGGTTTAAGTGGTCTCTAGAGCATCGGTCTCCAAATGTTTTTGATCACACAACCCTACTTATTTATAAAGTAACATATATAGCATACATACATTATAGCATACAAATATTATGGTATACATATATAATATACATTGCATACACATATTATGGTATATATGCTGTACATATATTATTGTATACACATTTTATAGCATACACATATTATGGTATGCACATATAATATACATTACATACACATATACTATAGTATACATATAGTATTCCCATATTACGGTATACATAAATAATATATTACATACACATATAGTGGTGTTGTACATATATTATACTAATAAGTATGTACATTGTAAAGTATATGCAAAAATAGAAAATGTAAAATAATTAAAGTAATGAAACAATATTTGATCTTAGAGTCAATAGAGAGTCACTGGAATTGATTGAGTAGAGAAGTGACATCATCAGACCTATGCTTTAGAAAAATTACTTTGGCAACTATGTGAAGGGAAAAAGGGAAAGGGGAGAGACTTGAAGCTTTGTTTTTCAGTCATTTTGGTCATGTCTGACTCTTTGTGACCCCATTTAGGGTTTTCTTGGCAAAGACAGTTTGCAATTTCCTTCTGTAGCTCATTTTACAGATGAGGAAACTGAGGCAAATAAGGTTGAGTGATTTGCCCAGGGTCACATAGCTAGCAAATGTCTGAGGTCAAATTTAAATTCTGTTCTTCCTGACTCTAGGTCCAATGCTCCATCCACCGCACCACCTAGCTCCGTTGAGGCAGAGAAATCAATTAAAATGTTATTTCAATAGTCGAAGTTAAATATGCAGAGGGTCTGAACAAGCATTGGAGGTATTTGAGTATAGAAAAAGAGACAGATGCAAAAGATGTTGTGGAAGTAAAAATGACAGGATTTGGCAACTGACTAGATATATTAGATGAGAAGAAGTGATGAGTTGAGAATAACACTGACATTTTGAACTTTATCAGCTGGAAAGATGATGGTGCCCTTGATAATAATAGGGAAGTTTGGAAGAGTGGCAAAAGTTTTTGGGGAAAGAGAAAGTACAAGAAAGCTGATAAAGATTGAAACCTATCCATGGTTCATCATCTAAAGTGACTTATTCTATCCCACTGAAAATGAAAAGGAGGGAGAACCCTAACCCTAACTGCACCCTAACTCACCAGCCACTCTCCTGGATCACAGAAATTGTCATAGCCACAATCTGACCTGGGAGAATAAAGTGTGAGGACTTTGGGGTGAGGAGGAATTTTGTCTATGAAGCTGCTTTGGGTGTTAGTTTATAACTTCTTTTGGGGCCAAAAACATGGGACACATACCCTACAGAGTCCTGCCACAGACTCCGCTTTGGAGAACACTGGTCTAATCTGTATAGTTGGGACCCAATAAAAGACCTAAATTTTCAGGGCAGTGAGATGGTTCCTCACTGTGTCTTTTTTCAATCTGCATTGACATTGCATTGCAAGGAATAATAAAATGAGTGTTTCCAAAAATTAGGTAGAAATTTCTAATTGGAGGAATATTTGAAGAAGAGGAAAAAATCTCTTGTGACAGCTATCATCAAGGTAGAATTAGTTTGGTGCCTGGGGCCAATGTACATGAGACATACTCAAGTATTAATAGACTTTTGGATACCCAGAAATTATATTACTTGGAACTCCTCAGTACCGGAAGATTACATTTAAGTTAGTTGGTGGAAGGTCAAACCTGGTAGAGGTGGGAGGAAAGGAATCAAGTGTGGTATAAGACCAACCCACTCACATAGCTGGTGAAAGATGTTACAGATTATCTTAAGGGAAATTACATGATTTTTGTTCTTCTTACTGAGTAGAATTCATGGTAAACGTAGGTTTCCTCAAGCAGGAAGCATTAAGAGAAGAGCCACAGATCTGTTAAAGCTTCATTCAGATTGTCACCTCATTCAAGGGACAAGTTAATGTTGTCATTACCAAGTTACCCAATAACCTTTAGGTGGGTAAGGGGAGTCTTCAAAAGTAATCACTGGTTGAACAAACATCATCTATGTTACTATAATTCTAAAGTCCACTTTGATTTTGTTGTAACTACCAGAGTTCCGACTCCAAAATGTCAATTTGGTTGATGCTCTTGGCCTGACCTTGGCACATCATGCCCATGTTTCCCTCCCTTCACTACAGAGACTAAATCCTAGCAAAAACAGAAATAAAAATAAAAACACCTGACCCAGATTTGATACCACTCAACTCTGTTTACCTCCTCAATAGCTCTCGTTCATATCACAACCCCATCACCTTTGTGAATAAACTTCCTTGTGAGAACATGACATGTGTTTGAAATACTCTGTCCTGTCCCCTAAACTGCAACAATCTCCAAATGGTGTCTGAAAAGTAAACTACAATTGGAGTAGCAGGAAGTGTTTAGCAAGATGTTGACTGAGTGATTGCCCTATTAATCTTCTTTTTGGGACCTTGCTCCAAGTCCCGTGGGCGAATTTTTGTACTAAATGCATATTTGTGAGAAGCAAGCTTTGGGAGTCAGTGTGTGTATATCAAAGACAGTTTTGTTTAGAATTTAGAGTTTCCATATGGGCATCCCTGTTTCCTTGTATCTTAAACCTGTAGGGAAATTGTACCACTCCATCTACCACCTGATGCTAATGAAAGAACATCCAGAAATGCTCTTTGTTGATCATGCTATCAGATATTCTGTGAAGAGTTCAAGGTTCTAGCAAATCAGATTTATTGGGGAATTACAATATTGTTAGAATCCAGATGGGAGATGAGTGGAAGATGACATAATATGGCAGATTAGGGCATTTGGGTTGTCTAGAGCCCTGGAAATCTTCCAACATTTAAATAATGAGGATCTCAAAAATTTCTTGGATCAATTTTTTGTTATAACCTAGATAGTACCACTAAGACAAAGAATATGTCTCTCAGGTATAGGAAGCTCTAATATGTTGTTTCGTTATGCTTTATATTGTGAACCAGAGAAGTATGCCTCCTATCAAACCCAGGTGATTTTTTAAAAATTCATACTAAAGCCAGGTGAATCTAACCTAGATTTAGAATTTGCCTTATGATCAAAGAGTAATTTTGTGAAGGTTTCCTGGGTCTTGAATAAAGCAATTATGACAGTTGCATTGTTATGAAAACTCAGACCTCATGTGATATAATAAAAAGAGAACTGATTTGGGAGTTAGGAGAGAGCTGGGTTCAAATTGCTTCTTTGACATTTGTTAGTTATATGACAATGGACTAGTCACTAAATGTGTCTGAGTTTCTTTATAAAATGAGGATAAAAATAATAATTATCTACATTGTAAGGTTTTTGTGAGGCTCAAATTAGATTAGGTGTGTTAAAGCTCTTCATAAGCCTTAAAGTACTATATAAATATCCTTTATTATTAACCACTGATTCTTTGTAGTATTCATGTAAAATCTATCAAGAAGAGGAGGCCCTGAACTTGGTAATTTTTTTTATTACTTGTGGCCTATTACTTGTACCAATTAATGCCATTGGAGTCATAAAATGAGGGTTAGGTTGTTAATTGGTCACCAAGAGACGTGATGGCATCAACAAGTAGGGGTCCAACACATTTTTGTTGCCTCCACAGACTGACCATGAAAACTTTATCTGTTTTAAGGAAACAGCATAATGCCAGGTCATCATATATAATGCAGAATGCCATTTTCATAAATCTTTCTTTGAGTGATCCATGTGCTAGGACTTAAGAATATCCTAGCTGATATCTAATCCTGGAGTAGTGAACCAGAGGAGACTGAAAAGGGGAGGACGGAGGTATATGCAACCATGACAGGGGTCTGCAAGAATCTGCAGCTACAGCTAATTCAAAGACATGTAATCTTTCCTTTACAATGTCAGAACAAGGAACTGCAGGCTCAGAGTATCCAGGAGAAGCTTCGGTTGAAAATCTAATTCGTTAACATTTTTGGTAGCTAGAGACAATGGTAAAAGGGTGTAAATAGTACCAGGACTCCAAGGAATGACAGATAAAAAAACCTCACTAGCTTAAATCCACGCTGAGATTTTGGGGACACCAGGTCTGTACATGTACATATATATGCATATGAAGAATACAGATGTGTATATGCAAAATAAATATAAAGAGACTAAATGCAAATAAATGCAAAGTAATTAAATACTATGTAGTTTGAGGTGAAAGGTATTAGCTGTTGAAGAGATCAGGAAAAGCTTCATGAAGAATGTTTTTTGTTTCTGTTGTGTATGTGTGTGTGTGTGTGTGTGTGTGTGTGTGTGTGTGTGTGTTAGATAGATTTATTCCCTTGCTCAGGGTAGACTATCATTTTAGCATATATTGCCCACTTTTTAGGAGTTTGTTACCTAATGTCACTGCCCAAATTGCCAATCCCATCTCATACTCCCTAGTTGTTTATGAAAATTAATCATTTTGACTACATGTATAACTAGTACAAGGAGGCATCTAGGTGGCTCAGTGGATAGAGTAGTGGGCCTGGAGTCAGGAAGACCTGAGTTCAAATCTGCCCTCTGACACTTCTTAGCTGTGTGACCCTGGGCAAGTCATTTAACCTCTGCCTTAATTCACTGGAAAAGAAAATGGCAAACCATTCCAGTATCTTTGCCAAAACAACAACAACAACAACCTCATGGACAGTATGGTCCTTGAGTCACGAAGCATAGGACATGACTGAATGATTGAACGACAATTACTAGAATAGATAATTTTGAATTGAGAGCTTCAGTTTATTACCATGTTTTACAGAGGCCTCCAGAAAAAGTTTATAGTTTCTCTTCATGATAACTTACCAACAATATGTGGGCCAAAGGTCTGGTGAAGGGAAGCAATCAGGAAGGTAGGCAGTTTCTAAACTGCTATGTGTTGCACTATACTGAATATAGTATCTGCCCATGGCAGACTTTGACAGTACCCTGACAGTACTCTGCATTCGGCTCAGGAGGCTCAGGTTATCCATAGTGTTGTTCAGTGACGCAGCATCTGCCTACCTCAGCAGCATGGGAGACACATTTACAGGTAGTAAGTAATTTGGGCAATCCTGTAAGTCTAATCATAGCAATGATGTGGGTGTCAGGCGAACATGTGAAAGTTGAAAGTCCCTCTGTTGAAGTCAGACAATCAGCTTGATACTAACTTGCCAATGTAAAAGTCCTTCTGGGCCATGGATGATCAGATCTCTGGGCCATTTGCATTTCCTGCAATGTAAATCCAGCTCAGCGCTGCTTAACATTGTTATTAAAGGATATCAAATTTGCAGATGACTCACAGCTAGGGGAATAAATAATGTGTTGTATGACAAGGCCAGGATCCAATAAGATTTTGACAGGCTAATACACTGGGACAAAACTAATAAGATGAAATTTTATAACGAAAAATATAAAATCATAAACTTGAATGCAAAAAAAAAATTAACTTTACCAAAACAAGGTAAGAAAGGCATCACTATATAGCAACTCATCTAAAAATTGTCTGGGGGGGTCTAATTGGACGAAATACTACATATGAGTCAAAAATGTAATATGGCAGCCCAAAAAACTAATATGGTCTTAAATTGCTTTAAGAAGAGGCAAAGTTTCCAAAAGGAAGCAAGGAATATTCCCACTGAGCTCTTCTTTGGTTAGAGCACGTTATCCTCATTATCCTCAATCATGGGCACCACATTTTGGAAAGGACATTGATAAATTTAAAAGCAGCAAGAAGAAGGAGACCAGGTCAATAAGGAGCCTCAAGGTCACGTCATATGAGGATTGCTTGGGAAAACCAGGGCTAAAAGGAGTCTGGAAGAAAAAGACTTAAGGGAAGCATGGTAGATGTCTTAAAGTATGTGAAAGGCCATCATGTTGGAAAAAGATTAAATTTGTTTAGCTTGGTCCCAAAGGATAGAATGAGCAATGAATGGAAGCTATACAAAGATAGATGTAGGGAAAAACTAGTTGACAATTAAAGCCATCCCAAAATGGTGTGTTTGTGTGTGTGCGTGTATTTGTTACCATTTTCACAAGTCTGTGATTTAGGTTAAAGCTTTGTACCTCAGTGCCCACTGAGTCAACTAACAGAGACAATGCCTCTAGGAGGTGTGTCTCTCATTAGAGATATAAACATATTTTTTTATTTTATTTTTAATTTATGGAATAAAACAAGCATTTCCCTAACAGTGCAATTAAAAAGATGATTATACCTGAAACTGTAAATCTACTATGCACAATTTGCTATTCCTTTCAAATATGCAACAAAATCATGCAAATTTTTTTCTTCCCTCCCCTTCCCACTCTAGAGATGGCTACTATTAGATACTAATAGTTTTATATTTATATATGTATACATATACACACATACTTACAAATACATACATGTGTACATATATATGTAAAATTATTCTATAATACTTCTATTTATCAGTTCTTTTCTCTGGATGCAGATAACATCTTTCCTTGTAAGTGTGTCCTTTATAGTTAATTTGGGTATTTATAGAAGACAAAACAATTTATTCACTCAAAGTCATTCTTAAAACAATATGGCTGTTATTGTATACAATATTCTCTTGGTTCTGCTCATTAGAAGAACCAAGAACATTCTTTTAAAAATATTTTACAAGACATATTCACTATTTTGTTGAAAGGGTTTGAATTTTTTACCCATACCATATTTTTAGCTTTACTAGTGTGATTAAACATGGCTTCTATGTGTCTAGATCAAGCTTCAAAACAACACAAATTTGTGTAGCATGTATGACATTTTAGTTGCCAATACAGCTTATGATGCTGCTCTGTTGAAAGGAACTGAAAACCTGTATCCGATAAAGCTTGTCAGTGTAAGAGTATTTCACAAGCTTTTATGCTACTTTTCATAAAGAAATCCACGTTAGAAAAGTTCCTGAACCTTTCTCAAGATAATTTACTTTTTGGAAGTATTTTTATACTGCATGTATATAGATATACATATACAGAGAGAGAGAGAGAGTCCCACTCATAGTGCAACAAACTTGCAAATCATCAAAAGACAATTTTTTTATCCCAAATAAATCTCCCTTATGTTCTATATAAATAGAAGGAAACTGGTTTCCAATATTCCCATTTGTGCTTTGGCAGAATAAACATATTACAAATAGGTTATCAGAAAATGTCATTAAAATTATTTGCCTATGTATATTGAATAATGTTTATAATTTTTGAAAATAAACATTTATAAATGAAGAAAATATTCTACAACAATATAGACTATGAATATAGAATTATTGCATATTCATGTGATATATCTGTAAATGGTACTATGATATACTAATATCTATTATCTAAGATATATTATTAATTTTATGCCTGCACAAGAGGGAAAAAAAAGCATTTTGGAAGGGACTGAACTGAAGCACCTAGAGATGAGTAATAGTTACTAAAAATTAAAAACACTATCTGTTTTTTCCATAAATATTTCCATCAAACAGCTTATAAACAGACCTATATTAATTAGTGATGATATTAGCTTAGTTTTCGTGCCTATATTTGTATATAATCTAAAGTTGGTGAGGAGCATGTACCAGACTTCTCTGGCTAGCAATCACTATTTGTAAAACAAAGAAACAAATAAAAAACAAAGCCATATAAAATTAAATGTAAAGTCACTGGTATTTGGCAGACTGATATTAAGAGAGGCTTTTCAAAAGGTACCTGAAAGGACTTTTTCTCCCAACTATGTGAAGGAGATTGAATCTTAGATCTGGATGGCCCCATAGATGACCCAGCAAGACTAGTAAGTAAGGACAAGTAATACAACTATTTGGGAAGTAAAGTAAGTTCATCTATGCAAACCACTTGTTTATCCTCTTACTTAGATAAACAACCAAGGACATCATGATATAGTTATAAGAGCACAATTACGTTGGGGAAATGAGATGGCCCAATTCAGCGAAATAAATTCAGTTGCTTAACCACATCAGATTATTTTTGTTTCTCCAGTTGGAAAAATGAGTGAATAACTGAACGTTAATTTGCATTATTTCTGAAGTAGGAAAGGAAAGTAAAAAAGAAAAATAACTGCCTTAAAAATGTAAAATGGAGAGAAGGGATGTTTTGAATTCTAATCTAAAAAGGAGCCTTTCCTCCAGGAAAAGTTTTGAAAACCAAAAATAACAAGTTAACTTTTAAGTAGCAAAATAAAACAGGATAGGCTGTTTAAAGAAAGTCCTTGACAGGACAAAGTACAACATGCATGCTTGTGTTTTAGTAACTTCATTGAAGGAATTGGATTTGGAAACAGAAGACCTGTTTTCAAATCTCAGCTAAGTTCTTTACTACTGCTGCAACCTTGGTCAGGTCAATCTATTTCCTCATCTGTCAAATGAGAGACTTAACTTAAAGACCTCTCAGGTTTTTTCCGGCTCTGAATCCCATGATAGCAACAAATTTCATCACAGTTTTAATAGGGTTTTTTAACTTTTTCCTTATATTTCTCCTCCATTACACAAAAATGTGAAGGATCTATGATGTTGTCAGTGTTGGTGATCTCCAGGTGTGAGAATTCTCTTCACTATCATAGATTACAACCCATTTATGACTTAGTGTATAAGGCCTAGCCTAAGGAGTTCCATGAGGCACATAGAACTTAGGTGATTTGCCCAAAGTTACAGAATGAGTAAAGTCAGAAAGAAGCTGGACTTGTAGCATGGTCTTCCTGATTCTATTTCCATCATTCTATCCACTATATAATTATCTTTTTATCATTTTCAATTAACAAAAGAGGAAATAAAATACTTAAATAACCGTATCTTAGAAAAAGAAATTGTACAAGCCATCAATGAGCTCCCTAAGAAAATACCCCCAGGACTAAATGGATTCACACGTGAATTCTACCAAACATTTAAAGAACAATTCATTCCAATACTATATAGACTATTTGGGGGAAAAAAGGCAAAGTTGCCCTATCAAATTCCCTTTATGACACAAATATGATGCTGGTACTTAAACCAGGGCAAGCAGAAACAGAAAAAGAAAATTATAGACCAATTTTCTTAATGAATATTGATGCAAAAAAAAATTTAAATAAAACACTAGCAAGGAGATTACAGCAATATGTCACAAAAATCATACACTATTGACCAGGTGGGCTTTATACCAGGGATGCAGGGCTGGTTCAATATTAGGAAAACTATCAGCATAATTGACCATATCAATAACAACACCAACAGAAATCATATGATTATTTCCGTAAATGCAGAAAAAAGTTTTTGATGAAATACAACACTCTTTCTTATTAAAAACACCAGGAAGCATAGGAATAAATGGAACTTTCCTTAAAATGATAAGTAGTAATTACCGAAACCATCAGCAAGCATTATGTATAATGGGGACAAGCTAGAAGGCTTCCCAACAAGATGAAGCAAGAATGCTCCTCAACATCACCACTATTATTCAATATTGTACTAGAGATGCTAGCTAGAGAAGAAAAAGAAATTTAAGCAATTAGAATAGGCAATAAGCAAACAAAACTATCATTCTTTGCAGAAGATATGATGGTATACTTGGAGAATCTGAGAATCAACTAAAAAAAGTTGAAATAATTTACAACTTTAGCAAAGTTGCAGTATATAAGATAAACCTGTATTAATCATAAGCATTTCTATACATCACCAACAAAGTCTAGCAGCAAGAGATAGAAAGAGACAACATAAAATACTTAGGAGTCTACCTGCCAAGACAAACCCAGAAACTATGTGAACACAATTACAAAGTAATTTTCCCACAAATAAAGTCAGATCCAAATAATTGGAAAAAATATTCATTGCTCATAGGTGGGCTGAGATAATATAATAAAAATGACAATTATCCTTAAATTAATTTACTTATTCAGTGCCGTACTAATCAAACTACCAAAAAAATCTTATAAAGCTACAAAAAAATAAAAAAAATTCATTTGCAGGACAGATATATCAAAGCATACTTGTTAAAACTATCTTTATTTTTCTTGGTTTTTTGATTGTTTTCTTTCACAACAGGACAATTATGGAAACATGTTTTACATGACTGCACATGTATAACCTATGTTAAATTTCTTGCCTTATCAGGGAGGGGGTGTGTGGAGAGGGTGAGAATTTGTAATTCAAATTTTTTAAAAAGGAATGTTAAAAATTGTTTTGGCATATAATTGGAAAAATAAAATATTAAAATAGAAAATTTTATTTTTATTTTTATCATGAAATTAATAAAAGCACAAACATTTAAATATACAAAGAAAAGAAAAGGAGAGTGGACATGAAAACATGAGTATCTACTCCATGCAGTTTTTTAAAGTATATATGTATATTAAATTTAACATGATGGTACCAGCCCAACCTTGTTTGTCTGAATCCCCTTCAAAACTTCTCTCTGTTCTCTCCTGTGTAGTTTTAACATTTCATTCATTTTCTCTTTTTCTTTTTCTATCACTACCATAAGGTCACAGATCTAAAACTGGAAGGAATTTTGGAGGCTGTCTAATCCAAACCTCCTCATTTTCTAGACAAGAAAGCTGAGATCCAGAGACTTAAGTGACATCCCCAGAGTCACACAGGTGGTAAATGTTAGAGATGGGTTTTGCAACCAGATCCTTTGACACCAGATTTAGTACTCCTTCCACCTGGTCCCCTCCTTTTAAATAAAAACTACCCCTTGTAATAAATTGGGAAGCTAAGTGGTGCATAGAATACTTGGGTGTGGAGTCAGGCAGACTCATCTTCCTGAGTTTAAATCCAGTCTCAGATACTTACTAGCTATGTGACCCTGGGCAATTCACTTAACTTTATTTGCCTCAATTTCTTATCTGTAAAATGATCTGGAAAGAGAAATGAAAAAAAATCACTCTGGTATCTTTGCCAAGATAACTCCAAATGGGTCAATGAAGAATCATCCACGATTAAACAGCAAGAACAATAAGATGGTAGTCCCACTACATCTTGTCCAGGTCTGACCACATCTAATGAATTGCATTCAGTTATGAGTTTCACAGTTTATCACAAGAAGTTAGAGAGTGTCCAGAGGAAGTAGTCCAGGATAGTTGAAGGCCTTTAGTCCATACCATACAGAAGCTAGGAACATTAGCTTAGAAAAGAAAAGATTCAGGCAGGACAAATATTTGAAGGAAGAGTTGTCTTGTGGAAGAAGAATTAAGACTTCTTTTATTTGGCCCCAGAGTCAAGAGTAGTGCATAGAAATTGAAAAGAGGCAAACAGGTTTGATGGCAGGAAAATTTTGTAATTTCCTAATCAGTTATCAAAAGTGAAATGAGTAGCTGGGCTGAGGATGGTGGGAGGTAAGGAGATCACTGAAGATGGTCAGGCAAAACATAGACATGTTGTAGTGAGGATTCTTTTTCAGGTTTGGGTGGGACTAGATGGTTACTGAGGTCCATTCCAACCAAGGGTATTCTGGTAAATGCTTAACTGGTTCTGTGGTAGGTAGAGACTAAGGTGGTGGGATGGGGAACATTCACTAAACAAACTTCTAAGTTTAATCTTTATTATTAACATTTTGTCAGTAATGTTCTTCCGTCTAGATCAGGGCTGTCCAAAATGTGGTCCACCTACAAGCATAGAAATTTACATAAATGCTTTAGTAAACAAAGCCAAGCTACCTCAGAGCTTTCATTAAAATGGCAAATCAAAATATATTGTCTATTGTTTCAATAAAAACCTAAGGTTGGACAGCCCTGATCTAGATAGTCAACAAAGCAATTAATTCAAGCCCTGATTTGTAGCTTGCTGATTCCCAAGGAAAAAATGCTCACAACTTGCTATCTCCAGCAAACCTCCACTTCCAACTCTGAAATTCTGTGATTCTGTGAACTAATCTTTGTATAATCTGTTTTTCAGATCCTACATAACCCTAGTTGCTTTCCTCCGGACATGCTCTAGTTTGTCAATGCTCCCTCCTCTTAAAATGTGGTGCTCAGAACTACTGGGTTAGACTGTCCAGCTCATCCCTACCCCTATTGTTTTCCGTTTCCAAGCTTCTAGATTTTTTGTTTCGTTTTGTTGTTGTTGTTGTTGAGTCATGGAATTATTCTGGCTCACTGCCTTCTACCTCTCTCCTCACCCCCCACTGCCCTCTAAAATCCTAAGGCCTCCTGTCAATCTACTTCAAATTACCAACTAACTGGAAAGACCTGGAAAGATTTGAGAAGAAAGAATTTTTCCTCATTCCCTTCATGATTCCCACAAAATATAAGCAACACCCTTTTAAAAAGGAAAAAGAACATTTTGGGGCATACATTTCAATGCCTTTTCTAAATGTTTTGTTACATTAATTTTTTTATAGTTTTTTTTTTAGTTACTCACTGTGGTAGTGTTTTGTTGTATTTTTTTTCCTTTTCAGTTCCCTCCAAGGACATGATATTATTGCTGGCTTTCTACTTAAAGATAAAATTGCTGCCACAAGTGGTAGGAAGTCACAGAGAGATCACATTTCAGATTGAATAGTTTCTGAACAAAGAGGATGCTTTTTAAAGACTCCACTAAATGCTACTTTTCGAGGGCCAGTGCAGGTAGTCTAGACTCTAAAATTACCTAGCCTATCAAGGGATGGTAGGCAGTGTGTGCACATCTGAATGACTACAGCTCCAGGCAAGGACTGGTTATGGTAATACCTGGAAGGACACAGGCAGAGTCACACTTTTCACACTTAGTGTTTCTCTTGTAACATCAAGTTTTCTGATTAATTCTCTAATAGATTCTTTAATTCTGGTCGCATAATGAAGTGGATAGAATGCATGATATAGAGATAGCAATACTTGGGTTCTGGTCCCAGCTCTACCTTTTCTTTCCTGTGGGATCCAAGGCAAACCATTTAACTTGCCTGAGTACCAGTTTTGTCAACTGTAATATAGGGATGAAAATTTCTGAATTAAAGTATACATATTTGAAAGCATAGGAAAAGACCCTTCTGAACACCGTTAAAGAATGCCATAAAACAATTCCTGGAGCAGCATAACTCACAAAAGGACAGAGTGAAATAATTTCCCAAAGACAACTTAGAAGGTCAGCAGGAAAGGTCTGTCACACCTGGGTGAAAGTGAGGCACAGTCCAGTAAAGGCTGGGATAGCACACCCTCAGTAAACCAGGGGCAGGCTTTGGGAGCCACTGAATCAGCAGCAGCAGTGGCTGCCTCTGGAGCCCTCAGCCCACAGATGATAAGGGGGTCAAACCACCATCCCCTCAGCTTCCCAGACATTCCCTTTCCTGGGCGCCACTACCATACCTGTGCCCAATTTTCCCAATTAGAATAGAAACTCCTCGAGGGCATGGATTGTCTCACCTTTGTATTTGTATCACCAGTGCTTAGCATAGTGCCTGGCATATAATAAAAACTTAATAATTGGTTTTTCATTGATTTTTTTCTAAGTATCAGCTCTCTCACCTACAACCTATAAAAATGCCTGGCCTGAGGAATAGGTAGCTGCCTTTTAATTTCCCCTTGTTAGTGTCTGGAATTTCACAAACTCTCTCCTTTCTGACCTTCCCTATTATGGTTGAGGACACCACTCTGCTCCCAGTCTCACAACCTAGGTATCATCCTCTACGCCTCACTCTCACCCTGAATTTTCTATCTATTGCTAAATTTTGTCAATTTTATCTTCATGACATCTCTCACATATGCCCCCTTCTCTTTTCTACTGCTGCTACTACCTTTGCACAGGCTCTCATCACCTCCCACCTGAACTACTGCAATACCTAATACCTGGTCATCCTGCCTTAAGTATTTCCACACTACAATCTAGCTTTCACTCAACTTGCAAATTCATCTTCCTAAGGTATAGATATGACCATGCCATTCTCCTACTTACTGAACTCCAGGGACTCTCTTTCACTTCTAGGACCAAATATAAATCCTCTGCTTGGTGTTCAAAGCCATGCACAGCTTGGCCCCCTCTGACCTTTACAATCTTCTTACACTTTATACCCTTGCATGTACACTGCAATCCAATGACACCAGCCTCCTTGCTGTTCTTTGCACAAAGATACTCCCTCTCCAAACGCTGGGCATTTTCAATGGCTATTTCTCATGCCTGGAATACTCTTCTTCCTCATCTCTGTCGCTAGGTTTCCCTGACTTCCTTCAAGTCCAAGCTAAAATCTCTTCTTCTACAAAGAACCCTGCCCTGATCCCCCTTAACACTAGAGTCTTCCTTCAATCTTATGTCCAATTCATCCCATGTATAGAGCTTGTTTGTATATAGCTGTTTGCATGTTGTCTCTCCAATTAGATTGTAATCTCTTTGAGACAAGGGACAGATTGTCTTCTGCTTTTCTTTGTATGCCCAGCACTTCTCATAAAGCCTGGGACATGATAGACATGATCAATTAAGTAATAGGTAGTTTTTGCCTGCCTGACTGACTCATCAGAAACATGAAGAGATTCAAGGTAGTGTGAAGCAGTGGGAAGAATGCAGGGCTTCAAATCACATGACCCGAGTTTAGGTCCCAACTCTTCTTACATTACCTGTCATCTTATGTGCCTGGGCCTCAGCTTTTACATCTATAAAATGAGAGGATTGGACAAGACAACTTCTAGTCTCTTTCAACTCTAAGTATATGATCATGTTTCCTGCTTATTCACATGCTGGTTTCTTATGTCCTTTCTCATTTTGAGAAAGGACTTTTAAAATTGTCACTTACCTATGCAATTACCCATAGGCCCTTACAAGAAGTAGAGATTATTTTACCACTTCAAAGAATGGATAAAGATGAAAATTCTGGTTTATTGGTCATCTAGCTTAACCTTACCAAATTCCTCTGATTGGGTGAGTGATAAATATAAAATAAATGATAATATAATAATAAAATTAAAAATCAATAGAATTATTAAATAATAAAACCATATAGAAAAATTTGTACATGTACTTATATGTATGTATGAATATGAATATCAATAAACATGCACATATATATGTCTGTATATGTGCGTGTAAGGCCAAGGTTGTTTAAAAGGGGAATAATTCCATGAGTTTGAATTGTTATAATTCAAAATTCAGATGTTTAATATCTCTATTTATTCATCAAAAATGCTTGAAGTTGTCTTCAACTCTTCCCATCTCCTATCCTTTACTTAACATATAATTTCTTTCCCCAAAGTCCTTAGCTGCAATATATCTGTTCAAGTGATAATAATGAGATGTGTATATATAATCCCCATACACATATGTCATATAAAATGCAAAAATACATTTCACTCTGTTGCAACAGCACTTTAAGAGAATAAATAACACTTTTTACCTCTCTCACACACAAAGTGTTACTTTCTCCTGTCTTTTAAACAGATGCTTGAAATAGGCATTTGTGTTCTTCAATGCTTCTGTTTTTATTAACCATGTGTAACATATTGCATTTCACATTTCATTAGAGGAGTTTTGCTGTATAACTAAATGATCTGAAACTTAGGAGTGGGTAAAGATTTCTACTTAAAGCAGCCCAAAACAATAGCCTTCACCACCCTAAAACAAAAATCACCAAGACAATTCCAGATCAAGATTAGGATTAAGAAGTCAGATTAGGCTCATATTGTTTGAAGAAAAAGAAAAAAGAATTATCAGTCCAATTCTCAATGTTTTCTCCACAACACCAACCATCCCTTCCTTTTTGCTGGGCACAATTGCTTTTTATCAATTTGTAGCTGGCAAATATACATACATACATACATACATACATACATATATATATATATATATATATACACATGTGTGTAGGTATGTGTGTGATATATATCACTATATGTAGTGATATATATATATATATATATATATATATATATACACACACATATATGTATATATATATATTGCTAACTTTAGAGCCAAAACCAACAGGGTCCAAATTCTACTTCTGACCTATACTGTTTATGAAGCCCTGGGCATTCTGCTTAACTTCTCTCTTGTGCTCTAGGTAACTCTCTAAGACTATAAATTTCCAAGGAGGTATGAACATCAAATTTCCTCACCCAAGAGTTCCCCATGATACTAGCATCACAGGTTCAATATCTATCTCTACATGGGTCTATTTCAGCACCAGCCCCAGCGCTTATACATTGGAAATATTCAAGAAATATTTGAATGGAATGGAAAATCAAAACAATTTGACGAATATTTATCAAGCATGTGTTATGTTCAGAGGCAGGTGTTAGGAAGGAATTGTTGTTTTTTCTTCATTCTCAAAGAAGACCATGACTTCAGGAAGGTGATGCCATGACTTGCAAGTGAATTGGATTTAAGTAAGAAAGAGCCATAGAAGGTCACCAGTCTCATATTCTCCTCCAGAAGATGACTGGAGAAGGCCCAGGTGCAATGAGAGACTGGCCTTTTTAAGCTAAAGTCTTTCCCAGATCTCAGGTTGACTAAGTCAAAGCCCATTCGGTGGTTAAGATTAGGCAGGAAAGGAAGGAAAGAATGGCCTCTTTTACCTATTCAAAAAAAAATTACATAAATGTGTAAGATAAAATACTTTACTCTCAAAGAGAGTACAACCTTTTGGGGGTGGGCATATGGCATGTACAAAAATAATTATGATAAAAAGAGGTAGGTAGTACTCTAGTTTGGTTTTAAAATAGAGTGTATGACCTTAATAGAATAAATTAAGGTCGAAAAGTTAGTCAACAAGCATTTATTGAGCATCTGTCTGTCCTAGTGCTAAACATTGAAAATACAAAGAAAGAAGCAAAAAAAAAGTAGTTTGGACTTAGGTGACATAGCATGGCCCAGGAGAATGAAGATAGCCTACTGACCACATAATAAAGAGAAAGTCCATAATTTATAAGAAAATTGGGCAACATTGGGGGAAGGTTGCAAGGCAAGAGGTTATATTTACATTCAACTGAATTTGGTACACTTACGCTTTTGGTGTACAGAGAGGACTATGCACTCTGATAGGCAGTGACAAAGGTACAAAATGTAGATTAGGCAAGGTCCCTACCCTCATGGAATTTATTATCTAATAAAAAGGAAAAAAAGACACAAATAATTGTGATACATAATAAATAATATGTATGTGGACAAAAAAGTGATACTAAAATAATTTAGTCAATTAAGCAGAAATGTCTGTTGTGACTTACCTGTCATCTTATTGACCAAATAAGAAGTGGACCAAATTTTTCATTTTTAATTTAATTAACCTTTAGACCACGGTCTTAGTCAAATACATTTTTTAGAGAATTCAAAGGAAGGGTTATGGATTATGAAATTTTTTTCTAATTTTATATATGATTTTCATATAGAATCATAATTCTTACTATGACTTTTATCATTATTGTGATTTTCATTTGGGTGTAGGAAGGCCAAGTTCTTGGTCTTTTTTAAAATCATGTCAGAAATTGATATTTTCTTTCCACATTTCACTTTGGAGTATTATTAATAAAAGAATATAAAAATTCAGCAGAAATACATAGAACAAATAAATAGCAATTAAATAATAAACATTAAACATTGTATCAGTGTCAAATAATAACAAAAATGCTTTCCTTGGAATGTGAAAAGTTGATGAGTGAAAGGAGTGTTTTTAAAGATGAAAATGTTAATAGTAGGAGGAAAAAGAAAAAGAATAATAGGAAAAAATGGCTGCATTAAAAGAAGAGTTCATGGTTTCAATGTAGAGTTGTTTGACATTTTAAAAAAATAATAAGAACGTACATGGCCAAACCAGGGAAAAGGGAGAAGTTAGTCCTCTAGAATAGGTTTTTTTTCTTCTTTGTTCTATGGCCAACGTATTTTTATAGCTTCTATTTCCTTGCCTATCACCAGTGGACTTATATATATAGGTATGTTTCTAGCATATGCCTTATACACCTATGTATTCACATGTGGATTAATTCACAAAACTGATTGCTCATTCTTTGTTGGGGGGTGTGGAGCAGGACAGAGAAACAAGAAGGGGGAAAATGAGAATCTATGAAGTGATCCTGGTGTAATTATATACCTAATCAACAATGAACTGTGGAAAGATGGTACATTACTTCTACATTTAAAGGTCCCTTAATTGGATAGGCTTCACTCAGTCAAAATGAAACACACAGTTCTAGGAGACATGTCAAGTAAATGTTTGTTGAATTTATCACAAATCTATAATGTGGAATAGTGATTTCTAGCATGATTATAACATGATCATCAGATTAAGAAGTATAATGATGTAGTACTGAATTGTTATAATAAATTTAAGAGACTACTGAAAAGTATTATGTTGAAGTTAAAGAATGAACATCTATTTTTCCCCCTTTGGGGACAATAAATGAAGGAGAGAGTTTTCTTTCATTGAAGTTTAGTTCGATTTAGAGAAATCTATCTGTTTAGTGAAAACCACTGTACATTAGAAAGAGCAATGACTTCCAAGTTCAAAGACCTGGGTTCAAATCCTTCTTCTGACGTTTACTTATATGACTTAGGCCAAATTCATTTAACTTTCTTTTGACTCAGTTTTTTTATCTGTAAAATGAAGGAATCTGAGGTGCTTTCTAGCTTTAGATCTATGATCCTACCTAATTGATAGAATTTCAAATAAAGCTTTTATATCTGCAGTATGCAGGAAATATTTTCAAAATAGGTCCATATGTTTTATTTTATGACCCTGATCTTCCATGATATACTATAATATTAATATAAATCAACAAAAATAAAAATACTTAAACCTTAAATAAAAGTTACAGTGATAATTATAGGCCAAGGTTAGCTAAGAAGCTGAGCTATAGAAGAAACAATTTTCATAGCATTAAAGGACATCTTAAGCCAAAGTCAGAAACTGAGAATGCTAGAATATTCTTAAACATTTAGAAATCTCTGGATAACATCAACATGTACTCCTTACTTTTCGGCCTCCATACTACATATATTATGAAGAGTCAGACACAATGGAAAAATGACTGAACAACAAAAGGTTTTTCAGTCATGGTCAACTCTTCTGGACCCCATTTGGGGCTTTCTTAGCAGAGATACTAGAGTGTTTTTTTATTTCCTTTTCCACCTCATTTTACAGAGGAGGAAACTGAGGCAATCAGAGTTAAGTAACTTGCCCAGGGTCACACAGCTAAGTAAGTGTCTGAGGCTGGATTGGAACTCTGGAAGCTGAGTCTTCCAGACTCCAGGCTTGACACTCTATCCATTGTGTCACCTAGCTGCTCTTTAGGAACTCACTTTAGGAATATATAAACTGTTCCATGAGCCTGTACTTTGACACTCATATTGAGACTTCCATCAATTATGGAGACTTTGCCAGAATATCACACTCCTTGTCTGACTTACCCAGCAAAAAATAGTAGACACCGATTCCACTCAGTCACATTAGGAGGATGGGGAGAGTTTTTCTCCTCTTTTCTTCCCATAATTTTTCCTAGTTTAGGGAACACTAAGGCTGTAGAGAGTCTTCTTAGAACATCATTCCTATACTCTTTCCTCCATGCAAAAAACAGCAGACCTTGATTCATTTCATCTTAAGAAAGAAAGAAGGAAAGTCAAAGAAGGGACTAGATGAGAGGCTAGCTTGTATGTCTACGCCAGCTCTGAAGGAAAGATGGCTTAAATTCATTTGGGACCAGTCCTGAGTCCCCTGGAGGCTACTCAACACAGGGACTCAGGCTAATGAACCCTAAATTCCCCTGGAGTAGTCTGAGGCATCTTGGATACCACCCCCCCACCCTTGAAGGTGTACAAACCAGGAAAGAAAGAGGAATCAAAAAGTGAATGATAGAATAATATAAGGAAAAATGCCTAAACATCAAAGACCTCAGGAGTAAGAAAACTCAATAAAAGAATAGAGCACAAACAGATCCATTGACTGAGAAAATCTTAAAACTAAAAGGAAAAATGAGTTCAAAATCCTCATAAAGATTACAAAGTTCTTAACAAATATTACAAGATAAAGTAAGTCTGACAAAATAAAGAATCCTGTGGGCTCCTAAAAGAGCTTGGAACAACAATAAGAAAATCCACAATGTTTTTTTTTTTAAAAAAGTAAATTCCCTAAGAGAAGAAATAGAAGATAAATACAGGCCAGAATTTAGAGTTTTAATGCATATATTACAAAACAAAACATTTAAAAATCTTGATTATCAGATTAGAAAAAAAATTAATCCATGGTAGCATTTCTCTAAGAAAAAAGAGAGAGGGATCAATTTGCAATTTAAAAATCCTATAAATGAAGAAATATCTGGCATAAGAGAAATAAAAGGAAACAATGTTAAAAGAAAAAAAGCATCTTTAAAAAAGTCAGAGCTGAAGACAGGATAGGTAGAGTCAACTTAATAAATCTCCCATAAGAAAATAGCAAGTAAAAAAAACTTTGAACACTATAACACAGAAAATAATATAAGAAAACTGCCCAGAATCTATGAATACAGAAAGCAAAACATTGATGGAAAGAATTGCCTCTAGAAAAAAAGCCTATATTTCAAACTCCAAGACAAATTTTTAAATTTAACAATTCAAATAACAAGCAACAAATTATTCAAGTTTAGGGAAAAGACTTTCAAATATAAAAGAAAGGAAATCAAAGAGCATAAGTTTTCACCCATCAGAAACTATAGAAGGGAATAAGATAGTTTATATTATGAAAAGCAATGGAAGTTAATCCAAAAGCATAATCCAAAGCAGCATAATTTACAAACCAGACCCTAAAAGTCAGTTTTAAAAATAGATGCTCAACTAAAGGGAGGCAGGGGAGGCATTCTTGAAAGAAAATGAGAACAAAATATTTGACTTGCACGCACAACAAACAATTATTGTTGTTCAGTCATTTTCAGTTGTGTCTGACTCTTCATGGCCCCATTTGAGGTTTTCTTGGAAAAGATACTGGAGTGGTTTGCTATTTCTTTCTTCAGCTCATTTTTACAGATGAGTTAATTGAGGCAAACATGATTAAGTGACTTACTTAGGGTCACATAGGAAGTAAGAAATAGAAACTTCCCCAAAAGTAAATAAATATAATTACCAAGGAAGAATAAGCAATAAATTACTACATATTTAATTTAGAGGTTAAAGATTGAATTATGAGGTTAAAAAACAAATAATAAAAGCCCATCAAGAGATTTTTAAAAAGCACACAAGGGAGAACTTAAAGAAGTTGGAGAACTAGAACCGAAGCACCATGGACCAAATTCCACAACTTCCCTATAGGAATCAATATATTTTGGGAGGCAAAATGGCACAATGGAGAGATATATAATGAGGGGAGAGGACAGGGAAGATGGAGAAGAATGGATGATGTAACTTTACTAATTCCATAGATGAATAACTAAGAGAATATGACTCTTCCAGACTTGCAGCAAGAAGAAAAACTGCAGGAAAATGGAAAAGGTAGAAGAAAAGAGGAAGAAAAGAATCTGATGATAAAAAAAGTAAGATGGAAGGTTGCCACTAAAAGACAGCATTCCCATGAGTAAAAGTTTTATGCCTGTTATGAGAGATGGGAAACTCATGAGATGCTTAATTTTGGTGGGCAGGATGAGGGAGGTAGGGAATTGGTGTGAGAGAGTGTTGTGCTTCCATGGACAACATCCTAGCCCAGGAAAAGGAAAATGTAGGTCTGAAAGTTAACCAGTATGAAGAAGTATAGGAAAAACATGGACACAAAGATGAGATGACTTAGCCAATAAGAAATATAACAGTCACAGTAAAAGCAGGGAGTAGAATCGAGGAGAAGGTAGATTTGGGACACAGTAATTTGTACCTTTAGCTGCTGTTTCTATCCAACAATACTTTCCTCACAAAATAATATTTCTAGGACTGAGGACTGAGAGAAGAGGGACAATGGGACAAGATTTATAAAGGCAAAAAAAGAAATTGGTTAGAAGATGGAATTCAAGGCCGGTAAATCAGAGGCTTTAACCCCAAGAGGATGATAGATAAATTAAAGAAGAAATAAATAAGTACATGGCCCATGGAACAGAGGATAATTTCAGAATAGGTTGAAAAGGAAGGGAATTAATAAAGAAAACAACCAAAAGAAAAGCTCCTGAGGAAAAGATATATAAAAAAGAAAACTAGTAAATATAAGTAGTTATAGCGGAGGAGAGGAAAGGAAATTTTCTACTAACTACTTGCTCAGAAAGAGAAAAACCAGGGAAGGGAAAGGGGAAGAGGTGAAAAAATAGATGCCTAAATAAATCAAGAAGCAAAAGTTAATATTTTAAATAACCATCCTCCAAACTAGAGGAAAATCTGAAAAATGGGAATATGAGGGAGAATGGAGCAGAGCAGGCCTATGGGAAATGAGTTGCATTAATGCAGATTAAGCAAAACCAATCATTTAAATTTAAGCATTGACTTAAAAGAAAAAACAGGATTTAAAAACAATAATGACAAGTAGAGGAAAATGCAAATTTAATTCATAACTTTAGCTATGAATCAATTAAAAGATCCAGTAAAACAAAAAGAGTGGAAGAATTTTTTTTTAAACTCTATTATCTATTTTTTTTTACAAGAAGCACATCAAAAAAGCAAAGACACACACACAGAATGAAAATGAGACACTTTAGCAAAATTTAACATACATAAGGTAAATCCAAAAAAGGAGGAGTTGCAATCATAGTGTCAGACAAAGCAAAAATATAAATTCACATCAGCAGAAATAAATAAGGAAATAACATTTTGCTAAATGGATTCATAGGCGATGAGCTAATATTGATGTTAAATATATATGCACCAAATGACATGACCAAATTTTTTTACATTTTTTTTTGCAGGGAGGAGGGCAGGGCAATTGGGGTTAAGTGACTTGTCCAAGGTCACACAGCTAGTAAGTGTGTCAAGTGTCTGAAGCCAGATTTGACTTCAGGTCCTCCTGACTCCAGGGCCAGTGCTCTACTCACTGCACCACCTAGCTGCCCCCATGACTAAATTTTTAAAGGAAAAATTAACTGAATTGCAAAAAATACATATATAGTAGCAAAGCACTAGTAAGAGACTTTAAAATTCCTCTCTCAGAACTAGATAACACTAAGTGAGAAAGATAAATAAAAGAGAAAATACAAAACTAAACAAACCGTTGGAGAATTTATAGCTAAAAGATTTATGAAGTTTTTTGAATGGGACCACTAAAGGATATCCATATATCTCAGTACCATATGACACCTTTAAAAAATGATCCATGTAGAAAAATGTCCATGCACAAAGAAATTGCAAATAAATGTAAAATGTGCAAATACTAAGCATAGACTTTATAGACTATAACCTCACAAAAAAGTAATTGATTCAGGGAGTACCAGCAAAAGTCATAGACCTAAATTTAGCCAACAATATAAATCTAAAAATGAGTAGAGGGACAAAACATTGGACCAACTAATAAACTACTTAAAAGCAATGATAATGCTGAGACAATATAGCAACATTTTTAGAATATATAGCTAAAGTAGTCCTCAGAGGAACAAATATATCCTTAAAAGTCTTGTTGTTCTTGTTCAGTTGTGTCTAACTCTTCGTGACCTTATTTGGGATTTTCTTGGCAAAGATATTGGAGTAGTTTTCCATTTCCTTCTCCAGCTCTTTTTACAAATGAGGAAGCTGAGGCAAACATGATTTGCCCAGAGTCACATAGTTAATAAGTGTAGGAGACCAGATTTGAACTCAGGTCTTCCTGACTCCATGTGCAGTGCTCTAGTCACTGTGCCACCTACATGCCCCCAAAATATTAATAATTTGTGGGGGAAGGGGATTGGTAAAAAGAATGCACATTTTAAACATTAAAAAAGCCAACAGATAATCCCCCACAAGAAAAAAAAAAACAAGGAAATCTTAAAATTTAGAGGAAGAATTGTTCAAATGAAGACCAAAAAGACTATAGAGCTAAAACATGGTTCTTTGAAAAGCCTAACAAAATTGATAGAGCTTAGACCAACCTGACTTAAAAAAAGAGGGAGAAAAATCAAGTGATAAAAAAAGAACAAAGTAAAATCATAGCAAAGAGAAGAAATACAAAGAATTGTCAGAACCTGCTATGTCACTCTATGTCAAGAAAACTCAGAATTCAGAAAAAAAATAGATTAAATATAAAAATACCCAAACTCACTGAATATAATAACAACAATAATAACTGGCATTTATAGAGTGCCTTAAGGTTTGTAAAGTGTGTTACATTGGTTATCTAATTTGATCTGAATCCAGTCACCAAAAAGGAAACTAAACTAGCCATAAAGAAACTATCAAAGAAAAAATAATATAGTCCAGATGGCTTTACAGGAGAATTCTATCAAACTTTTAAAGGACATTAACATATATGTGATATATCGGAGGAAGGCCAACGTCATAAGCGCGTGCCCACGGCGCGTCCCCCAGGTCCGTCATCGGGATGCGCTGAGAGCTCTCTCGCCTGCTGCCGGGTGCAGCGTCGGCAGGGACAGGACGATGGTGGGCTGCGCCGGGGCGCCCGCGGCTTCTGTGCTCCGGAGGCTATGCTCCGGGCCCCGAGGCTCCCCACAGGTTATGCAAGCAGTGCCAGCATCAGATTTTGTAGTACGGGAAAGACCTATGAAAATATCAACCATGCCACTGTAGATCGTATCATCCGGGTGGATCATGCAGGGGAATATGGAGCCAACCGCGTATATGCTGGACAAATGGCTGTACTAGGTAGAACAAATGTCGGACCAGTTATTCAGAAAATGTGGGATCAAGAAAAGGCCCATTTGAAAAAGTTTAATGAGTTGATGGTTAAATTTAGAGTCCGGCCAACCATTCTGATGCCTTTTTGGAATGTAATGGGCTTTGTACTGGGTGCTGGGACAGCCTTACTTGGGAAGGAAGGGGCAATGGCTTGCACTGTGGCTATAGAAGAGTCAATAGCACACCATTATAACAACCAGATTAGGACATTGATGGAAGAAGATCCAGAAAAGTATGAAGAACTCCTTCAGATAATTAAACAGTTTCGGGAGGAGGAGCTAGAGCGCCACAACACTGGGCTTGACCATGATGCGCAGTTGGCACCAGCATACGCCATCTTGAAAGGCGCTATTCAGGTTGGATGCAAAGCTGCAATATATTTATCAGAACGATTTTAAAATAATTCTTTGTGACATTATGTAAAAGATGATAGTAACTGAAGGAGTTATATTTGCATATGTGAACTTTATAATTATTGTGAATTTTGTTAATAAATTGAATAATTCTATTCTAAAAAAAAACATATATGTGATATAAAGTAGTCTCAACAATTGAGAAAGAAGAAACTCTACCAAGCTAATTTTATGAGATGAATATAGTCCTCATGCCTAAACTGGCAAATGATAGAGCAAAGAAAGAGAAATAAACAATACCATTAAGGAATGTCAATTCAAAAAGGTTCAATAAAATCCTAGCCAAAAAAATTATAACAATTTATCCAAAAACATAATTCACTATGATCAAGTTGAATTCATACTAATTATGAAAAGATTTTTCAACATTAAAAAAAATGTAATTACATTTTTAAAAATCCAAAACCATATTAGTATAACATTAATTTATACTAAAAACAAAACAAAAACTTTAAAATATAGGCATTGACAGATCACAATTGTATTGTGATAAAAAAAGTATTTATGCAAAATCAAAAGCTAACTTTCAAACTAAAGTTTCTAAAAATAGAAGCTTTCCTGATAAATTCAGGAGTAAGGCAAGAATGGTCCCTTTCCTTGATGTTGTTTGACAGAGTTCTCGAAATATTAACAATAGCAGTAATGCAAGAAGAATAAATTTGTGGCATAAAGTTAGAAAAAGAGAAGATAAAACTATCCCTATTATTGATTCCATGAGTGTTTACTTAGCAAATCTTGGAGAATGAGCAAAGAAATTGAGACAAGACGTCAGTAAAGTTTCAGGCTACAAAATAAATGCACAGAAATCAAAAGCATTTCTATATACTCAATTCAGTTCAACAAACATTTATTAAGTGCTTCTCCTGTTCAAGGCAATAATAGAAATAATAGAAAGGAAAATCTTATACAAAAATAATTACAAAATGTTCAAAATATCTGAGTCAATATATTAAAAACATACTTGTATATCAATACTTGCATAATTTCCATTCCAAAATGTTCATATAAGAAATAGAGTAATATAATGAAAATTCACAATACAAGGAAATTCATAAATTTAGTGCCACACCAACCAAACTCCAAATGGTAGTCTAAAAATCAGACAAATAATAAAATCCATGTGATGGAGCAAAAAATATAGAATATCAAGGGAAATAATAAAAAATATGAAAGTGAAGGCAGAATAGCACTTTCAGACCTCAAGATATATTATAAACTGTTAATCATTAAAACTATTTGGTACTGATTTAAAAAATAAAAGGTAGATCAATAGAATAGATCAGACAAGTAAGAATCAGAAATAATTGGACTCAGAAACCCAGTGCTCAATAAAACTCAAAACATTAATTACCTGAGAAAGAACTACTTCTTTGATGCACATTGCTGGGAAAACTAGAACACAGTCTAACAGAACTAGGTTTAGAGCAGCATCTTTGGTCTTTAGACCAAAATCTTATAGTATATATTGCAGGAAATTCAAATGGGTACATGATTTGCAGATGAAAATTTATGCCATAAAAATTTGGGGCAGCAGATTATATACCTATTGAAGCTATTATAGTAAATAAAAAAACAAGAGGCAGAGACAATTACAAAAAGTAAAATAAATCATGTCAATGATATGAAATTGAAAAGCTTTTTCATGAACAAAACTGATAAAAATAGGATATGACAGGAAAAATAATTTTTGTATCAAATATCCTTTTGAGTGTCTAATATCCATATAATAAATATATGTAAAGAACTAATAAGGAATATATAAGCCCCAAATCCATTCCCCCAATAGCTAAGTGGTCCAAGGATATAAACAGTCTCAGAAGAACTGCAAATTATTTAACAACCATGTGAAAGAAGGCTCCAAAACACTAATAAGAAGAAGAATGCAAATCAGAATAACTGGTTTTACCTCATACCTAGAAAATTGGTAAGGATGAAAAAAATGGAAATAGTCAATGTTGGAAGCATTTTAATAAGATGGGCACAAGGAAACATTGTTGGTGGAGTTGTGAACTGGTCCAACCATTCTGGTAAGGAATTTGTGATTATCCAATGCCTTGTACATAATAGAAATTTAAGAAATAAACGTTGACTGACTGACAGTGAAGATGGAAAAAAAACAAAACAAGTGAAATTGCATGCTACAAAATTATAATGACCAAGTTTGGCCTCAAAGAAGAAAAATAAGACACCCTCCTCTGCTTTTTTGCAATAGTGGGAGGCCATAGGTGTGGAACACTATATGATGTCAGACTTTTTCAATATGTTGGTTAGTTTTGTTGAACTTTGTTTTTCTTCCTCTTTTCTATTATTAATTATAAGGTATGGATCCCTATGAAGGGGTGAGGAAGGTGCTACAATGGGAAATGAAAATAATTATAAAAACAAAAGGTATCAATGATTTCATTTTAAATTTTGAAAATTAATTTGTAAAGCATTTGTTAAATGTTTCCTATGGACAGAGCATAGTCAATTAGAAAAGCAAAACAATACCTGTCCTCAAGGAACTTATATTCTAAAAGTAAGACAACACATGTGGAAAACTGTAGTTACATGTTAGATGGAAAAGCCTAATGATCCTCCATGTGTCACAGCAATGCAGATAAAAATGCATCTTCTTTAGTATCATTTTCATTCATAAAATCATATATCCATTTCTGATTTTAAGTCATCTGGTAGTATTCATGATTTTGGTCATAAGAACTTTCTTTTCCGTGTCTTCAGTATTTTTGGCTGCTGAGGCATTGGACATGATGCAAAGACAGATGATAGGTCATATCTTTACAAGGGTTTCTGTCCCTCTGTCCCACATAATGGCTGTTGGGGTCAACCTGCAAACAGAGTAGTATACAACTTGGGCTCTTCTACCCAGAGTCCTGGGCTCTCTCCACCTGGGTTTGAGTGGAGTGGTACTCTGGGTAGTAGAAGTGTTTTGAACTTTTGGGCACATGTACCCTCCCTGTCTCTCCGCTTGGGACACTTTGATGCTCTAACCTGGCTGGCTTGCCTGCCTCATTGCTGGCAATTGGCCAAGAGTTGGTTGGGGAGTGGGGGGTGGGCCTTCTCCTCAAAGATCTCCCTTCTTGATGATGACCGTGGGAGAGAAGCTGGAAGCCAAGTCACTATTCTTTTTTTTTTTTTTAAGATGAATTTTGTTTTATTTTGCTTTTTTTTTTTTTTAAATGCAATTTATTTATTTAACATATTTGGTTTTCAGCATTGATTTTCACAACGTTTTGAATTACAAATTTTCTCCCCATTTCTACCCTCCCCCCCACTCCAAGATGGCTTATATTCTGGTTGCCCTGTTCCCCAGTCAGCCCTCCCCTCTATCACCCCCCTCCCCTCTCATCCCCTTTTCCCTTCCTTTCTTGTAGGGCAAGATAAATTTCTACGCCCCATTGCCTGTGTATCTTATTTTTTAGTTGCATACAAAAACTTTTTTTGTTTTTGAACATCTGATTTTAAAACTTTGAGTTCCAAATTCTCTCCCCTCTTCCCTTCCCACCCACCCTCCCTAAGAAGTTGAGCAATTCAACCTAGGCCACACATGTATTATTATGTATAACCCTTCCACAATACTCATGTTGTGAAAGGCTAACTACATTTTGCTCCTTCCCAACCCATCCCGCTTTATTGAATTTTCTCCCTTGACCCTGTCCCCTTTCCAAAGTGTTTGTTTTGATTACCTCCACCCCCATCTGCCCTCCCCTCCATCATCCCCCGCCTTTTATTTTTTTTTTTATCTTCCTCCCTCTTCTTTCCTGTGGTGTAAGATACCCAACTGAGTATGAATGGTATTCCCCCTCAGGCCAAATCTGATGAGAGCAAGGTTCACTCATTCCCCCCTCACCTGCCCTCTCCCCTCCTCCCATAGAACTGCTTCCTCTTGCCACCTTTATGTGAGATAATCGACCCCATTCTATCTCTCCCTGTCTCCCTCTCTCAGTATGTTACTCTCTCATCCCTTAATTTCATTTTATTTCTTTTAGATATCTTCCCTTCATCTTCAACTCACCCTGTGTCTGCTCTCTCTCTTTTACATATATATATATATATATATATATAAACACACATATATATATATACACATACATACATATACACATAGATACATACATACATACACATTCACTTATATATATACATAAACATATATATACATATATATATATATATATATATATATATATATATACATGCATATTCCCTTCAACTACCCTAATACTGAGGTCTCATGAATCATACTCATCATCTTTCCATGTAGGAATGTAAACAAAACAGTTCAACTTTAGTAAGTCCCTTGCATTTTCCGTTTCTTGATTACCTTTTCATGCTTCTCTTGATTCTTGTGTTTGAAAGTCAAATTTTCTATTCAGTTCTGGTCTTTTCACTGAGAAAGCTTGAAAGTCCTCTATTTTATTGAAACTCCATATTTTGCCTTGGAACATGATACTCAGTTTTGCTGGGTAGGTGATTCTAGGTTTTAATCCTAGCTTCATTGACCTCCGGAATATCGCATTCCAAGCCCTTCGATCTCTTAATGTAGAAGCTGCCAGATCTTGGGTTATTCTGATTGGGTTTCCACAATACTCAAATTGTTTCTTTCTGGCTGCTTGCAATATTTTCTCCTTGATCTGGGAGCTCTGGAATTTGGCAACAATATTCCTAGGAGATTTCTTTTTGGGATCTATTTGAGGAGGCGATCGTTGGATTCTTTCAATTTCTATTTTGCCCTGTGGCTCTAGAATATCAGGGCAGTTCTCCTTGATAATTTCCTGAAAGATGGCATCTAGGCTCTTTTTTTGATCATGGCTTTCAGGTAGTCCAATAATTTTTAAATTCTCTCTCCTGGATCTATTTTCCAGGTCAGTGGTTTTTCCAAGGAGATATTTCACATTGTCTTCCATTTTTTCATTCCTCTGGTTCTGTTTTATAATATTCTGATTTCTCATAAAGTCACTAGCTTCCACTTGCTCCAATCTAATTTTTAAAGTAGTATTTTCTTCAGTGGTCTTTTGGACCTCCTTTTCCATTTGGCTAATTCTGCCTTTCAAGGCATTCTTCTCCTCATTGGCTTTTTGGAGCTCTTTTGCCATTTGAGTTAGTCTGTTTTTTAAGGTGTTGTTTTCTTCAGTGTATTTTTCAGTATTTTTTTGGGTCTCCTTTAGCAAGTCATTGACTTGTTTTTCATGGTTTTCTCGCATCCTTCTCATTTCTCTTCCCAATTTTTCCTCTACTTCTCTAACTTGCTTTTCCAAATCCTTTTTGAGTTCTTCTATGGCCTGGGGCCAGTTCATGTTTTTCTTGGAGGCTTTTGTTGTAGGCTCTATGACTTTGTTGTCTTCTTTAGGCTGTATGTTTTGGTCTTCTTTGTCACCAAAGAAAGAATCCAAAGTCTGAGACTGAATCTGGGCGCGTTTTCGCTGCCTGGCCATATTCCCAACCAACTAACTTGACCCTTGAGTTTTTCAGTGGGGTATGACTGCTTGTAGACTAACGAGTTCTATGTTCTACGTTTGGGGGGGAGGTGCCAGCTCTGTCAGAGCCGCACTCCTCCTTCCCCAAGGACCCCCAGTCCAGGCTGGACTTAGATCTTCAGCAGGCTGTTGCACTCCTGCTCTGATCTGCCACTTAATTCCTCCCACCAGGTGGGCCTGGAGCCGGAAGTAACAACAGCTGTAGCTGCCCCACCTCCGCTGCCCCCAGGGCTGGAAGCCGAACCGCGAACTCCTTCCACTCCCGCAGCTTTTCCCACTAACCTTCTCCGCAGTCTTTGGTGTTTGTGGTTCGAGGGGGGACTGGTAACTGCCGCAGCTCACATATTCAGGGCGCTAGGGCCCCCTCCGCCCGGCTTCTGGTCTGGATCGTCCACGCTGCTCAGGCTGGGCTCTGCTCCACTCCGTTCCCAGCTCCCAGGTCCGTGTGGAATAGACCTCACCCAGAGGCCATCCAGGCTGTCCTGGGCTGGAGCCCTGCTTCCCTCTTTTGTTCTGTGGGTTCTGCCATTCTAGAATTGGTTCAGAGCCATTTTTTATAGGTTTTTGGAGGGACTCGGGTACGGAGCTCACTCTAGTCCGTGCTTACCAGCCGCCATCTTGGCTCCGCCCCCAAGTCACTATTCTAAGGTAGTCTAAGGGGAGCTGCTTTTCTAAGGACTTTTGGGCTTACCTGCCCCATGTGTAAAGTGCCAACCTTAAAAACAGATTCCAAAATTCCTATGGAATTACCTGGAAGAAATCTTTTTCCTTGTATTATAGAAATATAACTATATACGTGTCTTTATTTCTTTTAGGTGTGTTGGAATTTTGAAGCAATAACCTAACCTTTATTCTCCTTTGGCAGATGACCAAACAGAATCAGCATTGACAACCTGCAGGAAATATCAATGTGAAGACATGACAAAAACTCAACATGGTTTAATCTCTAGAAAAGATGGAAGCCAAGTAGACACCTCCTTTCCTCTTCCTTTTAAAAAAAGAATTAAAATTGGCTTGGTAATTCTTTTGCACTTTACATTTGCAAAATGCATTCCTGTGGTGTGACTCTACAGGAATGTGGTCCCTCATGTCTTGAGGAAGGCTTTTTGTTACTTTGTAGTCACACCAGGCACAATAATTTTTATCAAAACATCTCTAATAGTAAAAAGGTATATTTAGAGAAATCTGGTCTAGCAAGTAGTGAAAGTTTAAATCACAGTCACCAAATAAACTTTTTTTTTCCTGCAACTATTGAGCTGACAGGTAAGTATCATATACAACTCTGAGTGTTTATGAGTGTTTCGTTATGGGTAAGGTTGATAGATAGGATAGCCCTAATAAGGGAGATATCATTTATTTCTTTCCCATGTGGGCTAGTTAACTTTGCTCCATCCTAATGTGATTCTCTAGACTTACCCTCAGTCAGCCATCTTTCAGTTGTGTGTCATAATGACAAAAGGGAAGTGAGCAAGACAGTATGAGTGGATTAACACAAATTCATTATTGCTACTGGTAAGAGCATGGTGGATAACAAAAAAGTGTGGAGCATCATCTTTTTATAAGCACAGAACATTTATTTTTTCATTCTTCAAAATACTTAATATCACTTTTAAAGCTGAGTGAACGAAGTTAAAAAATAGGTAATTGATTTTGAGTTAGAAAATATTGGAGAGGCAATATGTTGGAAAGAGCCCTGGATTGAGAGTCCTGAGACCTGAAAATGTGAAAAATGCTCTGAGCATGAAAAATATTAATTGGTTCTTTTATAATCTTCCAAATCTCGATGTGTGTAAGATTCAATATCCCTCCCTCTTCCCCAATTTTGTTGCATAGCAACAACAAATAATAGCATAGAAGGTGATTTTGCTAAATAAACACCAACTCTAAAGGAGTGAAAGAGATGAAAATAAACTAGCATGTTTATGACCACTAACTAGCTTAATCATAGCTTAAGATACTTCACCTATGTAGACCTAAGTTTCCTTATCCATATCAATCAAAAAAGAAATAAGAATCACCCATTATGTGCCAGGCACTAGGCTAAGCTCTGGGGATACAAAGAGAAGCAAGACAGTCCTTGCTCTCAAGCAGCTTATGATCAAACTGGGGAGACAACAAGCAAACAAATATATACAAAGTGAACTACATACAAGATAAATAGGAAATAACAGAGGGAATGCACTAGAATTAAGAAGGGCTAATAAAGGCTTCCTGTAGAAGATAGGATTTTAGCATGGACTTAAAGGAAACCAGGGAAGTCAGTAGGCTAGATTGAAGAGAAAGAGCATTCCAGACATGGAGAAAAGCCAGAAAAATACCTGGAGCCCAGAAACGGAGTGTCTTGTTCATAGAACAGCTAGAATCCAGGATCAAAAAGTACATGGTGGGGAGTAGGGTATAAAAAGACCAGAAAAGTAGGATGGGGTTAGATTATGAAGACCTTGAATGCCAAGCAGAGTATTTTATGGTCAGTCCTAAAGGAAGTAAGGAGCCATTAGAGTTTATTGAAGAGAGGAGTTAGATGATTTCAGAGATCTCAGACTACTTTAACGCATAATTATTCTGTAATGTTCTACTTCTGGTATCAGAATTTGGAGCTGGGAGTGACTTTAGGATCATCTACTATAATCTCATCATTTTGCAGATGAAGAAACTGAGTCCTAAAGAAGTTAATTTATTTGCCCAAGATCACACAGGTGTTCAAAATTTGAACTGAATGCACTGAATCTAATGCGTTTCTCACTTTGCCATGTTGCTGCCCAAGAAAGGATGCTTTAAAATGCATGTAGGTGAGAGAAACACCGTTGTTATTGTTATTTATTATTATTTAACCACTATTAGCCATTTTTATTATTATTATTATTAACTCATTGGTAGTGCATGGGAATTAATTACAAACAAACCTATATTAATAAAAGATTTTTCATTCATTCATTTTAGTCACACTTTGCTATAATACAAGGTTAGAAAAACATAGATATTATCTGTTGTAGGTACTATTACCTTTTGCAGATTCACATTGTGACCAAGCTAGCTCAGACCCTCTTAACCTCTCATTTGTTCTATTGGAATAGCCTCCTAAATGGTCTCCCTACCTTGGATCTCTCCCCTCCTTATCTCCCTAACAAATGCCAGAGTGATATCCTTGAAGCACAGGTCAGGTCTGTCCATGTTCCTCTCCTACTCAACAAAAAAACAAACTCTTCTGTTTGGCATTTAAAGTGCTTCAGAGATAGACTCCAAACTACCTTTCCAGGTTTATTATATTTTACTCCCTTTTTTGAATTCTTCAATCCAGTCAAACTGACCCTTTTGCTTTCCCTGCCAACACCATTCCAACTCTCATCTATGTGCCTTTACATAAGCTGTTTCCTATGCCTGGATTGTTGGAAACATTCCAACACTCCCTCCTCTTCTCTATTCCTAGAATGCCCAATGCCCTTTAGTGTTCAGTTCAAATTCTACCTTGTAGGTGAGACTTTTTCTAATCCCCCCAGCTACAATGGCCTCCACTCCCAAATTACCTTGTATTTAGTTAATATCTGATTTTATATTAATATGTTGTTTGCCCTACCAGAATGTAAGCTTCTTGGGGGCAAGTATTGTCACATTTTTGTGTTTGGACCCTCAATGCCTAACCTAGGGCCTGGTACCTAGGAGGCACTTAAAATACTTAACTGATGATTAATTGATTGAATCATGAGGGTTCAATACTAAATTAATTATTCATTCATTCAACAAATATTTAGTGTCTGTTAAATACAAGGAACTGTTCTAAGTAGAAATCAGTTATGAAAATACCCAAGAAAATAGCCATTTGAAAATATTAGTTATGGTTTTAATAAATATTTAAAATGTCTTTTAAAAAATCTACATCTACTTTGTTAAAAAAAACTGCCATTTTTGCTGAGATCTATAAAGTGTATCTAAGAAACTTCTTTATCTAGTGACCTCTTATAGTGAAGAATTAAGAATAAACCTGAGTGGTAGTGTAATATGTTGGACTACTTGGTGTCAGGAGACCTGGGTTCTAATTCTTTCTTCCATATATACATATTTCCAATGTGACCAATGAGAAAGTCACTTAAGCTCAGTTTCTTCATCTGTACCATGGGTATAAAAGTATTCCTACCTATCTCACAGAGTTACAAAAAAATTGCTTCACAAAATTTAAAGTGCTGTCAATATGAATTTTTGTTGTTTTTTTTAAACTTTATGTAATAATTACAGGACTTTGTGGCCCCAAAGTGAAATTAAGTGGATTTTTTTTTACTATTTTTATTATAAAATATATCTTACAATTTAATAAAAACACTGTACATTCTAGATGGATTAAAAAATTATAAGAAAGAAATAGAATTTAGGTTGCTTTCTAACTAAAAACAATATATGAGGAAAGTGCCATTATAATGGGTTTTGTGGGAACCAGAATTATACCTGTGTAAAAAGGGCTTCTGTTACTGAAAGAGTTGCTATAAACACTGGTGACCTGATTTCATCCATAGAATATTTGTATTTGTGTAGTGACCAGGCACTTTTCTAACGGGTTTTACTATATTTGAGAATAAACCTTGTACTTTCTTCTATCTTAGGAAAAAAGGGCTTCTCTTTTTTGGATAGCCTCAACACCAGTTTTCATGAATGCTAAAATATAATGGCTCAAAAAAACCCTGAAAAATGTATTCCTGTAAGTCTATAAAATCTTTCTTTCTTACCTTCAAGGGTTCCACAACAGTCAATTATCTTTATAAACTAGAACATTATGAGTGGGGATGTTCCCATATTAGAGTTATGAAATAGGTTAATAATTTCATATTAGGTGATATTGCTCTTCAGGGCAGGTATATTTCATGCCCAATAACACAAAATCAAGAAACGTCTCCAAACCAAGAACACGTATTTTGTTGCTATCTTTTAAGAAAGGAAATATTATTTCTTTTTCTTGGAATTAATTTCTTGACACACAGCTGTAGGAACTTCCATTTTTCTTTCTCAAAACCTAATACAAATTTTCACATATTATAGCTCATACACGAGCCTTTTGAGAAAGCTATATAAACCAGCTGTTTACAGCTTTTCCTTTGATTTCATTGGCTAGCTGCATGGAGGTTTTACATAGACACTGGAAATACAGAGAATTCTCTGTAGTCACATCCAGCACATTGTATAGAAGGATATTAGAAAACAAAGTACTTATTGTTTTCAAAAATCAGATACTTTATAGCTGATGCACATTATAGATAATCTGACAATAAATACTGAAACTAAGCTGTGCATTATCACATTCTTGAATACTTCTGCATTATACGGATAGTACAAATACACTGCATTTTCAGATTAACATGAACATTGGGTAATGATGCCAGCACTACTACAATATCAAAATTATGAAAAATATTCCAGTTACATTTACTCTCCATTTGGAGACACAATCCTGGTATCAGTTTTTAGAATGGCTTATCCCTTACTACCAGAATACAGTTATAGATGCTTTGAATAAAGCCTCCCTATGACCACTCAGGTAGAAGTTCAGATGATCCTCAACTAGCTCTAAAGCATATCTTGTGGAACTGGTCTTCTAATGATATATTTATTGATTTCAAAGACATTACAGTGGACAATTTCTTAAATCATAAGTATAGTGCTTTTTCTCAAGTCTATTCTCAATTTTTGTATCATTTTACTATATCTTGCAAATACTATGTATAGTTAAAAAGTAGTATGCTTTTCCATTCTTCATTCTTGCAAATGCATAAAAATAGCCAAGTTGAATACATGTGCAGAAAGCAATATTTGTGACTGAACAGTGTTAAATAAGAAACAATATGACAAAGGAGTGATGATCTAATTAAACATATCATATATAAAATATTTTGGAATATAATTTACACAAACTAATTCCTCTATATTTCTAAAAAAAACTATCAGTTTTATAATACCAACAGAATATTCTCTGTTTCTCACAATATAGTTTGAAATTTTTAAGAAATATTATGCCTATAAATTTTATTTAAGCACTATAGTTATGAGATACATTCTCATGTATTTACAATTATTATTTTGATTGAAACCAAGATGTCACTACTCCAAGTCTGGCTATATTGAATTTATACCACACCAACTTGATGCGTTATGGTTGACTGGATTCTACAGCCATCCAGCTAGCCTTTTAGCTCAAAAGGAATCTTCTTCCTATCATATTTTCTACTCTTACTCTTTTCCTTTTCATTTTGTCCAACCTCGTTCTGGAAGTCCCATCTCCCCACCCCCTCTTGTGAGTAAAAAAATCTGTAGGTATTAGAAACAAAAGTGACTCATAGAAGGAATGAGACTGTTTTGATAAATTGTTTGTGCACTTTCATAGTCTAGAACCAAGGTTTCATTTCTACTTCAATATTTTTCATTATGATACTTAAAAAATCGGTCAGCTACTTTGTGCTGCAGTTTTTCTGTATGTAACATTAAGGTAATAACATCTAAACTTAATTCAATTTAATACAAATCACTTAATTGCAAGTTGTGTTGGATAGAAGAGACACAAAAATGAAAAGGAACATGGATGTTGCCCCTCAAAAAGTTTATAATATCATAAGTAGAGGCAGCACAGAACAGTGGAATTAGTAGTCCCTCCCAAGTCAGAGGACAATGGTTCACTTAGTGCCTCTGACACTTACAGCCTCTGTGCCCTCCAACAAGTCATTCAGCCTAAATCAACTATAGTTTCCTCATCTGCAAAATGAAAGAGTTCAGCCAGATGACCTTTTAAATCCCTTCCAATTCTAGATCTGTGATCCTTTGAAGCTAAAGAAGGATTTGTGGGGCTGAACATATGTCAAACTCAAAATCAGAATCATATTCCTGACTTGAGATTCCCATCATTTTTTTCTCGTCTTAACCATCAACTATTTCTTCTTGGTATATGAACACCAAATTAATGTAAGAATTTTTCACAGAGAAAACCTACATTTAAATTGTTACACATACAAAATTAACAATCCAAAATATCCCTGCTCTTTCCTTTGTAAATATAGAAGCAAATACAGGCAAACCTTGACATATCAAAACAACCTTCCAGAAATGTCTGCCATGGGACTGTCCCCACTCCCTTAATTAATTGCCCTTTCTTCCCACTACTGCTATCTGGGAAGCTTTCTCTTCCCCAGATATGTTGCTCTCCTTAGTATTAAGCCCATGCACAGTCAGGTTGCATAATAACAAGCAAAACTTTAGACTTGAAGCGAAACAAAATAAAAGAGCAGGTTAAAGTATGTAAGCAGGAGCTTTGTTTGTTTCCCAACTATTCCTCGTAGTGAAGAAGACTAGAAAAACTCAGAAGTGCTATTTGTTTGCTTGAGGGATAGCAGGATTTGGGAAAAGTTGCAAGAAGAAAACTATATCCTATAGTGGGTGAGGGGAGGAGAAAAAAACCCTGCTCAAAAATAACAGATAGTAAACTGGAAGAGGAAAACAAGTAAGACCAATCTTTGGGAATTTCAGGATTCAGTTCATTTCAAGGTACAATTATTAGCTATGATAGAAGAGGGAAGGTGATAAATATAAAGAAGAGATAGAGACAACACATTATGATAAATTTCAAGAAGGAGAAGTCAAATACAGGAGATAGACTCAGGAAAGACTTTAAGGATAAGGTGACACTTGAGTTGGGTCATAAAGGATGGAAAAGATTGGTTGGATGGGGAAGAGAGAAGAGAGTCCATAAAATGTAGCAAAGACACAGCAGATGTAAAAGGACGAAATGAGGACAAGAGACAGAGAGTGACAAAATTTTGCAGAAACACGGCATATGTGAAAATGGTGAATATGAGATAAGGCTGAGGTTGAGGTAAGTGGCATAGGATTCCAGGCATGGGAAACAGGAAGTCCAAAGACACACACACACACACACACACACACACACACACACACACCCAAAAAAGAGGTGAAATGCTGTTTTTGAGAAATTGTAAATATGGCAATGTCACCGGATTGTAGTGTATGGAGGAGAGGAAGGTATGAGAAATCTGGAAAGGTAGGAAACGGGCTAGGTTCTGAAGAGCTTTCAATGACAAACAGAAGATTTTATATTTGACCTGAGATGTGCTAGAGTGCCACCAGACAAGTGTGCCACTCAGCACTCACATTTAGACCTATGCTTTTAAAAAAAATGACCTTGTGGCCACTGAGAAAGACCTCTAGGAAGGAAGAGTAGCTAGAAGGCTATTATAATAATCCAGTTGAGAGATAATAAGGGATCTAACCAAAACTGTGACTATGTGAGTGGAGAGAAGCAAGCAAATAAGAGAGATACTGCAAAAGTAGAAACAAGATTTAGCAATGGAATGAAAATATTAGGAACGTGAAGATTCTAAGATAACACCATGGTTACAAGGCCGCATAAAACAAGGAGGATGGTGCCCTTGAGAGGAGTAGGGAAGTTAAGAAGTGAATAATTTTCAGGGAAAGATAATGAGTTCTGTACTGGCCATAGTGATGTTGAGATGCCTATGGAACAGCTTAATGATGTCCAAGATATTGGAAATATATGACCGTAGCTCAGTGGAGAGTTTTGAGCTGGGTATGTATAAAACTGGGAATCATTTACATTGAGATAATTGAACCCAGAGTGCTGATGAGATTGCCCAGGGAGGTAGTATAGAGTGAAAAGAGAAGAGGACCCAGGACAAAGCCATGGGGCACGCCTAGTCACCACTGTAATATAATCAGCAAAAGGGACTGAAGAATGGTTAGACACATATGAGGTGAGCAGCAAAGAGCAGCGTCACAAAAATCCAGAGAAGAGAGAATATCCAGAAAAAGATGGTTATAAATGTGTCAGTTCCTGAAGAGAAATCAATAAGGATGGAGACTGAAAAAAAGCCTTTCTAGTAACTTTGAAAAAGACTTTCAGTTTAATGATGAAGTCAGAAGCCCAAATGCAGAGGGTTTAAAAGCTAAGGATAAGAGAACAAGTGAAGACACCAATTTCCTCAATGGAATTTAGCCATGAAATGGACAAATGATATAGAATTATGGTGATATAGTTAATAGGAATTGTCAGATCAAGTGAGTTATTTTAAGAGTGGTAGAGACATGGGTGCATTTGCATACAGTAGGGAAGGAGTCAAAACATAGAAAGATAGAATACAAGAGAGAAAATGGGAATGATAGTGGGAACAATTTGCTGCAGAAGGCAGGAGGGGATTGGATCAAGGCACATAGAGGGGTTTGCCTTGGCAGATGAAAAAATTACCTCTTTATCTGTGTGAGGGAAGAGATAATATTTGAATACATCTTAGTGGGAGGGGGTGGAAAGAAGGCAGATCTCTAAAAATGGTCTCAATTTTTTTTAATTTTATTAGGAGTTGAGGACCGTGGCCTCATGGTAGGAAGAGGGGGAGCTATGGGAGAATTGAGGATTGAGAAAAGATGAAGTTTGAAACAGCTGCTATGGAGAGTGGGATAACAAATCAAAGAGAGAGGAATAGAATGTTTGCTTAGCTCAGGAAAAGCCCAATTGAAATTAGATAACATTCATTTGTAGTGGGTTGAATCCACAGAATTTTGTGAATTCTTGAAGCACATGAATAATAGCAAAGGAGGCAAATGGTGGAAGTAATTCAGTATTAGGGTTTGACAAGACTTTATCAGTGATAGGACAATGGCTCAAGGGAATCTGAGCTGGCTCACTAAGGGTTCAAAATACTGAAGGGAGAAAATAATCAGTGAAAGAATGATGACCTGGGAAAGAACTATGGAGTAAAGGGATTGGGGGTCATGATAAAGATGAGACCTAGGAGTTGTAAGGCACAGGGAAAGATGGACTAATGAAAGGCTGGGATCAGATGAAAGAATTGCAGAGTTCATGGACATGGAAGCAAAACAGTTTTGGGTGATGGAAGGTCAAGGATGTGACAATCTCTGTGTGTATCAAAGGTAGAGTGAGAGAGTAGGTCATGGAAGTTGAATATATATGAACAACTGGGAAGTACAGGGTACGAGGGAGTATCAATATGTATGTTGAAGTTGCCTAGTATACAGATAGAAGATGGGGAAGAGGGTAAAATTGTCAGCCTGGCACTGAGCTCATTGAAGCAGAGAGGAGAATGTCCTGCTAATCAATAGATATCTGCCACCAGGTCTGGATTAGGTGATAATTCTGGATAGTCTGAACTTCAAAGAAGGAGATATTTCTTAGTGAAGATGATAAAGGGAGCAGTGGTAGTGAGGAGCAAGAAGTATTCCAGCTCCCTCTCTACTACCAGTGAGTTGGAAGATATGAGAGGAGGTATAGACAAGGCTATAAATGGGTATCTGGGGAATCAGTGTTGTTGGGAAGGAGTCATGTCTCCTATATGGTCATATCTCTCTTTATAGCCCAGTGAAGGCCATTGATGTCAGTGGGGAGGGGAATTAACTCAAGGATAGAGAAGAAAGAATTATTAACAGTTTAGGAAGGAAAATAAGACAGGCCAGAACATATTTGAGGAAATGGGAAAATGAAGGAACTGAACATCTTGATAAGGGTAAAATATTAAAGGAATAAAGGAGTGACAGAAGTGGAAAAATAGGAAACTAGGGAGAGGAGAATTTTAGAATTGAGGATCTTAGAGGTAGAGGAGTTTTGTGTGATGGTAAGGTCTCCTCTAGTGAATTGCTTAAGAAAAGTTGAGGTGAATGGAAGTCCTATGAGTTGAGTTCTAAGAACTGAGGACAAAATTTTAAATAGCTCCTCAAAGAGCAGTTTTAAGACTCAGAGGACAAAGCCAAAGGGTGTAAATGCAATGGTAAATCAGATGCTAAAGTCATGGAGGCAGTGGAGGGGAAGGGAATGTAGAATTGTGTCTTAGAAGACAACAGAAGAGAGCAATAATGATTAGGAAACAGTACCTCAAGTCTGACGGCACAACTTCAGAGGAGAGGTTGCCCAGGGATAATGACATCAAGGACCTGGACGTGGGAAGGTGGATTCTATGGATCCCACCTTTAGGGAATCCTATATATGCAAGAGACAGGGGTAATGAAAAAAGCAGTCATTGGCAGTGGAGGAGTTTCTAAAGTTAAGTCAAGGCAACAAGCATTTATGAAACACTTCAATGTGTCAGGCACCCTGCTAAGCACCGGGGGATAAAAAGAGAGGCAAAAACAGTCCTTAGTCTTAAGGAACTCACAGTGAAATGGAGAGACAGCATTAAAATAGCAATGAGCCAGCAAAAGATACAGTTCTTACAGGAGAAAACTTGGTTTCAATTCATTTGAGGAGGTGCAGGTAGGTAATACAAGGAGAAGGGAAGAAAAATGAAGGTTTGCTAACAAGTGGGACAGCTGGGGCTGTGGGCAGAGGAAAAGGGTTGAAAGGGAGGTGATGGGGGCTTTGATGAGAATTGTCACAAAGTAGAGTGAGCAGAGGGGATATTACATCAACAGGAGGCCCTGGCTGCCCCATTTCTTAACTCCAGTAGTGTAAAACCCCTTTCCTTATATTTCCAAACTCCCCTAAACTAGCTCTGAGTATCATAAAAAAAACCCCACCCTAAGTGTCTTAGTGATAAGGGAGTTCCCATTCCCATTGCAGGAAAGTAGGGGTAAGAGGAAATCTGGATCCTGCTATAGGGAAGACAGGGAGGTGGTCTGAATTTCTCCTGGCACTCCAAATTGGAAGTCAAAAAATATTTTCCAGTAAAAACATTGTTGCACATGATAGCTGGGTCCTGTAATGCCGCTAGCTGTACTCCAGTTACATTGTGCATTAAATATGCTTTTGTGAGCTGGCCTGGAACTTAAGCAACTAAGAACATAACATTGTTTCTATGCGAAAATGCATTTTAATTTCTGAACAACCAATTCACAAATTAATTTTGGAACATAAACTGTTCATAAATTAGAGACTGATTGCAAAATTGTTTTGTTTTTCTTAATTTGGGAAAAGGAATGTGAAGGGAGGGAGGTACCACAAAAATATCCATAAACTTAATATGATCATTTAGGTATTTGCCACAATTTTATGTTAAAAAAGAGAATGATTAAGATGTTGAGATCAAGCAGACTTGGAGATAATGGCAGCTTCGAGTCACTGCTTAGACTCTAAAGAACAGTGTAATTCACATTATTTGCCTTTCTTGCAGTACAATAAAGGTTAAAAATCCTTTTTTCCCCTCCAGATGATGATTTTTTAAATGCAACATGGCTTCTTCTTAACAAGACACATTGAAGGATAAATATCTCCAATTTTAAAGATGAAACCTATGAAATATGTGAAAAAAAAGAGAAATCCAGATGGTGCTTGTCAATCATTACGAATGAATTTGAGGACATAATTATTCCCAAATTGAACAGTTGCAGCCAACAGTAATCACTATATGATGTAAAATTGTTTCTCTTATTTATTCCTTAAGAATTTATTTTTGGAGCTCATATTTTACCTTTGGCACTTTTTATTAACATGCCTTTTGATAGTCACATGATAGAAGAAAGAAGATGCTTAACAAAGAAAAGTTTGTTATAAATGTAAAAAAATGCATGCTAGGATTTTACTTTCAAAATTATCAAATAATAGTGGAATTACATGGGAAGGTTGGGAAGATGATTTTCTCTAGGAGGTGTGAAAGATTCAAGTTTACAAAGCAACCAAGTGTTTTTGCTACTGCTAACCATGTGAATGTCTATAGACCCTGATAGATGGCCACCTGCCCAAGTCTAAATGGTAGGGCAGTGGATAGGGAAGAAAGGGAGCACTAACAATTCATGACAGCATCATAGCAAAGGATGTTAATTGAATTGATTTTATTCTCTGTGTAGCAAAAGATCTATAGCTTGGAAAAGCTGGGAAGAGAGAAGGACAGAGGATTGGCAAGCATTCTTTTTGTGGCCCTGTAAAATTGTTCATAATTATATGGAAGGCTGCTATATACAAGGCTCAGTTCATCTGCAGAAAGTGAAATAAATGATTGCAGACTGGCTCTATTCCTATCAGGAAGAACTCAAATCATTCTAATGAACAATTTATTCATCTGATACATGAGCTTTCCTTTTATGGGTCCCAAATATTTTTCTACCATTACTCCTTTGATAAACATGTATCAGACAATGAGCCATCTTGGAATATACAACTATCAAGCATAAATTGTCACGGAAAATTATCAAAATATAATTCAAATATAAAGCATATTTTTAGGTGAGAAGACAGGATATGTTGAGTAAGTGGGTTTTCAGTAATGATGGTCCTGTGGAATTAGACACAGGATGCATATGTCAAGTTGCTGCCCAGCTTGTTTCATGCTCATATCTGGCATTTGAATACTTTGGTTTTTCACTGTCTCAGTGAAGAGTTGGTCTTTAGCGATCCTGAAGGGTCCCAAAGATTCCAAACTAAACTAAACCACTGGTATAAGCACTCAGAAATTCTTTTTAGAAGCTAGCCATTCACTTCTCTTCTCCTTTTACTCTATTCTCCTCAGTGCTAACCTTCACCCAGTGACTGTCATCTTCTGACTTCTTCCATGGTGCCCTCGGGATTTCCCATTTCCTTATTGCCTGAAGATTAGCAAAAGCCTGGGGCAAGGGTTAGAGTCATTCTGTTCTCTTCTGGATCCTTCATATTGGGAATAACTGCGGTCTGATTTGGTTTGATTCCATGCATGATCTTGATTTGAGTAGGTCTTCACTCAACTTCAGATACTTTAACTAAACCTGGACCATCTTCAGACACTTCAGGAATCAACTGATTGTGAATTCTATTTGTGCCAGGCATCCAGGGACATCATATAGGATATCCATAGTGAGATTAGGAACTTTATTATATGATAAATGTTTGTTACACAATTTATCATACTGAGGTAATGACCCCTAGTTTGGTTGGTCAATCAGGGGTCTGAGTATTTTCTTGGGAGGCCAGTGTGTCTGGAATTCATTTCTCTATTTTTCAACCATTGGACATTAACTGTAAGAATAAAAATTTATTAGTCAATTCTCAATGTTTTTCCTCTAGATATTCTTCATGGAAATATATTCTTGCTTCACACTAGTCTAAAGATGACTGAGATGTATTTTCTAATGATATTATGCACTTGAACTATTGTAATAGATTCTTTACAAGGTTTTTTTTTCATCTTCATCTCCTCCAATCTGTCATTTATACCACTTCCAGAGAACTAGTTTTTTTCTTTCCACGGATCTGGTCAAGTCACTTCTGTGCTCAAAAATCTTTCGGTAGTCCTGTACCGCTTGTTAAGTAAAACTCCTCTGGTTGGTATTAAAGGACCCCCTGTCTTTCCAGCCATTTCTCACACCATTCCCTTCCACATGTGATCCAAAGCTAACATATAATAGTGTATATTTCAGTCATTGGTCTTAGTATCATGGTAAGCTTTTTGAGGGCAAAGACCTTGAAAAAGCAATTCATGGCACACAATGGACTCTTAATAAATGTTTGTTGTATTCTATGGTATGCATTTTGAAATTCCTAGAGGGAAAATAAAACAATATCACATCAATTTGAAATTATTCTCATTAAATAAATATCACCAATGTTGATTTAAGTTGTGTGTTTTTTAATTACAAGGTCATCTCACTTCTAAGGTAAAGTAGAAATTGGAAAGAATAGATTGGGGGTAATTTTCAACTTATCTATGAATATTTTCAATGTAATACTGACTATGCTGGCCCCCACTCCCTGAAGGCTAGGTAAGTTACATTTTCCCTATCCTCGTGGGTTTTCTAGTACTTTTAAGGAGGTTTGGGGTTTCTAGACATTGTCATTGGCTCCAACCCCTCCAATGATGGACTGTAGAGATGGATCCCCACAGTTCCAATTAAGTACTAATAGATTAATTTTTTTTACAAAAGATTGTTTATTTCAAAGGTGTAATAAAGAATACACAATCATGCTCCACAACATTTTGGAAGCAAAATCCCTCCCTGACCCAAACCACCTCAAATCTCTTGGGAGAGGAAGAATATTAGGCCCAAAGTTTAGCTCAGTTCCTATTGAACACAGTCTCAGTTCCAAGTCCATGACCCCCCTTTTGGTTTCAAGTCTCAGGTACCCTGGCTCCTCAGGGCTTCTCTTAGGTTCTGGCTGACAATAACATCCCACCTGGAATCCTGGCTTCAAGATAGTCATGGCTTGGAACTCCTGTGTCTGCTGGGGATTGGTGCCTAGAGACTGACAAAGACAAATTAAACAGAATAGAAAAAAATACCTCAATGCATTTTCTCAGAAAGATAGGGCCTAAAAAGAGAAGGTGGAAAGAGGTGTTTCTCCCTTCCCAGTTCATTTCATGGTGCCCATACCATGGATGAACTGTATGTGATCTTTGTTCTCTGGCTGAAGCTGGAAAGAGAGTACATAAAGAATGCAGGACTGCCCCAGTTCTTCCACTTCTAAAGCCTGTTCTGGCTACACAGCCAGTCAAAGGAGGCTACTCCCACCTGCATGATAGGGTAACATAGAGAAGGAGGTAAGGATGCCTCCGTGTTAGGTGATCTGGGCATATACAAAGTGAATAAGGCCTCATTACATAGTTAGTCCTTGAATGCCACAAGTGTCAGTATTTCTGAAATCTCTGTGATGATGGTATGGAACTCTAATACCTTCGATTTTTTCTTAATTTATGATTGTCTTCTCACTATTTAGCCAAGGCTTAAATAATTCATATTATGTAAGCATTAATTTCTTTATTACTCATGTTAATTTTATAAAAAATATTTAAATAAAATTCTTAGAAATATATTAAATTGGTATGATAGTCTTGAATAATTTTTTTCTCAAAAATTGGCAGACTGACATCATTTCCAAGTTATTTACTGATATATGGTTTTAAATTTTCCAACAAAGCAGATGAACATTTTCTAGCAATTTAAAATTATTAATAATGCTACATAATATTTATAGAACATATTCTAGATCATAAATAAGGTAAGTTTTCAGCTTAGGGAGCTTATAATCTAAAAAATGACATGACAAGTAAGCATAAAACAACATGAGGAAAGAGTGTTATCAGAGTTGGGAAACCACTGAAAGTTTTGGTATAAAGTTATGAGGGAGTATTTGCCAAACTGGTTACCTCTATTCTTTCAGATAAGATAGATACTTGGAAAAAATAGCAAGGAAGAATAATGGAAAGTTTCCTTTTCCAACATGATATTTACTCCACATTTAAAGTTACCCTCCATTTTGAAAGATGTATATGATATTAGCCAATCGTCTGGCCCATAAAGGCAAATTATGTCCAGCTGAAAATTAAAAGTTGTAAGTGCTAATTTTAACTCTGTTAGGGCAAATCTCTTAAATTACCTGTAACTCAATCTTTTCATCTATGAAGTGAGGCCCATGGAATGACATCGCTACAAAACCAATACTAAACTGATTGGTATGAACAGACTCAAACAAAGGAAGAAGCTCATAGTCCTCCAGCTTACAGCCCGTATGAAACAAATTGCTTTTGAAAGGCAATGGGTTTCACATTTCATTTAGTTGCTATACCACCAGGTAAATAAACTGACTTACTGCTGTCTTGTAGTGGAAGGAACCCAGAAAAGTACTAGGACTTGCACCACTAAAGCAGTAAGTAAGGGGCCCAAGTTTCAAGGCCCTGGGAACAAAAAATTTGAAATACCAATTACGTTGATCCAAAGACCAGGGAGTAAAATATTATATTTGATTAATAAATATTTAAATATACCCTTTTGGATTTAGACAATATAAAACACTTGAATGTCATCCTTTTTCCCACTAATGCAAACCATTTTGCTACTTGGTAGCTAACCAAGAGATACTTAACTGACTCACAGGATCCTGGATGTAGAGTGGGAGGAGACCTGGGACAGCTTCAAGTCCAACCCCCTTACTTTATAGATAAGAAGAGTGAGGCTGAGAGAGGTACAGTGACTCATCCAGGGTCACACAGCTGATAAGCATCTAAGGCAGCTTGAAGTGAGGTCTTCCTTACTCCAAGTTCAGAGTTCTGTTTGATAAATAAGGGTACATGTTTCTAGGAATATTTAACAATAATGACAAGTCTATTAGGCTTCAATGGCAATGGCTATGTACTAGAGTCATAAGGCTGGAACCTTATAAAGTACATGATTTGCTGATCATACAGCACAGGGACAGTCCTCGGTGAATTAGACAAACTTGATTCAAAGGTCAGATTCTGATTGGTTCGCCATCACACAGGGAAGTATAGGGCTAGATTTGGGGCACAGAGAATCCTCCGTCTTTTTCTCAGCACTGAGGTAGATTATATTAACTGATTGGTAGCTCCCTTAATTCTTACCTGGAAACTAGGGAGAGCAGTAGATAGAGTGTTGGGCCTGGAGTAGGAAAGACATCTTTCTGAGATCAAATCTGGCCTCCTACACTTCCTAGCTGTGTGACCCTGGGCAGGTCACTTAACCAACCCTATTGCCTCAGTTCCTCATCTGTAAAATGAGCAGAAAAAGGAAAGAGCAAACTACTCTGGCACATTTGCCAAGAAAACACCCAAAAAAGGGGTCAGAAAGTGTCAGAGAGAACTGAAAAGTGACAAAATTAATCCTTGCACACCCCAACCCCTTGCTTTTACCAATATCACATATAATTCAAAAGAGAGCATAATTAGACAACATGACAGGACTGCCACCATCCCTTAAATATGATAGTAGATTTCTCCAAAGAATGCACCAAAGGTTAGAGGAAAACAGAGTAGAAAAAAGACTTCAAATAAAAACCCACAGAGAAATTTTTCCAGACTAACCACAGCAACTGCGGTTAGACTAGCATAAAACAAAGCCTGTGTTGTGCAGAAGATGTTAAAACAAACACATGTCTAACATTGATAAGCATTTTGCTAAAAGGGAGAGAGAAGCAAAGACTTAAAGTCTAATCTTTTTGATGAAAACATATTTCCCTTTTCCCCCCTCCTGGTCTCTGATATAAGGCAGTGCACAAAGTGCTCATTTCTATCTTCTTTGTTTTCGTCCCAAAGCCAGAAGATCAAAGAGTTAGTAAAACCTCCCTGCTATAGAAGGTCATTACAAAACTAAATGTAGCAATTCAAAGTGGAAAATAGAATGAATGCCAAGGAGATGTTTAATGAAGTAACATTCGAGATGTATTCTTTGAAGAACATTTGCCGAATCGTTTGATTGCTTTAGAGCACACAGGGAACAATACGTCCTACAAGGCGCTAACACTGACTGATGGTTACATTTTGTTGAAATGCTGCCAAACCACTTGGAATCACAAGTATATTTGATATAGAATTACCTAATATGGTGGAAATATTCATGAGTGTTTTGCATAGCAAAAAATGGTATTAAAAATTTACCTTTCTATTCTTGGGCCTAATTAAATGTCCAAAGTATAAGACATTTACTTGAAAAATAATTCGAAGCACTCCTTTCCAAACCACTGACAAAGTTTGGATGGCAAGGTAAGGGACTAACATAATGCTTCCCATTAGCTACTGAGATCTTTCATTCTGTTATTATTTTTAATGCAGGCATTCATAGAATGGGAGCAAGTAGAAAATAAAGAGAAGAATTCTTAGAAACTGTCAATATCACACACATTGACTTTAGAATGACAGGCTGGGTGCCTTCGATGTAGAAGCTCCAGTGCTTGCTATTCAAGGAAGAGCATAATGACCCACCAGACGGTTGCTCTTTTGATCAGACCGACCATTCTTAGAAAGAACAGCAGCTCTTCAGTGATAAACCTGGAATGACCGTCTCACTGGTATATCTAGGGCTGGCTTTCTATGTGGCTCTTGCCAATCAAGTCATTTATGACCTCTGACTGAGGAAAGAGAAGGGTGGATTAAAGTTGGCTATTATTGCTATTTCAAGTCAAGTGAATAAGCATTTATTAATAATATTAATATAGATTAAAATTATTAATTTTATTAATATTAGTAATTAAATTAATAATATTAGTAGGCACTTACTATATGTCAGGCTAAGCACTAGTGATGCAGAAAAAAGCAAAGAACAGTCCCTGCTCCCAAGGAGCTCAGAGTTGAATGGAGAAGACAGCATGCAAACAACTATGTATAAGCAAGATATATCAAGGATAAACGGGAGGTAATCTCAGAGGGAAGGTCCTAAGATAAAGGGAGACCTGGAAAGGCAGCTAGGTGGTACAATGGTTAAAGCACTGAACCAGGAGTCAACCTGAGTTTAACTATAGCCTCATACAATTACTGTGTGACCCTGGGCAAATCACTTGGCTGCCTCTGTTTTTGAATTTGTAAAATAAGAGATGAAAACGTATCTGCCTCCTAGAGTTGTTGCAAGGATAAAATGATATAATATTTATAAAGTGCTTTGGAAACTTTAAAGTGCTGGCTGTTAGTGCTATTATGATTCCAAGGCTTGGGAGATAGTGCTGGCTTCCATTCTGAGACTGTTCTGAGGAAATATATCCACTGAAAATCATTAACAAGGCTTTGTGTCCGAGGAACATAGATTTTGAACTGGAAGTCACCTTAGAAATCATGGAGATCAAGTCTCTAAGCCTAAATCCGAGCCCTTCCATTGTTGCTTTTAATACGCTGTTAACTTATGTAAATTTCACCTTGGCTAAGGTCTAAGAGGTTTATAACCATAAATAAGCCACCAGCTGATGGTGTTTTGGGGGTACAGCAACCCAATGATAACCATTTACTTAAATGGAGAGTAGAAGTGAGGCATACATCTGTTGTTGTTCTCCAGTCTTTCAGTAGTGCCCAACTCTATGTGACCTCATGGATTTTCATCTATTTTTTTTTGACAAAGATAATGAAGTGGTTTACCCTTTCCTTCTCCAGCGTGTCCCCATTTTACAAATGAGGAACTGAGGCAAGTAAGGGACTTGTCCAGGATTTACAGCCAGCAAGTATCTGAAGCCAGATTTCACTCAGATCCTCCTGACTCCAGCCCTGATGCTCTATCCACTGTACTATCTACTTGTCCCAATAAATACACACATACATGCATACACATATACACATACACACACATACACATTGGACAAAGGCTCAGGATGATGGATTTGGAGCTAGAAACCATCTAACCCCTTCATTTTACAGAAAAGGAAACTGAGGACCAGAGAAGTTGTGATTTGCCCAAGGTCAAAGAAGTAAAAGCTCATCATCCTACAAGATCACATCAACTTTGAAACTCAAACCTCCTCAGTACTCCCTGCCCCTAGGGCCCCTTCGTCCCTCTAAATGGAGGAGGGTGAGCAATGGAGAGCTCCTTCCAGATCCTCCATTTAAGGAGGAGGCTCAGGGCAGTCATCTCTTCATTTCCCACCCAGCTTCACCCAGTGCTTTCATAATCCTCCCTCCCTTCTCTCCCTCCTTTCAGTTTCTTTTTATGAGTTGTCTTCTCCCATTCAGTTGTGAACTTCTTGAGGGTGGAGACTGTCTTTTGCCTTTCTTTGTAACCCCAGCACTTAGCACAATGCCTGGCAGATAATGGGCACTTAATAAATGTTTATTGACTTTGTGAAACAGAATATGGACCCAGATACTCTACTCAAAATCCATTACACCACACTGCACCCCTTTATCTGACTGTGAAACGAAGATAATTTCAAATACCACAAATGTGTATCATCTATCTATCTATCTATCATCTATCATCTCTCTATTGACTGAGGTACAGAGGTAAAACACCCAGTTGCTTTCCTCTTGATCATGATAAAGTAGAACCCAATAGCAATTCTTCTATGTCGACAGTATTACGCACTATCTGGAATGGTACTAAACGTGATCCCCATTCAGTATCATGATACCAGGTGGCCCATTTGACATAGGTCCTGTTTTAGAGCAAATCATACAGATGATTGGATTACACTTTTTAGCCTCATCCCTTCCCTGATAATGAAGTCAATCAGTCAAGAAGCATTTACCTACTGTGTGCCATCCCTATACTAAGTACTAAGGATACAAGAAAGGCAAGAGATAATCCTTGCTTTCAAGGAACTCACAGTTTAACTGGGAAGATAACGTACAAATTAGGCACCATTTATATACTGAATAAATTGGAGATAATCAGGAGAGAGAAGACACTGAGTCTGCATCTGATACTTTGCCTGGTTTCAGTTCCATAGGACTAGATACACCCAGGTCAAGTCCCGCCCCCCTCCATCCTGGGCTCCCCACCCCACTCCACACCTTTTCTGCCTCCTTTTGTACGTATTCTCCTTCTACTAGATTGTAAGCTCCTTGAGGGCAGGGACTATCTCCTTTGCCTTTCTTTATATCTTCAGTTCTTAACATAGAAATGGCTCATTGAACAATTGCTTTCATTTCACATGCCAGTAAGGTTAGATTTAAGATTGTGCAAGCTAGGCTTCAGCAATATGGAAACAGAAAATTACCAGAAAAGCAGGCTGGTTTTCAAAGAGGCAGAGGAACTAGATAACAAATTGCCAACATTTGCTGTATTATTTCTTTTTATTAATTGTTTCCTCATTGCTTAGCACAGTAACTGGCTCTTAGTAAGTTTTCAATAAATGTTTATTGAATTGGATTAGAATTAAGGAGATCAGGAAAGGCTTCCTATAGAAGGTTAGAGTTTGGCTGAGTCTTGAAGGAAGCCAGAGGAGTGAGGAGGGAGAGATAAAGAGAGAGAATATCCCATGCATGAGGGAAAGCAAGTGAAAATTCTTAAAAGTTGGATATTAAGTGCCTTATGTGCAGAACAGGAGACTTAACAGAAGCAGAAGAGATTAAGAAGAGGGGGCAAGAGCACACAAAAGACAAGGAAGATCCTAACATTACTGATAACCACGATGCTATGGCTACTAACCTAGAGCCAGACATCTTGGAGAATGAAGTCAAGTGGACCTTAGGAAGCATTGCTATTGATAAGGCTAGTGGAGGTGATGGGATTTCCAGCTGAGCTATTTAAAATCCTAAAAGACATGCTGTTAAAGTGTTGCACTCAATATACCAGCAAATTTGGAAAACTCAGCAGTGGCCACTGGCTTGGAAAAGATTGTTGTGTTAGTCCTTCATTTTCAAAGAGAACCATGACATCAGGAAAATGATGACATGACTTGCAGCTGACTTTGATTTGAGTGAGGGAGGGCTGTGCAAGCTCACCAGCCTCACTTTCTCCTCCAGAGTCATCTGGATCCAGTGACCAGATGTTCATCAGGATGACTGGAGATGACCCAGGATGCAATGGGAGACCTTGGCCCTTTTAGGCTAAGGCCTTTTCATGTACTCACTTAAAGTGAGGTAACACCCATTCAATGAATAAGCCTCTTTAAGAAGTGAGTCAAGGGATGCCCCCTTTAATTAGAAAAAAAAAAAAAGAGAAAAAAAATCAAGCTAGGAAGACCCTCAAGGTTGCTGTTCCAATGAAACAGTTACCATTCACATTCACTCTAAGGCAGGAGGGCTCAAGATACAGCCATTAAGTGGAGGATGGGCAGGGACCTATTGTGGTCCAATCTAATGAGATCCCGAGTGAACTGGGTTTAAGGTTTTCAGGAAGAAAGGAAGGAAGGAAAGAAGGAAGGAAAAAGAGAAAGAGAGAGAAACAGAGAAGGAAAGAAGGAAAGGAAGGAAGGAAGAAAAGAAGGAAGGAAGGAAGAAAAGAAGGAAGGAAGGAAGGAAGAAAAGAAGGAAGGAAGGAAGGAAGGAAGGAAGGAAGGAAGGAAGGAAGGAAGGAAGGAAGGAAAAGAAAGAAATCTAGCCAGTAAATCCCTAGTGGGCAGCTTTTGGCCATCAAAATTTTCTTTGCTTTGGAGAGGAGAAGGAGAAATGAGAGGGAGAGGGAGAGAGAGAGGAAGAGCTGAGTTACTCAACTAGCTGGGTCCCTTTTTAGGCAGCTATGTCTACTCACAGGTTGTGTTTGTCCTTCATTTTCAAAGAGGACCATGACATCAGGGAAATGACGATATGACTTGCAGTTGACTTTGATTTGAGTGAGGGAGGGCTGTGCAAGGTCACTAGCCTCACTTTCTCCTCCAGAGCCGTCTGGATCCAGTGACCAGATGTACATCGGGATGACTGGAGATAGTGCAGGATGCAATGGGACCTTAGGCTAAGGTCTTTTCATGTATTGGAAAAGATCAGTTTATGTCCCAATCCTAAAGAAGGGCCATGCCAACAAATGTTCAAATTACCAAACAATTGCATTCATTTCACATGCCAGCAAGATTATGCTCAAGATTCTATGAGCTAGGCTTCAATAATATGTGAACCAAGAACTATCAGAACAAGTTGGTTTTAGAAGAAGCAGAGGAACTAGAGACAAAATGGCCAGCATTCCCTGCATTATTGAGAAGACAAGTTCCAGAAAAATATCTGCTTCCATTTTATTGTCTATATACTAAAGCCTTTGAGTGTGTGGATGACAACAAAACATTCAAGACCTCAAAGAGATGGAAATACCAGATCATCTTACTTGTCTCCTGAGGAACCATATGTGAGCAAAGAAGCAACAGTTAAAACTGAACATGGAACAACTATTGGTTTAAGATTGGAAAATGAGTATGACAAGGCTGCATATTGCCTCCTTATTTATTTAATTTATATGCAGATGACAGGTGAAATGCTGGGCTGGACAAATCAAAAGCTGGAATTAAAGTTGCTGGAACTTTGAGTAAAGGACCAATGATGGACTATATCTGGCATGGGAGTACTCCTTCGGTTAAGGTCTAAGAGGCTCATCCCCAGCTGACAGCTTTTTCAGGTTTTTTGGCCACAATAACTCATGAAGTCCGTTTACTTAGGTGGAGAGGCTATGGGATATCTATTGGTTGAAAGCACGGATTACTGAAGTATACAATAACTGTACAATATAGTGTAAAATAAAAGGCAATGTTACACAGCTGGTCAATTCAGTAAGATCTGGATTGAGTCCAGCCTCTGACACATACTGGCTATATTGCTCTGGTCAAGTCACTTAACCGCCACCCCCGTACCCCCAAACAACTCTGTAAGACAGAGATGTCAAACACAGGGCTTTCAACAGTCTGAGAACCAGATTAAAATATAATTGGGAAATAATTAGCAAAATAAATAAAAATATAATAAAACATAGATAACATTACATTTTAAAACTAAATCAATATGAAGCCCACATGCATACTTGTATATGGACTCATGTCTCTTATTTCTATGTGAGTTTGACACTATTGCTATAACACTGTAAATTGCAGATAACCTTCATTGGAAGAATCTCACTAGGGAAATTCTTAAACCAGTAAAATCACTGGATCTCTGCCCCTTGAAAGCTGAGTAGGATTTCCAAAGGTGAGGATGGCAGGTTTGGGAAACCTAGGGACCTAGACCTAGGGATCACCATGATGAAAGGTTGAGAACATGAAGGTCAAATTAAAGTCTTTAATAAGCCTTAGGACATATGAAAAACCCTATTGCCTTATGTCTTGTTTTTCTATTTGTTGCACTTTCGGAAAAAAAAAAAACTCCCACTTAAAATATGTGGGCAAATTGGCACTTACAATCACCAATTCAGGCTCCAAGAGACGGCTTCTACACAGACCGTTACTTTTGGAAGGTTTGTGTAGCTCATTTATGTAAGGCCAATCTGTAAGTGAAAGATCTTTCCCGTCCTTTGACTAGGCCTCAGGTGGGGCCAACAAAGGTAGACCTGATTAGAGGCAGGCCCACACCCTTTCACTAACTAGGCATGAAGCTCTAGGCCCCACACCTTTTTGCTAAGTAGGCTCTGAGGCCAGAGAACCCTGAACAGGGTTTAAGAGCTCTGAGGTTGGCACTTTGCCTTTGGGGGCATGTGCGGTGAAAGAGTGTTGGTGACAAGACTCTGGCTATTGAAGCAGCCCTCCCAGCTTTGAAAACCCAGATGTTGCTGCTTCTCTGGTAACTAGTATCATGATTTGGTTAGACAGAAATGTTGATCTGTTTATTTTGTCTCTGTTTGTAATTTTTGTTTGTATTTGCTCTGAGGTTCAGGGTGCTGGCTTTTCTCCCTGAACTAAGTGCATGGTATATGTATCTTTAATTAAAGTGAGATTGTTAACCTGTTAAAGTTGCTTTCCTTAGAAAATCAGGTCAAAGAACTTGTGCTAGCAGCATTCCTGTGTGCTGATGTTACTGGCCTTACACAGACACAGCAGCTGCAAGTAACATTGTTGTTACAACCTGCAACTACTGGTGATCACCCCTAAGTAAGGAATTCCTCTGGGATTTCTATAAATAGCTGCCTGTATAAACACTCTATTCTAACTGGCAATTTAAGAAAGCTTTGTCTTGTCAGCTGAAACAAAAGTATTCCCCCTTTCCTCCCATTGATGGGAGTGTGTCTAAAGGTTGAAACCCTCACCTCAATAATGTAATCCCAAAATGCCCAAAAAAATAAATTTCATTGATCATCAATCCAATCAATCAGTAGATCGAGGATCTAAGAAGGTTTGAACAAGTCCTTCATCAATTTGGAAGACGTTAAGCTCTTTGATCATAGGTATAAACAGATGATGCCACGCAGCACACTCCTGTGACTGGCTAAAAGAATCAGATACACCTCTGGGACTGTGTACAACATTGCAAGCCAATTCAAAAATAGCTCATTCCAGTACATTGAGTCAAGTCTTGGTTTAATTGAGTGGTGAAGCACCCCTGAGAGGAAATTGTCCTGGAGGGAGAATTGAGTTTCCTTTCTCTCCTTCTCCCCTTGACTACATAACTTTTTGGTCATTTTTCAGTCTGTCTGACTCTTTAACTCTCTGTGATCTCTTTGGGGGTTTTCTTGGCAAAGATACTGGAGTGGTTTACCATTTCCTACTCCAACTTGTTTTTCAGATGAGGAAGCTGAGGCAAACAGGGTTAAGTGACTTTCCCAGGATCAGTAAGTGTCTTGAGGCTGGAGCTGAACTCAGGTTTTCCTGACTCCAGGTGCACCACTCTATCCACAATGCCACCCAGCTGCCGAAGTAAGTAAGCCATGAATGTCAAAATATCAGATGTTCTAGAGTTCTTATCAGCAAAACCAGCAGCTTCCTCAGAATAGCAATGGCTGGTGGCAGCTTGTGTATTGCGAGCTGAGAGAACCAAAAGGACAAACACTATGGCACAAGAAGAGGTAGCTTCGGAACTCCATAAAGGCCCAGCAGAGATAACACGTAAGCAGAGGCTTATGGAAAAATTTGTTTAACTGCTAGATCTGGGAGGAGAGGAGGGGAATGTAGACAGGAGTTTGAAGTTTAATCTTAATTGTTAACATCCTTTCCGTCTCTTTCTTAAGTCTAGACAAGCTACAAAACAATATGTCACGTTCTGGTTTATGGCATTTTCTGATTTCTGAGATGTAAATGCTTACACAGAGAACTTAATCAGCAATCCTGAAGCTGCATGAGCTGGCTCCAGCACTCCACTGCAAGGAGAGCTTCACGAGGACTCCACGAAGGGAGAAAAGGACTTCTACGAATCAGGTCACAGGAAATGTTACCTTTCCAAATTTCAGCCTATTCTTTTCAGGATTTTGTATGTAAAAGGGAGGGTACAACCCTTGTGTGGAGGCATACTTCTGTTGCAACTGTTTTTACTATAGCTGCTTATTAAATACTCTTTCTAAAAACTAAGTCTAGTGGATAATCAATGGGGAAGACATTAGTGAGAAACAGTATTAGAAAATCCCCAGCCCCTGAGGGTTAACCCTAGCTGTTCTCTGGGTACCTGGCCTGCCAAGGTAAGTTGTTGTTATTGTTTCTCTTTTGACATCAGGAAGATGATGCCATGACTTGCAAATGAATTGGATTTAAGTGAGGAAGGGCTGTGCAAAGTCACCAGCCTCACTTTCTCCTCTGAAGCCATCTGGGTCCAGTGGCAAGATATAGATCAGGACAACTGGCAATGGCCCCAGATGCAGTGGGAGAACTTGCCCTTTTAAAACTAAGGTCTTTCCCATGTCTCAGTTTGAGGCAATGCCCATTTGGTGATTAAGGCTAGGTAAGAAGTGAGGCAAAAAAAATGGCCTCTTCTACCTACTCAAAAAAAAATCCATCTAGGAGGGGAAGACCCTAAGGCTTTCTGGCCAAAACAGAAACAATTGCTATTTATAGTCTGAGCCATCAAAGCCCAAACAATGACCAAATGAGGCTTGGGCTGGTTGACCAAGGTAAGCAGGAGTTGGGGCAGTAGTGGTGCTAAACAGCATAAATTGTGACCGAGGCCACACAGACCAATCATGCCAAGGGACCATTCCATAATTTAAAACAATGAACGATCAAAAGGGTAAAGGTCTTAAAGTGAAGATCCAGAAGCTATGAGTGAAGATAGTGTCTTGTTTCCCTGCCAGCTAAAATGCCAGAGAGCTAAAAGTGATGATAAGGAAGAAGTATTCAGAGACAGCAACTCAGAAGTATAAAAGAATGGAAGAAGACATGTAGTCTATAGCTGCATTCCATAGAAGATGTGCACACTGGGAAACTAGACTGGCATACATCAAGGGGCCTAAGGCAGCCTTGTCTTACCAGGATAAACTGTCTAGGGAGTGTTTCCTTACAGACAAATATTCCTGGGTAAAAGCAAAATCAGAGAATGTAAGGAGCAGGGGGATGTATGGTACTATTTTTGTGCCAAAGCAAGTACAAGGTTCTACTACTAAGGAGATCACACAGATGAAGGGGTCTAATGTGGCTGCAGCTGGATAGAATATTTGTTGATTATTGCCTAAGGGCTATGAACTAGATTCTTTGCCACTTCACGCATAAAAATAATTAAAATATCTTTTGTTTATTTGGTTTCTTTTTATAGTCAGCCGATCAAGAAATGTTTGCCTACTATGTGTCAGGCACTGTGCTAGGTGCTGAAAGGTAAAAGACAGTCCCTGCTCTCAAGGAACTCAGAGTCTAATGGAGGAGACAGTATGCAAATAATGACAAACAAGCTATATATAGGATAAAATAAGACAGAGGAAAGAAACTAGAATTAAGACTTAATTATAGGAAACAGATCATAAAAGAAAAAATGTGTTATGACTTCGATTCTTTTTTATGTGTATTAGGAAGAAATGTGAGATTTTTATAAATTCACTGTTGCCAAATTTCATACTAGAAAATCAACCTTGCCCAAAATAATTTCCTCAAAATTACTTTTAAGAGAGTCACTTTTCATAGATTTCAGCAGATCTTATAATATAGGTCTTTTAATATGAGCTACTTAGTCTCATTAAAACATTATAAATTATTTATCTTAGCAAAACGCATTAAAAACAGAAATAAAACTTCTATTAGTTTATATAACTCACAGCAGTAAGTTAAAAATAGCAAAATGCGTGCTATTGAAAGAGAAATGTGTATGTGCCCTCAAAGAACGATTTTTTGTCAGGTTCACATTAAACATTGAAAACAAAAGTTGACTTATCTTAAAATAAGCTAGTCACTATATTACTCAGCTTTGAGCAAATGTTTAGTTTGTAAATAAGGATGAACCAACAATGCTTGAATATGTAGTTCATCAAAATCACAACAAGAAACCAAATATTCTGAATGTATAAAATTCCATGTTTATTTAATATCTATTACATAGCTGGCTCATTGAAACCAGACTCTGTAGAGACAAATAACATTTCTGATGAACATAAACATAATCATATAGTTGAAAATCATCCTGTATTTTCACATGAATAAAGATGTCATTAGGCAAGAGTTTCAACTTTTCTTTGAATTGATGTGATATCTCTCAGGGCTCCAACGTAGCAATAGTCTTGACTAGATCTTCAAAGGGTCAGACACCATGTAGACAGCTAAGTGTTGAGAAATTCACTCATATTCCCTCAGTGTTTGGCTTCTCTTGACTATTGCCTCAAAAATACAGCATCTGCATTAGCTGTTGGCAGTGCCATAGAGGCATTCTCAGAGGCCATGTCTGGAGCTCATGATTGCTCTACCTAGCCCTAGGAAAGAAGAGCAAATGTTAAGGCATTAGATAGAATGTCAGACCTTAGAAGATGAAGGCTGTAAACATGCTACCCTTTTAAACTAGTAGACTCAGCCTAAATGAGGCTCCTGACCTCCTTTTTTTAATATCTTGTGAGTGATTAGCCTTGAGGGTAATTACTAATTTAACTACACATCTTATAAGCGAATTGAAAGTCTTCACAAATTCTTTTAAACCTCTAAAAGAGTGTTGGAGTTACATTGCAATTAAGTTCAAAAATATACCAGCTAACTAAAATTATTTACTCACATAAAGTATGCAAGTTAGCAAAGAAGACATCAGCATTTTTGTTATTTCCATAACAGTGAATATTACATCATTTGCCCCATTGGGTGTACTATTTTAAAGCCCTGTCTAGAAGGACCTAAATTGAATTAGTTACAGGAATACCATATGTAGGACAACATCATCACAAGATAACATTATAGTATGTAATTAATGTATTAGATACTGCATATAGCAGAGTGCTTTACATATAGTAAGCTTTTCAAAAACGTTTAGCAAATTCATTCATAACCAAATCCCACTATAAAGCTGTGAGATTCCACTAATATTATTCAATCAATTGTCCAATGATAGGTATTACAATGGATAGAGTCAGGGGCCTGAAGTCAGGAAGACTCCTCTTTGTGAGATCAAATCCAGCCTCAAATACTTACTGGCTGTGTGATCGCGGGCAAGTTGTTTAATCTTGTTTTCCTCAGTTTCCTCATCTGCAAAACGAGATGGAAAAGGAAATGGCAAACTACGCCAGTATCTTTGAAAGAAAACCCCAAATGGGGTCACAAAGCATCAGACACAACTGAAAAATGACCAAGCAAGCCAGACAAGCAACTTATTCCTATGGAACTAAATGATCTCAAAACACTATTTTGACCCAAACTAGGTTTTGGTGGAACTGATTATGATGTTAAATCCAGAAAGCCTATACCATGAAAGAGCAGATGAAGTCGGGAAAGGAACGCAGGAGAATAGAAGCATCATCTAGAGAACACAAGAAACAGGAAAAAAAAATTTGTTTAAAAATGTTTAGCAAGTCTAAAAATATTTATCCATTCTTCTTAGGTGAGGAGCTTGCCCTCATGCATGGTTGAACTAAGGAGCCTGTTTCCCTTCTCTATGGTCAGACTTCATTTTCTTTCGACTTAATAGTCTGAACCATGTCATGGTCAGTATCTGCTAAGACAGAAGTAAGAGGCAAAGGAATGCTTCCTACAAGACTAAAAACTCCCTGGTGGTGGGGGCTATGGATACCTTTACATCCCTCAGAAAGGCTCACACAGTTCCTGGGGTTATTTTGGATGCTTGATAAATGTTTTTCGATTGTCTCAGTAAATGAAAGGTCCCAAGCTTCCTTAAGAATTTATTATTGGATCTAACATAGTTAAAATGAAATGGGAAACAAGTAACCTGGGGGAAAAATCTTTGAAGCCAGTTTCTCTGATAAAGGCTTAAATTCCAAGATATACAAGGAACCATTTCAAATGCTTTATACTAAGAGCTATTCTCCAATAGATAAAGGGATTGAGAAATATGGAGTTAGGGGCAGCTAGGTAGTGCAGTGAGTAGAGCAGCCGCCCTGGAGTCAGGAGGACCTGAGTTCAAATCCGACCTCAGACACTTGACACACTTACTAGCTGTGTGACCTTGGGCAAGTCACTTAACCCAATTGCCCAGCCTTCCCCCCTGCACAAAAAAAAAAGAAATATGAAGTTAGTTTTCAAAGGAATAAATCTAAACTATCAATAACCATATAAAAAAAATGTTCTAAATCACTAATAAATAGAGAAATTAAATGTAAATTATTTTAAAGGTTCAAATTCATGCCTATCAAATTGGCAAAGATAATAAAAGGAGAAAATGACAAATATTGGAGGGACTGTGAGAAAAATCAGCACATTAGTGCACTATTGGTGGAACTGTGAATTGGTCCAAGCATTCTTGAAAGTAATTTGGAACTATGCCCAGATACCTACAAAATTGTGTATGAACCTGGCCTCTATCTAGGTCTATACCCCAAAGAGAGCCATGAAAGGGGAAAAGGGCCTATATGTACAATAAGAAATTTACAGCAGTTATATTCACAGTAGTCAGAAATTGAAAACTAAGAAGGTATCCTCCTATTTGGGAAGAGTTAAACAATATTATTGTGACAAAAGAAATTGTGAAATGGACAGTTTCAGAGGAAACTGATGTAAAGTGAAGTGAGCAGAACTAGAAGAACAATTTATGCAATGGTAACATCAGAGAGAAACAATTTTAAAAGACTTCACAACTCTGATCATGCAGTGAAAAAGAAAAAAATAGCACAGGAGATACTTAGGAGCTAAAGCTACTGTATCATAGGCTCAAGTCTATCCCAGGTCCAGAGAAATTTAATTCCGTCTTTTGCCATACTCCTGTCTCTGCAACTTAGAGCTGTAAGATCAGGACAATGTCTATTTATGTAATATGTCAGCAAAATTTCCTTTTCTTAAACTCTTTTAAGAGAAGCCAATAAAAATGAACTATTATCATTAGTCATTTAAAACAGCCAGGGCAGTCAGACTAACACAACACAAATGAAATATGGCTTTTCCCTGGTGAGTGAGGTTACAAATAGGAGAGCTGAGTCCCAAAGTCCAGGTGAGCAGGCGCTCACATATTTTCCTTTCGTTTTTTTTATCTCCTCTTTCTGAGGTTATGCAAGACGAGAAATGGGAGGAACAAGAAGAATGAGGTTACACAGATGAAAGACAAAAATGACCCGTGTGGGTTGAAGAGGAAAAAATGGTCTTGAGAAATTCTAGAAATGGAAAAGAAAAAGAAAAGTGACCAAACTGGCCAGCAGCTAAATGTGGGAGGAAAGGAGGCAAATGTCAAACATACGAGCTTGGAAGACTAGAAAGATAATAGCCCTAGCACTTCCAACAGGGATACAAAATGTGAAGAGCAAAGCAGGGGGCAATAAACACATTTCTCAATAGGCAAAAAGAGCTAAGAATAGAACTCACCTCCTCTTCTTCGTGCTCCTTCCAGGCCCCATGCTTTGATCCCTAGAATACAGTTAGTGAAATGTTAAAATTAACAATCATGTTAATATAGCGCTTTGATGAAAAACCTAAAATCGCTTTGCCTTCACTGTCACCTTCTATCTTCATTTTGCTTCTTATAAAGATTTGTGCTGAGGATACCCAGTGACAGAACCTGTTACTGTTGTTTCCACAGCAGTGCATACTCAAACAAAAGGTGGAGTGCCTACATTAGAAGACACTAATGATAGGTACACACAATAGAAGTTTTTCTGACTGGTCGATTTTTGGTAGGAGGTTTTTCTTTGGTTTTGATTTGCAATTTTGGACAAAATGTGTTTTTTATTTCATTTATTTTATTTGCTTACTTTGGATTATTTAATTTATTATTTTTTTAATTTTTATTTCCTTACAGGTGCCTACATAGTGCATATAAAAGAGATACACGAGCAAGAAATGTTTGCATGTGCTCATTCAAAAGGAACAGCCAGTCTATTTCTGCTCCTACCCTTAGAACAATGACAAATGGCCCAAGGATTTGTCATTGGGGCTCCTGTCTCGCTTCCTGATCTTGGCCCTGTTTCCTTCAACAATTGCTTAGTTGAAAAGAGGAAAGGACAGGGCCAGCACAGAGCTTTGGGGAATTCCTACAGTCAGTATTCCCTGGATGACGATCCAACAAAGGAGACAAGGGAGTCATCCAAAAGGCAGGAGGAAAACTAGAAGAGAACAAATAAGAAAACCTAGGGAAAAGAGATAACAAGGAGAAGAAGGTGATCCCTCATGTCAAAAGCTGCAGAGAAGTGAAGAAGGATGAGAACTGAGAAAAGGCCATTCAGTTTGGCAGTGAAAAGACCATTAGTAACTTTGGAGGGAGAAGTTTGGGTTGAATGGATAAATGGTTAAAATAAGATACTGCCAGATGGTTGGCTAGGGCAATTTCCTTCCCACAGCTCTTCTCCACCCAGCAAAGTGTCCTCAGCAGTGGCCTTGTGCCAGTGCCCTGAGGTCTTGGTCTACCTAGGAAGTGGTGCCCTGCTCCCACACCATCCTCAACTGAAGGCACACATCATGCTGATCACCTCAGTTACCATTTGTGGTAGTTTCCCTGAGTTTAAAAATTCCTACTTGTGGCTTGATTTCCTGGACTCCTCCCGGTCTCCTGATTCAGGCAGTCAACAAATATTTATTAAATGCTTACTATTTGCAAGGCACGGTTCTAAATGGTTCTAAACAGGGGATACAGAGAAAGGCAAACCAAGGCCCCTCCCCACAAGGAGCTCACATTCCAATTGAAAAGACAACATGTGCCTTAAGAAGATCCTCACCTTCCCTGCCAATCACCTGACTTCTCACAGCTCTTGTTGAATGCTGAGTTCCTTCTCTACATTCATCAGAAGCTGCACAGCTGGTCCAAGTGACTATGCTTCCTATGTGACTATGACTTTTACTAGCTGTATAATAATGGCTTTTACACTGTTTATATTGATCTTAGAAGCAAAGACCTGAGGGATGTATAAGAGGACTCGGTGCAGCTGTTAACTACCATTTGTTGAGATGCATAAACCAGAAGAAGTAACCAGACGACCTTGGAACATCTGATCAGAACCATTAAGGATTATTTGAAAATGCCCATTTTTTAAAATTAAGAAGTTGGCATCTTGAACATTGCCACCATAACTAATGAGTTAACTGCCTTCTATGGACACACTTGGTCTGGAATTGTCAACTAGTTTAGCTTAAAATTTCCTCTTTAAAAAACAAAATACATAACTCCTAATGTACCAAGTAAACATTGCAGTGGGTAGATACAGTTTGATCTTTAGGACACCACTGGAACTCCATGTACTGTTCCTCTCCCCTTCTTGCAACCATTATATCATCATGTAGCTTCATGAGTACATATATGTATTCCAGGGAAAATGGCATAATCTCCAATAGAGGAAGCATCACTACAAAGTTGAGACTTGCTTCAAAGTATTTAATGTGTCCAATTACTGACCTTCAGAATATGCTGCAATTGAATTACATTGTGATTTCTACTATCCTTAGTTTTATGTGAATTATATTTAACATAATCAGACTAATTATTATACAAAGACACAGATATTAGGTAGAATCCAAGAGTTATTTTATTTTAAATGATTTTGATCATGAAGTAAAGCTAAAGGCAATAGGACTCGTAACTGAAGTCCATCTACATTGGGGATAAAAGACTACTATATTTCTACCATCTTCCATTGTGGTGAACACTTTTCGTATTAATGAAAATGCTAGTTCAGTCAGTGGCATTTCAAATAAGGAAGCAGAGGCTATACTTTGGAGCTGAACATAAACATAATTTGAAAAAGTGATGATGAACTAAACCATATTTACACAAGCATTTGAAATAATGGCTCACGAATCCTGTAGCATGCCCTCCCTCCTCCTCTCCCCTTTTAACTGAATCACATGAAGTATCCCATTGGTTCATTGCTCAGTACCTTAGTCAGACTCTAAATCTTCCAGCAAGACACGAAATCTAGTCTGTCTCACCACTATTTTTCACATTAAGCATGCATCTCCTGCTGTGGTGTTGGAGCTAGGGGTGAGATGTTGTGGGGGGAGAAGAGGAAAACTCAGGTTTTCTCAACACACTTCATTATTTTTTAATTCTGAACTTCAACATGTGAAAATTAGAATGGCAGACCCCCTAAACCTCATATTCATTGATGAATTCTGCAGAAACCATGATGATAAAGGGAGGGGGGTGGTAAGTGTATATTATCCTGTCTATGGAAGATAACTTTGCTGTGCTTGGAGATCAAAAGGAAGTGATATCAGAGTTCCAGAAATATCTGCTGGTAAATACTCACTGTGGGGAAAACATGCAAATATAATATGTGGTGGACTTTCCTTTTACTACCAAATCCTTGTCAGATCCAAATTCATTTCACATTTCCTATAAAATAAAATATCAAATCATGATAAAGCATATTAGTGAAGCAAAGCCTTTTTTCTGCTCCTGGGATAATGGATATCAGTGATGCAGAAAAAGTCTCACCACATACATCCAACTCCCCTGAAATATCCATCAGAACCCAAGCAATTTCAAAACAACTTCATCAGTGACGTGGTATTAAATTATGCATCCCCCATCTTGAAATCTTTTTGCAGCTGCTCAACTTAGAACATTCATTAGTCCTACCAGGACCAGATCTAGAGAATATACCATTGCTCCTACCAGGTACAGGCACACATTTGTGCTTCAGTGATAAAACTGACTGCCATTTATATTTCCCAGACACAAATGGCTGCTTAGATGGTACAAGCACAAATAGCACTAAGTAAATGTTCTCAAAATATGATCTGTAGGGTCTGGAAAGATACTTTAGATGGATTGCAGCATATATTAAGCACCTTCCACATGTAGGACATTATGAAAGGTTCTGAGTAATTATAACACAATAACACATTCAGGACAAGGATTTGTGAAGCACTTTACATGCGTTATCTTGGTTTATTTTTAAGGACTACATAGTCTCCGCCTTCAGGGAGATTATAATCTATTTTGTGTTTTTAAAATGTGTTTCAAAAATGTTTTAATGCTTTTACTTCTGACATTAACTATTCATTATTTGTGATATGCAATAAACAAGGAGTTTGGTCTGCCCATTGACACGGAAAAGACCAAGTAGAAGAAGGATGTCTATCACGCAGATTTCACGATCACTAACAGCTAAGCTAACATAGATAACAGTTAGCATTTATACACTATTTTAAAGTTTGAAAAGAACTGTGCGTATGTTATAATAGTTGACCCTCCCAGTAACTCTAAGAGTTGGTACTATTATTATCCCAATTTTACAGACAAGGAAACTGAGGCTGAGAGTTTAACTAACTTGCCCAGGATCACATGGCTAATAAATGTCTGGGGGAAGATTTGAACTAATTCTTCCTGACTCCAAGTCTAACATTCTTACCTATTGTTCCACCTAGCCACCCAACATATATTGGGATGGATACTCTAGAGGGCCTGTTGTATATCTGTGACATAGTACAGACGGTCAGTGAGCTAGGGCCAGAATTGCCCAGGATGAAGAATATAAGCTATATTGCTTTCTGGAAATTGCAAAGCTCTTTTACTGATCTCAAGATTCCCACAAAAGGAAAAGCCCACCTTTTCAATTTTACCCTTGGTGTTATATTGTAGCTAGAAGTGGAACACCACTGCTTCTGAAGAACTAAAGATGATGATCCACAGAGGACTATGGAAAGCCACATGGTAGGTGTGTAGGTATAAGCAAGTTGCAACATACAGCCACTGAAGAACTCAAGAAGAAGCGGAGAAATCAGCGAATTGTATGATAGGAAGAGAATATGGGCTAATACACAGCAAGAGTGAGGGATGACAAGTGGACATCTGAAGTACTCCACTGGTCCCATCAGGGGAAGGCACAGAAGGCATCCAGAATTCTTGAGTGACTGGTGAACTTTTCAGACAATAAGAATTAATAGCACAGTATAGGCAAGTATAGATGGATTATTCCAAATCTCAGTGAAGGGATGTCTTGAATCAATTAAATCATTGAACCATTTCAATATAAATAAATAGAAGATATTGTTTTATTTGGGATCTCTTTAAAAGCAGCAGAAATTTCCACGTTTATTCTTGTGGACTATTTTTGTAAGAGAAAACTGAAGTGGGTTGGGCAGGTAGCAAGTAGGGTCCTGTCACGTGGAAGTGGTGAACGGGTTGAAACATTTTTCTAGCAATGGCACTCATGTACTTGTTCACTAGACCCTAAGATTCTTAGTTGACTCTGAAGAAGTGTGACATAAAAGCAAACCTGAAGCTGATTGATTGAATGAATGACATTGAAAGGTTCCTAAATAGTTCTATGTAGAGAGAGTTTGCATGTTCTAGAGGAGATGGTATTTCAGTGGCTTTTTACAGTCCATGGCATCTTGCTTGAATCATTTCAGCCCTGATCATGTTCCATTATTACAGTCCTTATAATGTAGCTCCAAGTCTATAACCAATACCTTGAGAAAATTAAATGAGTTTGACAGGTTTACCTTTGGTTGACTGGCATGTTCCTCACCAACTTAGGATGTAATAAAAGGGGACATGCTCGGTGGTTCTATATTGTGAAAGAAACACAGACTCAAGATTACAAGGAAAGAGGAAATGCATGAATTCTACTGATTTTTTAAAAGGTATAGTCAACACATTATTCAGGCTAAATTACCCCTGAAAAAAGCAGAGGTTTTAGTGGTGAATAGGCCTAAAAATATGGGGCACGTTTTGAGACAGCATAATATCCTACAAAACTCTTTATGGAAAAATAATGCCTCCCAATTGGCTCCTGCATATTAGTGCTGCCTCCTGGCTCCATAGTCACTTTTCTATATGAATCACCAAATCTTTCTTATCTCCAAGGTTAGGACCCATTGACACCATTCTTATTTACAAACCATGCACAATTTTGCAATACCATCTATGCTACTATTGTTCAAGATTTATTACCTTATATCAGGTTTGTCTCTGAACTCTGGTTTTTGAGGGGAGGGAGCTATCAATCCAGCATCCATTCATCTTTCCTAACGCCAACTCAGAGTGTATTTCTCCATCCCTTTTCTCATGTCCACACAGAGAAAGCATCCTCTGAGATGCTAGCTAATGTAAGCTTGGTTATCAGAACATTTAGCAATGAAAATTGCTGCACTTAATAAATGTGGTTTTTTTATTCATCCAATCATTCACTAATTTTAAGAAAATAATTTCTAAAGCGACTCAAATTCAATAGTACATCCTCCGAGGTTAAGTGCACTGTGGCTATAGCAGACATAGCAATTCTAGCTTTGTTGAATGAAGGATGGTGATTCTCTTTGCTCTGAGAAACCTCTCATAAACCCAGCCAACTCCTCTATATAGAAACTCAATCCATTAACCACAGGAACATGAGTCAAGTTTATTACTCAACTATTCAAATGGATTTCTGATCTCAATGACATAGGTCTTTCCTTCAATGATGCAGATCACAATCCATCCATGCCTGTCCATGTCTGTGTACCTGTTGTCCATATCTTTCCAGGAATTTGCCACGGGGGGGGGGGCGGGGGCAGGGTCCATCCAACATATTGGAGGTCTTCCTCACTTTCTCCTGATGTAGTAAGCATACTAACAGGGAACATGAAGAGTCTATTGGAATGATATGGCATTCTGTTAAGAATATCAAATAAAATATCTTACTGGTTTAGCACTGACTAGTGGTTCTAATCATTCTACAAAGCTCCTTATTTTCAGCAATGGAATTCATACTATGGACTATTTATTTTAGTTAATCAGGACTACTAGTCATCTCTAGTACAAGGCAGGCATACTCACCTACATGACTTCTGCTTATACCATTTCCTATACCTAAATCCCACTTCTAAAATCAGCTACTTCTTTGGAAATTCTACAAATCCTTTAAAATTCAGTTCAAAAATGTCACTAACTCTAAGGACCTTTCCCTGACTCCTCCAATCAAAAGTAATCTTTCCTTCTTGTAATTACACAATACTCCGTACCACTCTTGTACACTTTTCTTATTCTGTTTTGCAAGGTGAGTATTTGTCTATATGCAACTGCCCCTACCTAGATTGCAAATTTCCTACAAGCAGGGGAAGGAAGGAAAGGGAATAAGCCTTTATATAGCACCTGTGTGCCAGGTACTTTTTACAAATATTTTTTCATTTGATCCTTACAAAAACTCTGGGATGTAGGTGTGATTATTATCCTCATTTTACAGTTGAAGAAACTGAGGCAGACAGAGGTTAATGGATTTGCCCAGAGCCATATGGTGAGCGTCTGAGGCCAGATTTGAACTTAAGTCTTCCTGACTATGGGCCCTGAGCTCTACTCACTAATCCGGAGAAATCTTCTTGACTTTTTTAACCTCTCACCAGTACCTAGCAAAATGCTTTGTATATAGTTGGCAAATGGAATGGGTGGAAATGAACTCTGGACAAGTGAAGTGTTATCATCACTTGCATTTATCCTTTAGGAAGAATATACATCCATAGGATCCAGTGCATCCAGAAAAGGGTAACCCTGAAGGACACTGAGGGCCCTCAGGGCCATGTCACATGAGGATTATCTGAAAGAACTGGGGACCTTTGACTCAGAGAAAAGAAGATTTCAAAAGAGCAAGATGGCTGTCTTTAAGTTATCTGAAGCATCATCGTGCACAAGATTAGATTTGCTCTTTTTGGTCCTGTTGGCAGAAGTCAGACCACTTGAGAGGCATATGAGGCAGGAAGTTTGGGAATGTATGGGATGCTTTGCATGTGGCTGCATATTCAGAAGAAGATGTGAGCTCCTTGAGAACAAGGACTGTCTTTTGCCTCTTTTTGTATCCCCAGTGCTTTCTGCATAGTGCTTAGCACTTAGTAGGTGCTTAAGAAATGTTAATCAATTGATTAAATGATTCATCAATTTTTCTCCTTTTTCATCATTGCATTCTTTGTTTCAGTTCTTCTTCAAAGTTCCCCATGTATTATGTTACAGCCTATTCACATTTATCAACAGTCTTTCTATTGCCCTCTGAATGATGCTCATTTTTAATTCTTCAGAGACTACTGTGTTCCATGACTTGTAACCGTACAACAACAGAGGTAAAATACTGTCATTAAAAAGAAAGACCTTTAACTGAGAGATGTATAATTATGATAGCCAGCCTTGGTACCAAAGAGATGAGAAAGTGCACTTTCCTCCCACTTTTGTAGAGTTTGGGACTATTAGTGTGAAACCTTCTATATGATGTAATACGGTTGATGAACTGGTTAGTTTTGACTAACTATTTCTTTGCACTCATTTTTATTCTCTTTTTAAGTAAGGGATAACTCTGGGTAGGAAAAGGAGAAGTGATGTTTTTAAACGAAAGTAGTGATAAAAATTTTTCAAAAAAGCATTTTAAGTGGGTCTTTATTTTAGGGAGAAGCCTGGAATCACTAAAGTAACTCACCAATTTCCCAGCTAGTAGCAGGAGACAGTGTTGGAAGACTTGTGTTCAAATCCTTTCTCAGATACTAGTCATGGGACCCTGGACAAATCACTTAAACCCTCTCTCAGCTTCAATTTCCTCATGGTAAAAGTCAGATGATAGAATCTACCTCTCAGAATGGTTGTGGGAATCAAATAAGATATGTAAGGTGCTTTGCAAACTTTAATGTGCTGTGTAGATATTAGCTATTTAATACTATGTCTACTCACTATTAACTACCTTTACTACTACTACTACTATTAAAGGCAATCCAGTATTCTTTCCTATATTTCAATAGATGAGTTCTATATTTTATCTCACTGCATATCATCACTGGGACAATAGTCATTCTTCATCCACTTGGTTTTTCCTGAGTGGATGGTTTGGTCAAACTCTTTGGAGTAGTAATACATCTTATCCAAGTGTCTGAAATATTCTGAGCTTTGATGTAAAACATCTTAGAGAACTTGGCATGGAATACTAAGAATTTAACCATCTATAGGGAATCCTGCTTCATTTTTGACTCTGCTTCCGATCTCCTGATGTTGGCAAGCATATATTTTGTTTCATGTCCTACCTGATAATAATAATGATCAGAGAGGTCATCAAACAAGGTTAACAGTTGTTATGAATTTCTAAGAATCTTGAATAATTTTGATGTATACATGGGAGATACTTGTTGGAAGAGAGCTTTTAAGGCAAGCTTTTGCTTTAGCAAACCAAATGCAGCATTAGGATTGTGCATTCTTTGTATCTTTAACAACTATGTAATGGCAAAAATGTGGCCTACTACAGTGAAAGAGCACTTAAAAAATTTCTGCCTATTCCCTCACTAATATCCTCATCTAGGAAGCCCTTGATGTGTTCATAGATTATTTTCACTAAAATTTATTAAAGAAATACCAAAGAAATTTGGTATATCAGTTTTAAAACTCAACCACTCCACACCAGGATTTTGCAGAATATTTTTCCTTCTCTGGAGGAAGTATCGCCATGCTCTCTCAGAGACAAGGCAAGAATCAAGCACATTATTACTAGCTGAGGCTAATTTTATCCTTGATGTCCTGGGGCTACTTAACTACAATCCAGTTATCCGCTTGTGGTACTAACCAATAACAGGGAAGAATATCCGTGGCAAATCCATTGTACTTAGTCTGTGTGATGCCAAAAACAATTCAGAGATTTTAGGTCCCTTCATAATGATCAGATATCTCTGAGGTGTCAACATTTGAGGAGCTAAAAAGCTTCTGGTCATTTCCTTGGTAAATATGCTGAAACTGAAGGATCAAATAACTTGTTCAATTTATAATGTCTTATTACAAATTTTTAATTTTTCACAAATGAATTATTAAAGTCGCAAGTGATAGTGGCTCCCTTTGAAGAATTATTTAACACCTTCCTTTAGAAATCAGCTTAATTCAGCACTTAAAAGATAGTAAAAAATTCCAAAAAAAAACTTGTGTGATCTCTGAAGTGTCAAGGTGCATGTGATGGTGAATACAATAGAAAATTTACCAGGTGACTTCAATCAAGCTATATGACATGACTTATATTCAATGAATAGGGGAAGTTATCAGGGGAAGATTAGCCCATGTACCAAATGGCAAAAAGATCTCCTGGTCTGAAACACGGATAGCAAAAATGAGCTTCTTATTCACTTAACGGAATCAAGAGGACACATTAGAGTTCTAGCTGAGCTGACTTACTCATGGAGGAAGCTCTGAATAAATCAGTTTCCCAATCTTCAAAATAAGAATTATCATCCCTTGGATATCATCAAAATTAATGGGGATTATTTTGAGAGAATAGAGACCTCTGAGCTTATCTGGAAATTGTGGTAGTATAAATTTATTTATCCTATCCCTAAGGAAAGAATTATTAAATGAAGATGAGAATGAGAGAAAACATCCAAGCTGGAGTCATAAGATCTAGGTTTGAGTCCTGGCTTTGCCACTTGCTTTTTGTGTGGCCCTGAACAAGGTAACTTTGCCTCTATGTATGTATAAAGCATATGAAGTCAGTCATAACTATAAAGTGCTATGTAAATATGAACTATTTCACATAGAAAAGACATTATGAAAATCAGTGTAGTGTAGTAGATAGCTGACCAAGGAGTCAGGAAATCCTAGGTTCTCCGTGCCCTAGACCACTCTCTTTGACTTTAAGTTGCAAAGAAGATGTCACTCTGATTTGGTAGACATTACTCACTTGAAACTTCCTACACTGAAGAAATCACAGGTCCTGTTCAAAAAAGAAGATGCATAAGGAAGAGGAGGAGGAGAACCAAAGACAAGAAGAAAGAGGGTTTATAATTGTTCTACTTAGTCTAAGAAGGCAGAAATAAGAACAATAGATGAAAGTTTTAGAGAGGATGGTTTCAACATAATATGAGGAAAGACTTCATAAACTAATAGAGCTGTCCAAGGTAGAATTGATTGTCTTGTGAATCAGTTTATTCCCTGACACTGAAAGTCTTCAAAATTATTACTGAATTATGGAGATGCTGTAGGTGAGATTCATGTTTTCATTGTGGGTTGGACTAGAAGATTTCACAAGTCCCAGACAACACCATATTGTGTGGTACTTGAGGGCTATTAATTCCAATTACAGAAAGCTATGACTTGCTCACTGTTGGGAGATGATCTGCTCAATTTGGGGCTCAGATTCCTCATTGGTAAAAAAAAAGAGAGAGATGAAAGTTTCCCACTAAGCCTTTAATGTTCATGATACCTGAAAAGTAACATGTAGATTATAATAATAAAAATTTATCTTCCTGTAGGCTTTAGAGTTGAAAGAGACCTTATAGATCATCTAATATGACCTCATTATTTTTAATTTAAGACAACAGAAGCCTATGTTGATGACATGGCTTATCCAGATTAACGCAGGGCTCATATTGAAACCCATTTGCAACTTAATGCTAATCCAGAACTCTTAACACGAAACCATTCTGCCTATGTCATTGCTTTCCTGCTTTTTTAAAAAAGCACATTATAGTAGTACTGTCCACTTGATGATTTTTGGGGGTGGGGGTGAGGGGTTGTGGGCATCCACAAAGCAAAAAATGCAAATCAGTGCTCAGTCTTGTGCAACCCACTTCTGCTTTTGTAGTGATGGTGGCAGAGTGAGGAGTTTAAGGGAAAGGACACTAATCACACAGGTTTTTTGCTTTTTTGTTTTTATTATTTATAAAGATTAGCTGTTGCTACTGTAAATTTAAGATCCTTGTCTAATAAGCCACAAGTAGAAACACTACTGGTCAAATGGGAAATGAAAAAAAAAGAATAGATAGCAACAAAGATTTTCAACATTTCATAAAGAGGTTCAACTGAACCAACGAAATTATCAAGGGATACTATATGGAACTTGATGTTATAAAAAAAGAATTCATTTGGAAAATTAAAATATTTAGACTATCAAGGGAAAGAGGTAGGGACAAAAGAGGAAATAACACTTCTAGACCTCCAACTGTATTATAAAGCTGCAGTCATCAAAACCATTTAGAATAGGTTAAAAAATAGAAAGGTAGATCAATGAAGCAGACTAGATAAAGGAAAAGCAGAAACAATGAAACTCAATAAATCAGTGTTTGATAAACAGGAAAAATGTAAATTACATCAGTAAAATCTCCCTATTTGGTTAAAACTAACTGGAAAACTAGAAAGTCCTCTGACAGAAATTAGGCTTACACAAACATCTTAAATCATATTCTGCAGTACATTCTAAATAGATACCTGATCTCAATATTAATATTAAAATCATACTATAAAAATTTTAGAAGTAGATTGTGTATCTTTCAGGGTTTTGGGTAGGACATATATTCTTAACCAAATAAGGGATAGAGACAATTACAAAAGAAAAAAGAGATAATGGTGATTGCACGGAACTGAAAAGCTTCTGAACAAACCAAATTAATGCTCCTGGAATGAGAAGAGAAGCAGTTGAATGGGAAAAAAAGTCTTTGTATCAAATTTTTCTGAGAAGGATTTGGTATCCAATATTATATATAAACAATTAATCTGAGTGTGTATATGTCTGTCTGTATACAGAAATTCCTATATCCATATATCTATACTAAAGTCATTTTCAAATAGATAACAGGTCAAAGGATCTGAGTGACAGCTGTCAAAGGATGAATTACAAACTATTAACAGCCTTATGGAAGAATTCTCCTCATAATTAATAATAAGAGAATGTAAGTCAAAATAACCTCATACTCTGTAAATTGGCAAAGATGACAAAAGATGGAAAATATTGATGTTGGAGGGGTTGTAGGAAGGTAGAGATGTTGGTGCATTGTTAGTGGAGCCAAGAACCATATAAGCATTTTAGAAAGCAATTTGGAATTATGAAAGCAAAGTGGTTAAAATATCCATATTGTTTTACCCACAGATTTCACTAGTAGTCTTATATCCCAAGAAGGCTGCGGCTAAGAAGAAAGTTCTGATTTATGACAAAATAATTATAGCAACACTTGTTGTGATATCAAAGAGTTGGAAACAAAGTAGATATCCATTGATTGGAGAACAGCTATGTAAATTATGGTACATAAATGCAATGGAATACTACTCTACTATAAAAAAATGAAGACTATAGAGAGGCACAGAAATATTTATGTGAATTGATGCAAAGAGAAGTAAGCAAAGCCAAGAAAACAATATACACAATGACCACAACAATGTTAATAAAAAACATGCAAAAAAAATCAAAAGTAAATTTTGTAAAATTAAAAAGAAAAAGCACAACTTGAAAGAAAAGACGAGTGACCTCCTTTTGCAAAAGTAGACAGTCCACAATATCCAACATATTTCCAGACTTCTGATCTTGTGCTAATTTTTTACCTCTTTTTTGTCTTTAAAAATTTTATTTATTATACAGAATGGCTCACTGGAAGGTGCAGAGAGAGGTGCACTATGGGAAATGACGGTTACACAAAAAAGAAAAACAAAAAGCATCAATAAAAACATTTTTGGAAAAAAATGTTTTAACTGGCAAAATAATTGTCATAACAAGGAAATTAAGAGAGTCTAGAAACTGTCTCAGTCAACAAACACTTCACCTTCTTGCCAAGGGAAAAGATTTGGCAAGTACCACATTGAAATAAAAACTCATTTGTAAATTCTTACAGACCAGAGTTTATAAGGAGTAGTTTTGCCTCATAAAACATCAAGAAGCAGTATTTAGAAAAACAAGTCTACAAAAACCCTAGCAAGAGATCCAATTTAGCAAAGTCATCCTTTGGTCACTTAGGGATGAAGACAACAAATAGAGAGAAAATGGCAAACATCTGTAAAGATTATTTTTCACCATAGATAGCAGTGGAACAACTACATTGAATTCTAACATCACAGACCTATGATGTGCTGATTGACAAGGTGTAACTGGTACTGAATGAAACAAGGATGTGATGAACAGCTTTCCTAAGCTAAGTATGCAGAGAGGATTTCGATGCTGGAGAGGAAATAATTTTGACAATATTGAGGGATCAGTTCGCAAAATGTATGAAAGAGGGAAGGATACAAAAGGCTTGGAAAAGATCTTGTACCTTATTATTATTTAAAAGTGAATGAGAATAACTACTGGCCTGTGTCTGCTTTGCCACCTCTAAAAAAAATCTACACGTGCATTAAGGGCATCCTTGATGAAGGTTTAAGAGGCTGGCTTTGGCAAAGATATTTTACATCAGACTACATCTTTATAGTCACACAATTCATTGAAAGGTCTAGAGAGTATATGATATTGCTGTGCTGCTTTGAAGACTATTACAAAAGCATATAATTTGGCAGAGCTAAAATCTGCCTTAAAGGCTCTTCTCCAACAGGTTGTCTCTCATACATATGTTGAAACCATAGGAAATTGTGTTGATTCCTCAAAATATATTAGAGATATAACTTTTTTTCAATTACCATCTGATCAAGGATCCCCAGGCATTTTTGCCACTCTCATCGAAGAAATTCACCCAGAAATCCAAATGGTATAGAGATTCTTTATCAATGGTAACAGATGCTATATATATTATACAGGCACACCCTATATGTACATATATACATGTATATAAATATAAACATAGATATATACACACATATATATACATATACGTGTATAACATTATTTTAATTGTACCAAGCCTCAGAATCCAGCCAAGTATCTTAAATGACATCCATAATTACTCAAAAGCATTTGGACAAAATATCTACACAGGAAAAACCAAGTGGATGAAGAATTTCTATTGTCAGACTATGATATGGAGTTGGATGGACAGCCCATAGAAATAATTCATCATACATATATCCTGGACAACGCAAAGGGAAAATAAACTGGACCTAAAATTGAATGAGAGGAAGAAGCAGGAGAGATTATCTTTGGGAAATTATGAAGTTCTTCTAATGACCCCAAATTTCTCCCTTAATCAAAAGCCCAACAATATTCTTCTAGTGATGCTATATAACAATGATTCATGGAATGCCATAAAATCTAAAAAATTAAAGTTGAGAGTCATTAATAAAGCAATAGAGAATTTCATATTAGGTATGGACAGGCTGTAACATTACAAATGAAGAATTATACAGGAAAACTGGAATGAGAAAAAGATATATTATTGGAAAAAGATCACATCAGCTAATGAGAGTGAGAGACAACCAATTGTCAACCTGTGAGCTCCACTGGTAACTCACACCATAATATAAAGGCCCCTGATGGTTTGGGTGGGCTGCCTTTGGCAATTTTAGGGAGGACATGGACAAGAATCATATAGAATGGAAAGGAATAGGTGGGTTGTCATATCCCTGGGAGGAATGTGCCAGGAGATCATATGTCCATTGAATTATCAAGATGTTCCTAGTTATATCTGGCATTTTACATTATGAAATAGTCTTCCTGAGAGTAACCAGGGAGGGGGGTGATAAGTTCAATTTTGAACACGTTGAATTTGAGAAGGTGGTGGGACTTCCATTTTGAGATGTTGTATCTAGTATGTGGTTGGAAATGTAGTACTAGAATGCAGAGGAGAAGAGAAGGCTGAAATTATAGATTTAGAAGTCATTCATATAAAGATGATAATTGAAGCAATAGGAACAAGGGAGAGACTGTGGATAAGGACATAGCTGGGACCTTGAGAGATACCTATCTTTAGGATGCTGGAGAAAGATGATGAGGTATCAAAGAAGGCAGAAAAAGGAGGGTTCAGAAATGTATAAAGGGATCCATGAAAATACATCATGAAAGCCAAGGAAGGAGAGGCTAAATTTTTAATATATATATATATATATACACACATATATACATACATATATGTTTATATGTATATACATACACATACATACATATATATAATCACATAATTTATTCACTGTTTTACCAAGATGACTATGTTAGCCTTAACAGCACAAACACCTATAATCATACCTCCCTCCAACTCTAATTCCAGTTTCACCTCCCACCCCTCTCCCATCCACAGGCTATTCTCTTCTTTTTGTCTCTTTGAAAGTACATGGGAAGACAAGAGAAAAAGTAAGAATGAGTCATTAGTAGACTGATGATCCTTCTGTCATTCTAAAATTTAATTCTTTGTCCTCCAAAATCCTACTTGACTAGAGCAGGCCCAATGCAATTTGGAAAGAAATGATGTAACCCAGGAATAGGAGGAAGTTTTCTCTACATCCCTTAAAGACCTCACTCAAACACTTTTTTTTTTCAGGGAGTCACTGGATTTTACAAAAACCTCTAGATTTCTTTATTTCAAACCTCAGCTTTAATTATCATTTTTGAGATTTGTGAGACACATAATTTTCTCTTAATTTAAACCTTTCTTTTTCTAGCAAGATTTCAGTTTTTGTAACTCAATGAAAGCCTGTACATGTAAAAAATAAAATTATTGGTTAGAAAGTTATTCTTGCCATGTTTCCAAGAATCCAAGACATGTAAATTTAAAACAAAACAAAACACACTGTGATTTGCTTAGACAAAATGGCCTCGATGGGGAAAAAAAGATTTTAGTACAGCTATGAGTTTAATCAGAACAAGTGTCTAAATTGGGAAAATCATTTTTTCCTTCATTCTATTCACTACCTAGTTCTACACTCTTAAAGCGACTTAGCTTTTCAAACATCTCCAATAGTATTGCTAATAACATATCCGTAACATTTTGTATTTGAAATTATTTGTTTTATTTTTTCCAATAATCCTGTAAAGTTAATATTATTGCCATTAAGGGGATGAGGAAATTAAGACAATATCACCATTTGCAAAGAGACTTCAGTGTGAAAATTAAAATGCGTTTTATACTCATTCCAATGGTGGAAAATGAGTGAGTCGAGTTGAAGGAAAAGGCTCACTCAGTTTACTTAGGGGAAGCAGAGTGATGTGGTAGAAGGAGGTTTTGGTTCTAGTTACAGCTTCACCATTAACTTTCTGGGAGATGGACACAGTTCAATACAGAATAGAATTCAACAATCCAGTTCAACAAATACAAATTACTGAAGGGCTTCCACTCGGAGACACTCTCTACTCGTGAGCTTTCACAGCATTATTCTCAGCTATATGTCTGACAACTTCCTCTCATTCTCCTTTGTTGGATCTTCATCCATAGCATGCACCATAACAATTAGAGTACCATAGGGTTCATTCCTAAGTCCTCTTCTTTATACAAATTCTCCCTCTTGGTGACATCATCGACTCCCATAAGTCAATGCAGACAATTCACAGATTTGTATATTCAGCCCAAATCCCTCTCCTCAAGTTCACTCCTATATCATCAACTACCTATTGAACATTTCAAACTAGATGTCCCATGGACCTCTCATAAGTCTCCTTTATCCCACATATCCAATCAGTTGCCAAATCTTGCCATTTTCTGTCTCCACAAAATCTCTCCCATCTGACCCTTTCGCTTTATTCACATAGTCACCACTTTGGTTCAGGCCTTCATCACATCTTTCTTGAACTACTTTTAATGACTTCTTAAATCATATGTCTGCCTTGTTATTCCGTACTCTAGTTCGTTAAACTTAACTTTTCATTAAGCATAATCAGATCATTCTCCTCCTGTCAACTCCAGGGCCTCCCTACTGCATCTTGGACAAAATATAAACTCATCTGTTTGGCTTTTGGACCTTTCATGACTTGACCAGAAGCTGTCTATCCAGCTTGTAACATTATACATTGTGCCCCATGTCTCCATTGTTCAGCCACCGATATCCTCTCTGTTCCTCACACACGGTACTCCATCTTTTGTCTCTATCTGTGCTCTGCACTGACTATATCCATTCCTGGAATGCTCTTCCTCCACTGCTAACTCATAGAATCTCTATCTTCTCCCAAAAATCAGTTTAAGCACCAACTTCTCCATTAAGTCTTCCATAACCCAGCAACGGTTAGTACCTTATCTCTCTAGCTACCTTGTATTTCTTTTGTATTTATTCTATTTATAAATGTATATAGATGTATCTTCCAGATAGAATATATTCATTGAAAGTTGGAATTTTTCATTTTTTTGCATCCTTAGAGCCTAGCCCATTACTTGTTAATTGATAGATTGATGATTCTTTAATTATAGTACAATTAGGTGCATGATTTAGGTATACAAGGTAATACAATTAGACACATTTTTTGGAAGTAGTGAAAACATAACAAAACAAGTGACTCCTGACTTCTAGCACTAGAAAGGCCACTTTCCTTATTGTGGAAAAAGATACTAGACTAGAAAATAATGAAAAAATTTTCTAAGGATCCTTGTGCTTGGGATGTGGCAAAATGAAGAATTGTTTAACTCAATGAGTCCAAGAAAGCATTAGAAAATTAGAAAGTACAACTTCTGACTGCTGTTTTCACTCCTGACTTTCTTGGATATTCTTTACAATGCCCCCAAAACCTCTTAACCCTAGAAGTTCACTCTACTCCAGGAATTTATACACTGGAAGTGCCTCCACCTCTGTGGCTTCTCCTTCTGATCAGCAGGTTTCAAACAGAACCACCATTTTAGGAGTATAAACAGGCTGGCCATATCTTCATTCTTCCCCAGGCTGCACTTTTAACTCTCCAGGACTTCCTCTTTAAGGCCTCCCCACCAAGTACCTTCATCTTTTCTCTTTTCTTCTGTACCCTTTTCAGATTCCTCTTTGTGTATTGTCTTCCCCATGAGAACTGTAAGCTCCTTGAGGACAGGTACTCTCTTTCATCTAATTTTTTAATTCCTAGAACTTAGCAGAGGCCCTAGCACATAGTAAGTGCTTAATAGATGCTTGCTGCATTGATTTGACTTGACTAGACTCAAATGGATATCTGTTCTCAAGGATTTGGAAGCTCCCTCTAACAATACAGATTACATGTCACACATGCTTGACCACCATATAGAATTCTTCCTCATTACCTTCCACAAATTCTCCAAAAGGAGTCTACCCAATGTGCTGGGTATCATTTTCTCCTGATTGTCACAAAAGGATCAGTGGATTCCTCTTGTTGCTCCCTTATTATAGTTTCTCTTTGTCTTTGCTCTTGGCATGTAACTAAACTATCTTCTTTTTTTATCATGCATTTCCTTGGTGAAATTTTTTTCTCCTGTTGTTTTTGATAGTTTCTAGTTGGTAATGTTGCAGCCTGTCCAGCTCCTACTCACAATGAGCCTCTCCACTGCTTTCTGTCTTATATTCATTTTTATTTCTTCAGAGACTATTGTGTTCCACATCTTCATGCCATAGAGCAAAAGTGGTAGGATGTAGGTGCTAAAAATACAGGTCTTTGTTTTCTTGAGAAGCTTGGTTTCATTGATGGAATTTGGCAGATTTCCAAAGGTGATCAAGTTCTCTTTCCTCCTCTTGTCTGTCTTTGGTTCAAATTCATTGTCTAATCATACTACATATCACAAATATATATAATGATGGTCAAACTCCATATATTATTCATTCAACTGCCTGTCACAATTGTGGCAGGATATGTTCTTCATCCGTTTGGACTTTTCTGTATAGATGTTCATGTCAACTCCTTTGAGTGACTTTAGCTCTCACCCAAGAAGCTCTATAATTGCCTAGGGTTAAATGCAGTCTCTGAAGAACCTCATCGTCTACATAGAATTCCTATTCAGTTGATACTCTATACTGGATCTCTTTCAACACTGGCAAATATTTTTGGCTAACATATATTTCCTTGTTTTATAGCTCACCTGGTATTTATGATCACTTGCATTGACCAGAATGATTTCTAAAAGAAGGAAGAAGGAAGGAAACAAGTATTTATTAAATATGTCTCATTTGATCCTCATAGCAACCCTGCTATTATTATTCACACATTACGGTTGAAGAATCTGAAGTAGGCAGAGGCTAAGTGATTTATCCAGGGACACATGTTGCTGTTTTGCAGTTGTTTCAGTGATGTCCAGTTCTTCTTTATGACCTCATTTAGAGTTTTCTTGGCAAGGATACTGATATTGAAGTGGTTTGCCATTTCCTTCTCCAGCTCATATAACAGATGAGGAAACTGAGGCAAACAGGGTTATGTGACTTGCCTAACATCACACAGTGAGTGTCCGAGGCTGAATTTGTATTCAGAGAGCTAGGTGGCACAGTGGATGGAGCACTCAGCTTGGAATCAAGAAGACTCATCTCCATGAGTTCATGGAGATGTTCATAAAACATAGTTGAAGAAAGAAACGGTAAACCGCTCCATTATCTGTACCAAAAAAACCTCAAATGAGGTCATAAAGAGCTGGACACAACTGAAACAACTCAACAACAAACAACAACTTCCTGACTCCAGGCCCAGCACTCTATGCACTGAATCACCTAGCTGGCCTTACCCAGCTACTAAATGACTAAGGCCAAATTCAAATTCAGGTCTTCTGGGCTCCAGGCCCAGTACTCTATCCACTGTACCCACCCAGCTGCCTCAGAGTTATAGTTTTCAAGGAATATTGAATGATTTTGTTGTATGGATGGAAGATATCTTACTGCAAAAGAGCATTCAGGGTAACATTTTGCTGTTTTACCTCAAACGGGTTTTTTTTTTCAATTAAAAACAAGTGCAACAAAATCTTATGTTCTCTATATTTTTCATTCAACTGAAAATTGTAAAGTCAGTGCATTATTGCTTTTGGGAGGGCAATTGAGGTTAAGTGAATTGACCAGGGTTACATAGCTAGCAAGTGTCAAGAGTCTGAGGCTGGATTTGAACTCAGGTCCTCCTGATTCCAGGGCTAGTTTTTTATCCACTACACCACCTAGCTGCCTCAGTTCAGTCCACTATTAAATATCACTTGTAAAAATCTGTTTATCAACATAGAAAACCAAAATGGCCCCTAAAGTGCCAGTTTCTTTCAATGATCCACTTCACTTTGCCAAAGTTCAGTTGGACATGTTGTGAATTCCCTGGATCTCAGATAGATGCACTTAATACCTTTTCTAATTCATACTTAGTAGTGTAGCAGAAAGAGCAGTGAATTTAGAGCCAACATGATTAGGTGATCTTTAAGGTCTTTTCCAACTCAGTAACCTCATGAGGCTATGATCTACCTTCCAATTCCTGATAGTCATTTCTGAGTTGGTGATTGAGAGGGTGAACCAGGATCAAGTTACTTCCATCCAAAGGAAGCTGAACAAATTTCCATGATGCACTCATGGTACTAGGTCCAGTCTCCAGGCACAGACGCTGCTGTTCCTTTGTTTCCCCACCTTTTTCCTTCCCCCTTGACAAACATACCAAAAAAAACCCCACCAAACCAGGGTCTTGCTAGCACCCAGATAATCAACTAACATTTGTTAGGTGCCTTCCATGTACCAAACACTGTGCTAGACATTGGGGCTACAGAGACAAAAATGAAAAAGTCCGTGTCTTCAAAGAGCTTCCCTTCTATCAAGGGAAATGCATGGATATAGGTCTATACAAATATATGTACAGAATAAATACGTAGGGATTGGGGGAGTGGATCACTAGCAGCTGCAAAAGGTTTCTTGTAGAATTCAGTCTTTGAGCTGAGTTTTTAAAGGAAGGAAGGGACGCTAAGAAGCAGAGGTGAAGAGGGAGTAAATTTCGGGCTGGGGATAGGCAATGGAAAGGTATGGGGATGGGAGATGGAGTATTGTATATAAAGAGCCTCAAGAAGGCCAGTTGGACTGGATTATTTGTTACCTGTTCAGTAAAGCCTCACTCTGGGCTAAGAGTGTTTAGGGAAATAGCCCCAAACTTTTACCTCATGCACTTCTCTCCATTGTATACATGGATATCTGACCTTAAACATGCCTCTCAGTGATCATATATTTCAAAGGGACAGCCAAAACTTGGAGAAGGGGCTACTGACAGGATCTGATACTGTCAGGCCTCACCAAGGAAGTCCAGTCCCTCTGTATGAAGTTAAAAAGACCTTCAATTAAAGTCTACAGGCACTGAACTTCTGATTTGCTGTTTAAATTACTCAGTAAGCTTCCTGGTGACCCCAATAATCTAGGTAGTCATCGCTATGGGGGAGACCATCAAGTAGTTAGTCTTCAAACATAACTATATTAATATTTTATTGGTTGCATTTCATTTAAATTGTAGCATGGCTAAAACCCCATTGAGATAAACACCTTCCTTTATGTGAGTACTCTAGAGGATAGTAGCCATGAAACATTTATCACAGAAACAAACACACACAATTACAGAACAATTATAGCATCGAAACATCCGTCAGTGGCCAGCCCAATGTAATACTACATCTAAAAATCAATGGTATCCATCAAACTTTGAGGGAAGAGCGTGATTCTGTGGCTAGCCAGAATAATCCAAATCTCAAGAGTGAGCTGAGAAAAAATGTCTCTCGATGGCTGTGCATTTAAACTCCTGACATTTTGATAACGACCTAATTCTATAATCTATATTCAAAAGTCAACATCTGAGTTGTTCAAGTATGTTGTCAAAACCAGAGTATATGTATTTATTTTTCTACTTAAACCCAATATCCAACAAGCCTTTGGGTGCATTTATGGAATTAAAAGGGCCAACATTTTCTCTTCAAAACACAATAGAGAGACTATGAGAAAGGGAGAAGTTCATGGTAGTGTGAGTTCCTGTCTCTTTTCAACTTATCCATTTCAAAAAGTTAAATACTGAAGTCACTACTTGAAAATTCGTTGTGAATAGGGATTTATTCTTACATTGGCTTTGTATTCTCAGTCTAGCACAGTGCCTAGCACATGGGAGCTGCTTGTTCAGTTCTATCAAGAATGAAGTTTTGCTGTGTCATTAATTCCAACCATGGGAAGTAACATTGTTAGGTTGGCTTCTCATCCACTGTATTCCTCACCCCATGTAATGAGTCTGTGCTCATCCACCCTATTTCTTTTGCTGATGATAGGAAAGTCGAAGTCTTTTAAAAAACAAACCAAAGCCCCACAATCCTTTCTCTATTACAGATGATTAGAGTCAGATTCCAGAGGCCAAATATGAGTCTGCCCTCACAAATATAAAAAAGAAACATAACTGGACCTACTGGCTATGGGCCTGGAATGGGATTCATAATACAGGACCTACATTTTTTAACCTTCCTCCTATGAAGACTCTGCTAGGTCTCAATTTCTCCTCCATACTTGTGTGCTGCCCTAGCAAAGTATTACATCTCTTGCTAGATGCTCAAGATTTTTTGGTCAAATGGTACTAAGAAGTGATCAAACAATAAGTTTCTTCTTTATCCATCTTCTAGCTGATTATCTTGCTTGTGTGTTAACCATTCCCTGGATTGCCTTTCTCCTTTTGTTGGCCTCTTTGAAGGACTTACATAGCCCATTAGCATTTCCAAAAGAAGAGACATAGGGAAAAAGAATAGATGAAATGTAAGTTTAGCTCAATCAAAAAAGTTATTTGTGAATAGTCCTAGAAAAAATACTTAGTGGAAGAGAAAATGAAAATTATTGGTTAAAATAAAGTTTATAGATTATACCTCATAAGCACAAAAAGCCGGCTATACTTTAATAGTCTAGAGACTAGATCTGTGATTTTCTTAGTTCAGGGAATTTCTAGGTGAGGAAACTCATTCTATTGATGCAGCTAGATATCTTTTATTAAACTTATAGAGAGGTGCTAAGGGCATCTAGAGATTAAGTTAGTTACCCAGGTTCACCCTGCTCATATGCGTCCAAGGTACAGTTTGAACCCAGGTCTTCCTGACTCTGAGGTAAAGACAAACTTCTAAACATTTGTAGTTATCCACATTGAGTACAACTGTTGTCCACTTGAATGTCCCACCAAGGCCTTAGACACCATGGCAAAGACTGAACTTATTATCTCTTTCCCCATATACCCAAGCTCCTTCTTAAAATTTCCTGTGTTGACAGCATGACCATCCAGTTCCCAGCTCCCACACACTAAAAGTTGTAAGTCTGGTGTATCCTTAATTATACCTTCCCCTTTATGCTCAATAGTCAGTCTGTCATTAAGGCTTGTCAATACTTTCTTGGTAGTATCAAATTCCACCCTCTCTCTCTGCTTTCACACCTACCACCCTTGTCTAGGGCCCCATTACCACAATTCCAGCACTAAAGCAGGTTCTTAGCTCATTATTCTGACTCCAGACTATTTTCTGTCAAATACAGCTGCCAACATAATCTTCTTCAAACACTGTTCTCCTCGCTGAAATCTCCTACTCATTTTTTTTTTTTACTTCAAAACAGCAAATATATCTGATTTTGGTAACGTCCATACTGCCTCCATGGATAACAGATTTCAACCCATTTACAACTTAATAAGTGGTCTTTGAGAATTGCTGTGGCAAACATGTTGATAATGCACCTCTCCAAACTGGGCTAGGCTGGTCCTCAGACAACCAGTACCCATCCATTCGATCACTGTGGCAAAGTCAGCTTTTTGGCCCTGCTTTGGCCTTAGTTACCATGAAATAGATCAGAATGATAGATCTAGGAGAGGGGTGGGGAACCTGTGGCCCTCTAAGTCCTCAAGTGCGACCCTTTGACTGAATTAAAATTTCATGGAACAAATCCCTTAATAAAAGGATTTATTCTGTATAACTTGGACTCAGTCAAAAAGCTACACTCAAGGACCTAGAAGATTACATGTGGCCTGGAGGGCTCAGGTTCCCCACACCTGAGTGTAGCACCAATACCATACTCACAATGGCTGCAGCTGCTATGAATATGATGGCATAGTTCTGAATTGCAAGATATAACAGACTCTCTTCATTGAAGGCAGAACCAAAACATTTATTCAAACACCAGAAAGCCACATCCCAACACCAGAAAGCCAAATCCATCATAGCAACAAAGAAATCTGTGCACATTATCAATGCAGGGGGCACCAACATCCCCAAGCCCTCTGTTAGGGCCCCCCTGTGAACAAGGGCAAAATCTCTCCCTCTCTCCCTCACGCTCACTGCTCTGCCTGTGCCTGCCTCTCTCTCTCTCCCAGCTGCAACTCCCACTGTCTCTCTCCCAGCTCTGACCCACACCAACCTCCTGCTCCACCCCTTCCTCCTCCACCCACTCAGCAAGCTCCTCCCACCACAGGCTCATGTGACTCAGACAGGTCACATGGACCTATTAATGGATGGGAAAGATCTTCAAATTGTATTAATGCTAGGAGAAAAAGTGTGCTATTGACCAAGGACTGACAGGATCACAGCTATTCATTTTCTCTTATGAACCATCTAGTATATTTCTCAAGCTGAACTATATAAGGACTTCATTTCGCATGAAAACCTTCTTTGCTCAGCTTTTCTTTTCTCCTTATAAAGAAGTATTTTTGCTTTGTTTTTGCTTTGTTTTGCCATTTTCATTTAATTTAATTTGCCATTAGACTGCCCTTGATGGAAAATATTGATAATGATGATGATAGATAATAATAGCTACTCTTTATATAGTGCTTTAAGGTTTGAAAAAAAGTTTAACATCTCATTTAATCCCTATGAGACAGGTGCTATTATGAACCCCATTTTACAGATGGGAAAACAGGCTGAGAGAGGTTATTAACTTGCCTAGTGTCACATCACTATTAAGTGCCTGAGGCAGGATTTGAACACAGTTCTTCTTGACTCCAAGTCTATATCTACTGTGCCACCTAGCTGACATAGATATTTTTGGTCAAATAATGTCTTATTCATTTCATTATCTCTATCTTTTAGTACATAAAACCAATGCACTAAAGATAATCATCATAACTAAAAGTTATATTGTGCTTAAGATTTGCAAAAGATGAGAAAATTGACTTTTTTTGCCCTAGGATCACTTAAGTATATCACATCCAGGATAGATCTCTTTCATTCTTAGTGATTTGGGGGAACTTATCCTCTTAAGCTAACTTATTCTAGAGGTACTTGTGATTTCTTATTAACCATTCCCCCAATAATCAGTATTACATTCCAGCTTGCTTTTGAAATAGTGCTTGGTACAACTGGACTGGTAGGGAAGCAACTGAGACAATGAGTTGGTCTTTGAACTGGCAAGGGAACATGACTAAATGGAATCTGGTGTTAATGGACTTAATACCACTTAATATGTCATAATTGCATAAGAGAAAAATCTGGTTATCAGACAGGTGGGTACCACCATGATCAGGAAGATCTGAACCCAAGTCCTGAGCTCAGAGCTGCCTCTGACACATAATAGTTGGGCACCATGGGCAAGGCACCTAAATTTCTCAGTATACCAAGCAGTTCTCTAAAACTATAAATTACATGAGTTGCTGATCTGCATCAACAAAAGAAGTTTCCTTAATGGGAATTTTTCACACTAATGAAATCATTGATTTGAAATAGAAAAAGAAGTTCAATAAATGTTTGATGCGAAGGATGTAATTTTAGTATACACCAATTGCATAGAACCTAACATGTCCTAAATTTTTTTCAAGAATTTTCTTAAAGACAGAAACATTTTTTGTCTTTTACTGACTATAAAGATTCAGTCTTTGAGACTTTAAGTAACAAAAAAAGAATGTACTCTTAACTTTATATTCAGGGAGAATATTGCAGGTGCAAATATTGGAGTTTGAGCAACCCCTTCCCCCCCCCAACTCCAATCCATTTAAATAATGATTTCTCATAGTCTTAAAGGCCAAGGTCTGGCCAGAGCTTCTGTATAAGTGTTTTTGATGAGTAATGCTGGTATAGATGGCATCATTTGGGCTAAATTGACTTCTCTAGCTTTAGGAATTGCTAAGTGAAGCAGGTATGAGGGACAGGCAGGTTATCAAAGTGATTCCTGAAGACTGAAGAAGCAGAATCATTTCACATCCTGATGCCAAGAATAGGTCAAAAGGAAAGATGAAATAATCATCTCTGACCTCACAAATAGACCAAGCCATCCATCAATCAGTGGTTCTTATGGTTGATTCCATTAAGTCCTGTTAAGGATAGAATTTATTAACTATTCATATATTAAAAGGCAAAAAGTACATACATCAAGAGGTTTAAAAAGGGCAGCATGATGTGGCCGATAGAGAACTGTCTTCAAAGACAGGAAGACCTGGATTCAAGTCCTACTTCTCACACATACTCACTGTATTACCTTAGGCAAGTCACCTGGCCTCTCAGTGCTCTAGATAGTTAAGACTGAAATTTGCAAAGAAAGGCTGATCTGTAGAAACAGTTTCCTCACCTGGGAGTTTCCTACATCAATGACATCCCAAATCTAGTCTCTAACTCTTACCATGTATTAAAATGCAGCTTGGCATAGTACTGGACGTAGACTCAGGAAAACATGGGTTCAAATCCCACCTCTGACATTTGGTAACTCTGTAATCCCTGGCAAGTCATTTAACTTCTACGCATTTCAGACAATTTCTTAGGGGAAAAAATTTATATAGTAAATAAGTAGCAAAGGTACTATTTATCAGTTATTTGATTTTGTAGCATTTTGAACAGATTCTTATCATTTTCACCATTGCATATTACAATCTTCAATTCTCAGATTTACCGAGCTCACAAAATTTGTTTTGTATTATCTTATGCGGCTAAGCTTTCCACAAGATTCTGAATGAAATCCAGCCCAGACATCATCTACCAACTTCCTACTACCTTTATCTCAAATATCCCACTTATTCCACTTACTCTGTATGCATCTTATATACAGGTACATAATTGTTTGCCCATTGCCCCCCCCCCCATATTAAAATGTGAGCTCCTTGAAGGCAGGGACTGTATTTTTGCCTTCCTTTGTATGCCTAGTGTTTAGCATGGTTCCTGGCACACAATAAGAGTTCGATAAATGCTTGTTGACTGACTATCCATCCAAAATCACTTTGTGGTTTTATTCTGCTAGTCTTTGAAATTGAGAAGTTATCAGTTTGTTCTGTGTACTCCTAACTACCAGAATTACAACAGGCAGGTAGTGTTTAATGGATCTTGGCCATTCTTTGCTTTGTAAAGCAGAACGTTAAAACTACTTCTTTTCTCTAACTTGTGGAGTTGCAGTGGCTAATTCTCAGGGACTAGAAAGTCCTAGATTTAGAGCTGATTAAATATTTTGAAGGTCATCTTATCCAATCTCTTATTTTTTTTATATGTGGAAACTGAAGGCCAGAGAAGTAAGCAGTAGAGTCAGGATCTGATTCCATAGCATATGAGTCTAAATTCAGGATTCTTTCAACTATAGCATTTTGAATTTGCTTCCTTCTGAGGAAGATGAACTGTGAGTCAGTCAACAGAGACAGACTGATACAACTGGAAACAACACTGACTCTGGAGCAGCAGGAGTCACAAAAAAACCTGATATTTATTGCCTGTGTGACCCTGGCTAGCAGTGTTACACGGTAGATAAAGCATTGAACTTGGAATCACGAAGATCTGGAATCAAATCTCACCTTTGACATTAGTCACGTGACCCCCGGCAAGGAATTGGCACTCACTGGACTTCTAGTTGTTTGACTGAGTCTCCTTTTGATTCCACATGTCTGTGACCTCACGAGCCTGAGAAAGTCTGGTTCTGCATGCCCAGTTGTTAGAGGTGTGAGGCTCTATGGAAAAACCCAACAGTTTAAAATATGAACAGGAGGCATCATAAATGTGATGTGATATTAAATCTCACTTCTGAGATAAAGAGAAACCAGGAAAGATCTGTTATTAGGTATTATTCAAGAATAGGTACAGCTTCACTCCTGGAGGAAATTTTTTAGTAAAAAAGAAATGAGCTTTTCAAGGGATTAAAACTTTTCAATGAGAAGAAAAACCAGTTCCAGGAGGGTAAGGGGGGCTCTGCTTAATTTGCATTTTCATGAACAGCAGGACTTCACCTCTCTCTATATTCATTTCCACCTGGCTTGATTTGAATCCTTTCCCAACTTCATGGATCATTGGGACTGAAGATAAGGGGAGAAAAAAGGGAGAAGCCTTCTGACTTCTATTACTGGGTAATATCATTAAATAGTATGTTGTTAATGCTAGAATCCTGACTGATAGAGCCCTAAATGCTAAGAGAAACCAAGCTGAATGAGACAGACCAAAGAAACACTGATGTCCTTTTTCCTGGACCATTTTTTGCCCTGGGTTGGGTAAGGAAATAGTAATGGAGCCTTGCCAAAATGTACCTGAAACGCCAGTATGTGACAGCATCCTGCCCTTTTCCTGTGGCGCAAGCAACAGCAGGGACCCAGCACAACAGAAAAAAACAGTTATTGGCTCAGTAGCAAAGAAGGAGGAGAGGGCCAAGATGAGCAGAAGGGGAGAGAAGGGGGAGAAACAGACATAGAGATGCAGGCACAGGCACAGGCACAGGCACAGGCACAGGAACAGACACAGTCAGAGAAGAGAAAGGAGAATATGGAGAAGAAAGAAAAGAGAAAATTTCTTCAGGACACTTCTGTCATAATAGCAAGTCCTGAAAACGGGATGATACCTACATCTATTGCAAAAGGATATTAAAATATCAAGAGGCAGTTATTTCCTAAAATGAGCTGTTTGTTTACCTCTAAGACAAAGGGAAATTATATCATATTATGAATCTTTTATCTGGTCACCTAAGTAGGAGGCATATCCAGATAGGCGGTGCAGTGGATAGAGGGTCAGGCCCAGAGCCAGGAAGACTTGAGTTTAAATTTGGCCTCTAACACTGCCTAGCTGTGTGATCCTGGGCAAGTCACTTAATTCCTACTTGCCTCAGTTTACTCAACTGTAAAATGAGCTGCAGAAGGAAATGGCAAATCACTCTAGTATCTTTGCTAAGAAAATCCCACATGGCATCATAAAGAATCTGACACTACTGAAATGACAACAACTAATTTATCTGGAAGAAAAAACATATATAATTAAAAACAAAAGATAAAAAGGAACCAATATCTCTAAATGCAAATGTACTCAGTAGTAAAATTTTAAAATGTTATTTCTGCAAAGCTAGAATGATCATATAAAATAATAAGGTAAAAACATTTAAATTTAAAGATTTGATACTATACATTTTTTCTATTCATTTACAGATATATTTGGCTTGAGACATTTTAACTATATTGTCAATTGAACATAAGAAAGTCCAAAGTATTCTCAGCAAAAATAATATGAAATTTTATTTTCATATGCCTACTAGCTTTAAATTTAGTGCTCAATCTTTTTTTTAATTCAGTATGAGTGTATTAGGGAAAATGAAAGTAACATACAATTACTAGAACATAATGGTTTTGTTACATGAAAGGCTTTTTCTGTAAAAACAAAATATATTAATAAAAATCTTAAAAATCAATAATTTTTTTTTCCATTTAATGATGGCTGATGTGACAACTTGTGAATCCAAGGATTTAGTTGCAAACACATAGATAGACAGATATTTGATAAAAATAAAACAGTAAAATTACTACCCATTACTATTTATATAGATGATTTACTCTGAATAGCTCAAACCATTGTAATGTGTGTTACTCAATTTTTCTTACATCATTTTTGTGCTGTGGGTGGGTATTTTAAACCCCACTTTCCATATGAAGCAACTAACCTTGTTGATGAAGTCATATCTCCATGAAGTAAGTATATCTAATTATGGATTGGATCAAAACTTTCTTCCTCCCTTCCCCATTTCTCTAACTATATGGCATAAAAGAAACAGAACAGAAAACCATTTGCTTAACTGTATGCTAAATAAGAAATTGAAAGGAAAACATCTGGGCCGAAATGAGAAAATGTTCTAGTTTGAAACAAACATTCTTGCAAACTATTTGGTGGGTGGACAGAGTTCTGTTATGAAGAAACTACTTCACAGATTTCTTATTCGCTAATTTTTCTTTTCCTTCATTTGTTTCCTGGTGTGTTGACACTAGTTTAGTCACTGCCAAAGGTCACACTATTTGCATCATTGCTGGGATCAGAATCCAAGTCTTTTGACTCACGCCTGGCTCTGCACTCTATCTACTAGGGCCTTGAGAATAATTTGTTCCAATGGCCATGAAGGTGGCTGAAGCAGACTTGGGGATCCCTTAGAGCTTAGTCAGACATCAAAGATGCCAAGATCATCTACTGAATCTGGGGCTATGGACAGGGATGCCAACTTTTGTCTTGCCATTGGACTCTAAGGATTCTGGAAGAGAGAATGAGGCTGATGACTTTGTGCAACTCTGCCTCACTTAAAGTTAATTCACCCACAAGTCAAGATGTCACCCATCATCCACTATTTTATTCCAATATCATGATGTCGCTGGTCCTCTTCAAAAGAAAGGACAAACAACATTGCCTTGAAAAATGCAAATAGTAAAAAAGTTAAATCAGGGGTCTTAGACATCTCCTAGAGATAGAGAAAGATGTGAGTCACAAAATCCTCCTTAAGTGCTACTCTAAGTGCAGCTATTCAAGACCCCAATTATCCAGATAATTTAAGAACCTTTTGTCTGAATTTTCAAGGTGCTCTAGGCCTCAGTTTGCCTTAAAAAAAAACAATTATTATTAAGGTGTTGTCTACCATATTTTACTTTGTTTAATTAGCTATTCTCCATAATTTTTCTCTAAAAAGATAAGTCTTAATAATTCCTTTTTCACAAATGAGAAAACTAGAACCGAGAGGATACATGCATTGGCCAAGGTCATGAATTCTAAGTTTAGAACTTAGAATTTTTTACTTAGACTATGTCTACATATGAAAACGATTGGTCAATTTTTTCAATTGTGAAGTTGTCATGATAGTATAAAGTGAACTGAGTCAAAATGACTAATCTGGAAGCCTTGGATCTGAACACCGTCTTTTATACATAATCCCGCCTGGTCTTTATTTAGTGACCTACTCTGTTTTGGAAAACTCACAGTAAGATGAACAATTTAAGAGCTGATTTTTTAATGTATTTTTGTATGTATCATTTTTTTAATCTATAGTTTAAAAGACTGCAACAAGTTTGAAGCATAGAATAATTATCAACCATATGTCTGCAACCCTATTCTAAATAATTATGTCATAAATTGTAGAAGTGGAAGTCAATCCTTATTGGAAATATCTTTTCATCCCACTATTTCTAGGGTTTGTTGTTTTTTTTTAAATTAAGAATGAAACAATTTTTTTGAAATTATGAAAAATCTGCTGATGTTGCCCTTTTTAATTACTTAAAGAATATAGGTCCAGGATTGAGCCAATTTTTAATTTCACTGATTGGCACAGTAGGAAAATGCTCATATTTCACAGGTATACCATTATTAATGCCCAATCCTGTAGTCTTTCCACAAGCAGAACTCCCACTGGGAGTACCACATGAGAAAGAAATGTAGGATGAGGCCCGATTATTATAATTCACAAGACTAATTATGACTTTGAGTTTTCCTGGATAAGCTAATTCTTCTGGTGCCCTGGGATCAGTGAGCACAAAAGTAGTCTCAGAAGGGTCTCACTGCATTTAACATTACATATATGTATAAATAAATGCAGAGACATTAAACCAGAGATCAGTGATAGTCTGTTTTTTTAATACATTTCTGCTTTTTTTAAAGAAATAAAGAGAAGGGAAATGAGGTAGTGCCACAGGTGTAGGGCTATTGAAAATAAGCACTTCTCTTTTGGCACTGGCTCATTTGTTTTAAACAGACTGTTTGTTTATTTTCGTTGGCATCGGTGGTGAACGGGACTTGAGCAGGGCATGGGAAAGTGAGGAATAAAGAGAACTTGAAAGAAAGGAGAAAGACAGAGACAAACAGGAATTGGAAGGAAAAGAAAGAAAAGGGACTGCTGTAAGATTTGAAAGAAGGGTAGCAGGAGGGACTCTGCTTAACTTTCATTTATAGGAAGCTTTGTGAATGGTATAAAATGATTAGATGTTTTTGAATAGTCTGAAATCCATGTTTGTTTTATGGTGTGACAAATCTCACAAACACTGATTCTAGGCTTTTTTATGATGCCACTATCAACAAATCCCCTCCAACAGCCCTTTTTTTATTCAGTTACCCACTTTACATCTATACGAGAGGGAATTTCTTCGTGCCCTTGGTAATTTCCACGTTGTGAGGTTTCTTGTCTCTAGCTACCTCTAGTTTTATACTGTAGGAAAACGCTCACATAGCAATGATGATGTTTAAGCCCAAACCAACATGGATTTTTGTGTCTTTACACAGAAAAGAATTTCTATCCAAATTCCTATATAGAAACGGAGTATATGTGATCAACATTCCTTTTCACATTCACCTTGTACATAGAAACAACTCCAGGGTGGAATACAAAACACTGGCTCTCTCTGGCTACATAAGAAAGGATACACCACCATGATCCTTCTAGCTAGCCACAGAAAAATAGTTATGCACCTGGCCAATGAAAATAATTTTTTAACTGGGAGGGGAGCGGGGAAAATCCATCATCTCAGACACCTGGGGAAATGATGTAGAGTTTTCGGGAAAGCAAGCCTACCAATAAAACTTCCTGGGATGGAAGTATCATCAGGCTGAGGTACCACACCTATCTATAACAGCACATTGAATTCTGGGTACAATACAGTGTACCTGGCATACATGGCAAATATAATTACCACTATTTTCTGTTGACTTTTTGTCAAAGTGACCATTTTCTCCATTGTCAATTCATCTAATGTTTTATCAAGAATACCATTTATTGTCACTTAATCCTTACTAGATAGCCCTTGATTATGACTAAATAGACAACTAGGATCATTATCAGGTCCTATTGGAGTTAGCTATTTTGATCATAACCGTGACTATATATTATACATGCAGAGTCAATAAAAAAATAAACTTTCATTTAAAAGAAACAAAAATCTAATGGCCTTGCTTATAAACACAGGATCCAAAATAGAAATCTATTCTAAAGGGGACCAAAGAAATTTGAGGACTTCCACAGAAGAGATTTATTTAAAATATCTCCTGTGTGTTCCCCAGTTCTGACATGCACCTACTCCTCATTGAAACCCAAAGGATTTTGTTTCCTTAACTATAAGCATAACTGCATTGGGGCCTTTAACTTAATCCACCAGGATGAATAAACTTAGAGCAGAGACAGCAAGTGCAGCTACATTTAGGCTTATATCAGCATTTCTGTTAACACATTTTAAAACTACATTTAAGTAATGTTGAGGTTATGACACAAAGTGACAAAACCCATATATATGAGCAGGATGAAACTATCTTTAACCAGCCTTGCTGTACCAAAAGTATTGAAATATATGGGTTAAAGGGAGTTTAGGCTTTTACTCTGAATTTTCTGGGGTAGGATAGCTCTTTTCAAAGTCTTAATATTGAACCTATCTTATCTAGCCACTATAAGGGCATCTGTGGCTAGCAAACAAGTCAGTGAAGCTTGAGGAAGCTTTCCCATTCTAATCTTTTATTTTCATTTGCTTCTTGCTGCCTCCTCCCTTCCCATACCTACCTATATGCCTCTCTTACACCTACAGCAGAAACCAAATAAGCAAACAAGTAAGAAAAATATCTTTGGAGGTTTAAATTAGGAATTGGGGAGGGGAATGAAATTTCTATGGCTGGTTTTAGCTGAAATGTAACTTTGCTGAACAAAGCTCTGAAATTGGCTCAACAGTGTACAGTGAGAATAGACTTGATGAAGATAGGAGAGGGTGCTTGCTTTTTCCATTAAAAAAAACGAATCTAATCTCTTTATATAAGCAATAGAAACAAATGAAAGGAAAGCAGGTGGGCAGGTATACACAGAGCAAAATGTTATATAATTCAAAGAGCATTGGAATTGGAATTAGAAGATGTGAGTATAAATCGCAACTGCTACTTACCACCAATTCCCTTAATTTCTCTGGGCCTCAGTTTCCTTATCAATAAAATGAAGGAGTTGGACTTAACGTGATTTCTCAGATTCTTTTCCAGTTCTAACATATAATATATATACATATACACACATATATACACGTATGTGTACATGTAAGTCTGTGCGTATACATATGTATATACATATATTCAGACACACATGTGTATGGAAGTATATGGGTGAGAGGAAGCATGTGTGGGTAGAAAGTAGACCAAGACAGGAAAATGTAGGTTCATGTCCTATACACACTGATTGTCAGTCTGTCAGTCAATAAACACTTTATTAAGTATGTACCATGTACCAGGCACTGTGTTAAGCACTGCGATTACAAAGAAAGGTAAAACCTAGTCCCTGATCTGACAGAGCTCATGGTCTAGTGGGAGAGACAACATGTGTGACCATAGGCAAATCACTTAGCCTTTAAGTACCCCCAGGTAACTCTAAAATTATAAGTGATACACTACTTTAGATACTCCTTGGTAGAAGAAGTTTTCTCACCAGGAGTTTCCTATTAACATAGGGAATCACAGGTGGGAACTGCCCCCAAAAGAAGGCATATATCCCAAATTTGGCCCTATAACTTATACAAATATTCTTAGTGTCCATCAAGGAAATAAAAACTATTCTTGATTGGGCTATTATCACTTCTCTGGAATTGTATTTTACTGTCAATATTTATTTTGAAAAAATATACAACCCTTTTCAATAGAGGTTGTTAGTTGGTAAATATATGAATTATTATGATGCAGTGATACCTGTAATGATAAAATATTTTTAAAGAACACTTTATTTTATTGCTGTATCATTTTGAGTGAAACTCTCTCTAGTGAAGTTAGTAAAAATTATGATATGACATAACCTAATAAAGTTTCTTAAATTTGAGCTATTAAAGCTTTAAAAAAATTGAAAAAAAAATGTAAAATTTGTCCTATTTTTGTTTAAAGAGAATGTGCTTCCAGTATAAGGGGAAAGTGATTACTGTTAAATTTCATAAATATATATGGTATTTATTAATTATGACAATTAATAGTGAGAATTAATAATATTGACTTATAAGAATATACATTTCAGGTTTCTTCACTGTTCCTTAGTTCTTCTAGGAGTGGAAAGAACCCTATTGAACCAATCTTAACATGTTTAACATTTGAATTACAGAAATGAACAACTATATTTCAAAAGACATCAATTTAAGTTTTACATTCAAGCTAAATAAAACCAAGCCTGACTGAAATCATTCCAAAACTATATTATATGATTTTGTAAAAAACCACATCAGAAATTAGTCTAATATTACAACTGAATTGCTTTTGTTAGGTTGAAAAAAAATAAGAGAAAGATTTTCATTTAGAAAAACGTCAAATGAATCAGCATGCTTAATTAAATTAAGGTCATACGAATTATTTTTCACAGGTTTACACAAAACATCAACAGCAATTCTTAATTATTTTTAAATTACTCAAATAAAATTAGGAGAAATTAAAGCACTTTCCTTTTCATAAGGAATTTGAAAAAAATTAACTGCAGAACTGATTCAAATACCTGTTACTGTCAGCCCCTATACATCTGGGCTGGGAAACTGTTTTCAAACAAGCATCTTAAAAATAGAACTTGTTTTTTAAGTAATGCAAAAGTTAGGAAGAAACCGTTAAATTTGAAGTTATATTTTATGTTGAAATATTACTTCCTACATCTGATTATTAACAATGATCTAAATGTCTGTTCCTATAAATCCATTTCAAAGATTTTCTGGGTTTTAATAAAATGTTATATTTCTTTTACCACTTTCAAAACCCACAAACTTATTCTAGGTCTTGAGAAAGTATAATGTTAGCAGGTTGAAACATACAGGTAAACTGTTTGAGGGAACAAGAGTTACTTCTTATTAAATATGAAGCCAAATGAGGTAAAAAGGAACTGATTTGTAGATTTGGCAGGTATCTAAAAAAGAAGCCACCCAGGTTAATTACAGAAGCCTTGATGACCTGCATATTTCAAATGCATGTAGAACAAATGTGAATAGTAAGAACAGAAAGGAAATTTTTGGTATACCACATGCTAAATGTCACAACTCCTAAGCTAATGGGATGTAGGAGACATTGAGGCTCAGCCTGTCTTTTACTGCCATGATCGTTTATATTCAAGCAGATTTTAGGGAGAATGAGGGTCTCTGGGTATTATTACTGATGTGTTTGTCATATTTTCTCCCCAAATTTGATTACTACCAAGATCTCCCTCTTCTCTGGACTTTACCTACACACGAAGTTTTTTTTTCCCCTGTGGTTTTGTAGGGCATTTAATATTCCAGCAAAAATCCAGTGATAGTCAAGAATCCTCCTCATTAAAAAAAGTTTTCAGGTGAATATTTTACCTTATCGACTAACTGAAGGAAAATGGAGGGCATTTGTAAATGACTGAAAACAGAAAAACAGATATAACTAAAATAACATCACAAAGGAACCAGAGCTACCATCATCCTCAAATACAGAAATAATTCTCATCTATAAATAACTAAATTTTATTTCTAATCTAAATGACATCCCTAAAAATCCTTCCCTTGATTTTAATAATTTGAGCTTAATCAAAGTGAGCCAAGCTATTGTTAGAATACACAATCTAGTCAAGTTTGAAGGCTACAACCACTTCCCTCTCATCCTCGTTCAATTCCATGTGCCAATGTCTTTCGGAAAGGGAAAGAAAGAAAAGTCTGCCACTGTGCTATGTGGAAGAAAGGGGCAAAGGGGCATCACTCCAATCTCTTGGCTCTGGCTCTCTTTACTCTTGCATCCCCAGAGAAAAGAGATGCTCTTCATTCACAAAACAAAACAAGAAAATCTCTATAATTATTTTTGGCTCAGCTCCATTGAAATTCATTCTCCTGGAAGCTTCTGTGCTTTAGATTAAAACAATGCTTAGAATATTCATTCTCTGAGCAGCAAACGTGTCCCTCTCCATCTTTCCTCCTCGTTTCACCCCCCCTCCCCCACCATGTTTCTCAATTTCTTTTACAATGCCTGTCTCTCTCTCGATCTATTTTTCTTCTTATAACTAAGTCAGACCAGAGAAGTATCTAACACCAATGCCTAGATTCACCTCTCAAGTTCTTCTTCATGGGCTTGGGGTGGATGGAGGGCTAGGGGAAAATATGCCCTCAATTTCCAAGTTATAGAACATCACACCTCGTCTTTTCTTGTTCATTAAAATTAGGCATCAAGCTCATTCTCTATCTTGTCTAACCCCCAAAGATGGATAAAATCGTAATTGCCCACAGCAGGAGGTATTGTGTTAAACCCCAGGAGTAGAAAGAAGGCATGGAGAATCACGACTTTAAACCCAAAGTCCTCTTCTTAAACCCTGACCAAGTGGAAAACCAAAATGTTCTCATTTTAGACCTTTGAGTCCACTTCCCCATCACCAATTACAACTGTGACTTTACAAAACTACACCACCACTGAAATACAAATAAATCTAGCAAGTGGAAAAGGAGAACTGCTCTCCCCAAAGTAAAGTTCATGGCTATTTAGAGAGGAGGAAGGGATCTGCAATGTGAGAATGTGGAGTTCTTTTTTCTTGAAACAATATACTCATTTGATACAAGTTCCTTCTAAAGATGAATTTTTTCAGTCCATAATTAGGACTTAAAGTTCATGGAATCTAATTCTTTATACCTTTCCTTTTTGGTAGCCATGTGAAGAAAGATCCTTAGAAACATAGCCTGCCTGGGCTGGCACAGAAAGAAGGCTTGGACACCTGTTTTGCTTACCATTAAAGTACTTCCTATGTCTAATGTTTCCAATGTAACATTTCTAATGTTTTGATGGGAAACATTTGTTCTCCTCCCCACCCTTTTACTTTTCATTCTCGATGGTCTGCTGGTGCATTTCAGCATACTGCCCTTCACCCATGAAGTTTGGACACTGAATCCACTCTTGCACTTTTGGATAATCAATATTTTACATGGATACAGTCGTGTCTTATAAGACCTTTTCCTTCTGGCACCATCTTGACAAACAAAACAAAAAAAAACACTAACAGCTCATGATACCTTAAATTTAACTGGAAATTGCTACCTGCCAGACAAGACTAAAGCCAACATAAAAGTGAGTATTTGTAAGAGTTTGCTTGTCTATTTCGAAGTCTTCACAAACAGTCCTGATTACTGAACTCTATTTGGTTTACTAGGCTAAAAAAAAAAAGAGCATGAGTCTCTGCTGTTAATTACATTGTAAACATTTAATAAATATTCCTTGCTTTTATCCTTTGCCCTTTTCAAAAATGAAAGGTTGTAATTTACATGTACTGTGACTTCATGTAACCTGATTGTTTTATTCCTTTTGCCTCTCCCTTCCTTTCTTTGCCTTCTTGTATTAGGAAGAGGTGGGGCACATGAGATAGAACTGTTTCTCTAGTACATTTTTCCTAAGAGGAAACAGCCTAGGTACCTTGTGAATTTATCTACTGAAATGCATAACCACTAATTCGTCCAAGCTGCATTTTTAATTGCCAAATGTTGAAAAAAGGAATACAGTAGAAATGCATAGCACTCAGTGACAAGATGTTTTAATAGCAATGTATGGCTACAGGGATGGTTATGTTTGGGGATCCATATGCATGTTCAACTCACACATTCAGGCAGGGCAATAAAGCAGAGAAAAAACAGCTGATACACAAAAGGGACCGTCTAGACAGTGCCCCATCAGTCTGGCTAAATTTGGTGCTGGCATTCCCAATGGGATAGTAATATAATTGTTCTGGTGTCTGCGTTCATTCCCCCTGTCAAACACCATTCCAAAGATACATCCTTTCTTACACCCCCTTACCCCCAGCTCCTTCTTCATCTTCAAAAATGAGGCCCAAACTAACTGTACCACTTTGCAAAGAGCTTCTAGATGACCTGACCCCAAGGAAACATAACAATTTAGCAAAATCATACTGTTTAATTCTTGGGAAATCCTCCTGTTATTTCTTAACCCAAACCAGAATTAATTTTAGTCAAATTGCAATGATTTTAATTAAAAACCTGGAAACAATTTAGAATGCAAATACAAGCATTCCTAAAATATTGAGCACCTTGGATAAAAGCAAATATGTCTTTTCTCCTTTTACATTTATTAACCTCTAAAGAAAATTTAACAGAAATCAGAGATGTGAAAGTATAATGATGGGCATGGATCATAAATTCTAATGAAGAAAAGGCTAATGAAAAAAGGGAAAGTGATAACAAGCAAAAGCACTGAAAAATGTAAATTATGTTATTTCACCCTTCTAGCTTTAAAAGGAATAATATTTTTCTCTATTAAATTTAGCCGAGTCACAATTCTGTTTATTCAGATATGGATGTTTTTAATGTTTTCTAGGTTATATTTTATAGACAGAAATATTTACTCAGTGACTTATTCTCAATTAATACTTTTTTGCAGTAAGCTAGTACTGTAAGACATAAGAAAATCTAAAACCTCTAATTTCAAAGAGGAAAAAAATAAACCAAGGAGATTAAAAGGGATATCTTGGTATCATCATTGTGTACATTAGCCACAAAGCATTTATAATCCAAAAACTTCCACAACATTAGAATATAGAAGCTGTCAAACTAGTTCTAAAAAAGTAAGATGCAAAGGTGTATTTTTGGATCTCAATGTAATACATTCATCAGAAATGTTTTTCACCCTACTTCAAAGTCACCTCTGTGCTTTGCATTGTTTAGAGATTAAACTAGATCATGACTCTTTTTTTTCTTTTTTTTTCCCGGGCTTCTTTTCTTCTCTAAGAAATATTACATTGGGAAAGGGGTTCTGAGGAAAGGCATTTGTTTTGTTTTGTTTTATTAAGTATGGGCCAGCATGTGGCCTTCAGATTTTTTGGAAAAAATTCTTTTCCTTTGAATAGAAAACTGTCTCCCATCACCCATCAGACCAAGAGATGGATCAGTAGACCAAGTAAGGGAGGAAATTTCTCTCTTCCCCATCTCCCACCCCATCAATGACCCTTCTGACTGAAGAAAACAAAATTAAAGAAGCCTCTACATAGTGGTCAGGGTTCGCTCAACTTCCAGAAACTGGGACACAAGGAAACCAAGGAAAACTAGGCAAAGGATAAAGTTACCGTCCCTGGAAAACCCTGACAAACAAGACACACTGGGTTTCCAATTTAACTCAGAGATGCTATAAGCACAGAAAGCATCACCAAACTTAACAAAGTATCCCAAGAACTCCAATTTAATATAATTTTAAATTCTGAAATGACAAAGATTGTGAAAAAATAAGTGGTTTCTGTTTTAATTTCAAAAACACAAATAGTGATTCCTATGGGTTGTTGTTCTGTTGTCTTTGTTTTTTGTTGTTGTTTTTTGTCACGAAGCTGGCGTTCTAAATTAGCTTAACGTGTACTAGAAACAATTCACTATTTAAAAGGCCACATATGATAATGTGATCAAATAGTGCTTGCCTCAAGCAGGATTGTTTTGTTTAAATTTTTTTCCCTTCTTTTTTAGGAGCTGCATTGGCAGAAAGTGAGAGAAAGGCATTGGATAAGGCTCCTTTGAGATCACCAGTGTTGCAAAATCTGAGTTTTATACTTGATTTTCAACCTATTGAATAATGTCCTATGAGATCTCTTAGGTCTTAACTGGATTAAAATGAATATATTTGTGCTAGAGCTCTTTTCAACTAACTAATGTGCATGTGAATTGATAGTGTGTGTCAGTGAGAGGGTGTGAGAGCAACTGTAGGTGACTGTAAGAGTGGGTGTGGAATGCAGGCTGAGTGTGACTATGGAAAAGAGGGAGAGAGAGAGAGAGAAAGAGAGAGAGGCAGAGAGAGAGAGAGAGAGAGAGAGACAGAGAGAGAGAGAGGGACAGAGAGAGAGAGAGAAGGAGAGAGAGAGGGAGAGAGAGAGAGAGAGAGAGAGAGAGAGAGAGAGAGACTATCATGAGAGAGGGTGAGAGAAATGAAAATTAGCAGGCCTGTGTATCTGGTGGATTTTCTTGGGTACCACGAGAGATGCTTGGGGGTGGAGAGCAGGACTAAGGAAGGAAGGGATGGGGAGGGAGGAAAAGGGGAGGTATGGCATGCGTATATGTGTCGGCGCGGTGGCTTCAGTTATGGCTGGGGCCCCAGGTTTTTGTTTTGTAGATTCCGGGGGTAAATAGGCTGGAGTTTCAGGTTCAGGTTGGAGTGCATGGAAAAGGATTGTTGCTGTGAGTTCCTCTTTCTGCTCTTCACTGTGGTTGCTGCTGCTTGGAACATTGCTGGGGGAGGGAGGCGGGAGGGAAGGGTAGGGGCCTGTCTGCAGCTGCCCCTCTCACACTTGAATAAAAGAACTTTTTTTTCTAGGGTGGGGGAAGCTGTGAATACCTTTCCCAATAAGAGATGAGGCATATTGAAAACTATATTAAATTACCCTGATTAACAATTTAGCCACGAACAGGGGAGCTTTGGGAGATCTCTATAGGCAGGGCTGGGGGCTATTCATGCCAGTAGCTAAGAGGTCGAAAGGTTTCTGAAGTTCACAGGCTCAGATCCTTTGTTATGCTAACAGACAATCTCAAATCAGCTGCCTAGTGGAGTGTGAAATATAAATGATTCCTTGAGAACTTCCAATAAGTTGTCACTCTTGCTCTCCAAATACCAGGACAGGCTGCTAATTTCTAGCAGGCCCTTTTTGCAACATCGCTAGCCCTAAATGAATGCCTTTGTAGTTCAAATAATCTTTTCAAGGGAGCTGTCCTATCATAATAGCCCAAATGCATCTTGGTTTTGACTATTAAATGAAAATCAGGCCTCAGCCGTGCTTGACTTTTCCAAACTGCCCGGTGCTTGGGAAGGGTGGTAGCAGCCCACAAGTTAGCACCCACTGCAGGGGGCTAGGGCATTAATAACACTCTATAGACTGGGAGTTACTGAGAATGGAGCTTCAACCCCAGGCCTCACCCCTCCCCCTACTTCAGACAAAGCTGGGGAGGTGGGGGGTAGGGGTGCGATTTACGTGTCTTCCTTCCCTGATTTGAGACTACCTTACTATTTCAACATAACCAACACCACCATGATTTATGGGCATTTTGTTCAGCAGGACAGAAAGCTGACCCCCAGTTTGGTTGCCAGTATCTCACTAGTCATCTCAAAGGATCAGTTTTGAGAATGGGTGTGTTCATTTTTCAAGACTGGAGGGAAAAAGAGAGTCAGAGGGCATGGTGAGCTCAGGCCATGTCCCTAGGATCAGATCTCTGCAGTTCAAGGAAGGCTATGGACATGGCTTGTGCTCTCTGATGGGTACTTTAAATATGTCCGGATGACCAGAAAGAGGACTTACCTACTATGAATCTAAAAAAAAAAAAAGTTACCTAAATAAATACTCCTCCCAAAGAAAAATGTAAGAGGGAGATTGTAAATACATTAATAATCATCCTTCTAAGAAAGTACATTCTACTTTCCAAGGGTAGGATATGCTTATATTAAAAAAGAAAACAAAATGAGACAAAAGGAAGGAGAGATTTTTTAAAAAGGTAGAAATCCTACCATATCTGTCTTCCCAAAGGTAGGCAGAAAATGGTAATATGGCAAAACAAGCTTGAATTCAGCAAAATTTGCCATATCTTTTTCTTTGCAGTCCAATATTACACTTATGGAAACATGAAAAAGTCTGTGATTTTGTAGGGGTCCAGGCTTTTTCCTAGAAATAGAAATTCACTTTGTAGGTTGGGGATAGGAAGGAGGGAAATAAAATATTTATTTCAATAGATTCTTAAGAATAACTCTGTAAAGATTGTTAATAGAGTCAGTGTATCCAGAGAAACTGAAATGCCTTAGTTTCTCCTTATTCATCTACTGCTGTGACTGTGCTCATTTAAAATATTACATATAAAAGACTTTTTTTTATGAGTGTGGTTTGGCATAGACAAACTTTTAAGCAAACATTTTTTCCCCGATCACAGATGTCCCCTCTCTATATTTATGCCAAGTATTTTGCACCTTCACTAGAAATTAACAAGAAACAAGGTCTGTTCTAAGAGGTGTAACTTTTGTCAAGCTAAGTTTCTTCTGTTTAAAAATTCTGAAACTTGTTTTTAGATAAATCACAGTAGTTGATACAGCAGGAAAAAGGACACGGGGGTGTAACTCGATAATTTTTTGATGTGATAAGGTATTTAGAAATCAGATCACTATTTGTCATTCAAGCCCTTTGTTAATTTTCTGCAAATGATAATGGGGCATAATATAGCAAGAAAAAATTAGTCTGGATCTCTGACATTGAAGAGGCAGAAGTTTGAGGTTTGTTCTAACAAATGTCAGAATCAGACTATAATTTGTTATTGATCTACTCACACCCCTTTTAGAGGTGTCTTCTCTTCTCAGAATCATTGTTATCACTGTCTTCACTAGGATAGCAGCATGACTATTCATCTTAAGATCTACTTTTAAATACACAAAGAGTTAAAAGTTTTAAAGACAAAAGTCATTTCAAAAGTAATTTTTAATTTTTCCTTTTTTTTCTTTTAACAGCTATTCAACTATACATTGTCTACATGTTAATACTATATATGCTACAATATAATATAATACATGGGAGACTGAAGGAAGAAATACCTTCACAGGGCTTTCCAAATGCTTATTCTAACACTTGGAAGTATCTTCTCTCTCTTTCCTGTCTTTAATACATCAAAACAGGAAAGAAAGAGCTTTTGTGTTATGACTACAGAGAAAACATTTGAGAATGTGTCAGTGCAGTGAATGCCAGCATCAGTTTGGGGGTTGGTTTGTTTTTCCCTTTGCCATGGTATTCTTTTTTCCCCTTTGCTTTTGCAGTCTTTAAATTTTGGCCACTTTGAGAAAAAGCAATAGCTGAAATGTAAAGTTAGGGTGAATTACATTAAACGTACATGTTTCAAGAATATGAGCATGATGAATAGCAGGTCTGTGACATCATGGAGATTGATCAGCTCTTCACAGAAAGCCTCCTCCTTTCCTCTCTCCCTTCGCTCCCCCCTCCCCAAATCCTCTCTTCACTCTTTCTAAAACATGCTAGTTCCAACAGAAAAGGGGGGAAGGACGATATTGAGTAAAAAAAAAAAAAGAAGTTTGCAATCTTGCCATTTCTAGGCAGGAGGAGTGGGAGCTGGGGGAGAAAGGGTAGATAACAGCGCTGGACACTATACATAGGAATACATAACCGGTTCAAATAGATATTTGTTTCTCTGAATGGATTGGTTTACAAGTCTCTCCCAATCTGTGGCATATGCTTCCTTTAGGTGTGCATTTATTTAAGAAGGTAGAAAATAAGGTATGTACATTGTCTCTAGCCTTGGTTAATATTTGTAGCCCACAATGGGCAACAACTTTTACAAAGGTATATTTATATTTACATCTCTTGTATTATACTTATATTCTTTCTATTATAATTTGGACAAATTAAAGCAAAAGACACTCTTCCATTAATAGAGACCTAGGAATAGAAAGACTAAGGATTAAAAAGCAAAATGACTCCAAGATGGCTGCCTTTCCTTCTCCCTCCTTACTGCCCAGTTTCTGCATAGAAATTAATGCAATATTTTGTTTAGAAATCACATTTTAGGTCATTTGCAAATGAGGTAGCCCAAGTGGTACCCACAGCTGCCTGGAATACTGCAATGCTATAATCATGGTATAGAGAGATTAAAATGCAAACATTCAAATGTATTTAGATGTGTACACAGTGAATAGACCCACACATACACACTTGCATGTGTGAAACACACATACAGCTGCAACACAGAATAAAAGACAGAAATCCTACTTAATTCTTAGGACAGAAGGGCAAAACAGAACACCAGGGCCACTACCTTCCTCCCCAAAGGTTAGAAAATGCAGTGCTCATAGTCTAGATTTGATTTTTTTTAAAGATATATCTTACTGATGACTCTCTCATTAGGCAGACTTCTGAGGTCTGGGGAGACAAGATTTCCATAAATTATCTCTGTAACTCATCTCACGCTGGTGCAAAATGCAAAGCTAAAATTGAATTTTATGTGTGTGGTTTATTTTTTTTAAGATAGAATATCAAGTTGCTCAGTTTCCCTGACAAATATATTAAAGGGTTGATGACTAATAATTACTGCTATTATTTATGATAATAGTGTATTTTTTTTAAATCACAAGATTCCACCCATAAAGCTAAACTGAAAACAATATACTGAATAAATAAAGCTATATTGGGGGAGTTTACACCATTCAATATAAGTGGTTAGCAGGTTATTCTGCTCAGAGAACAGGCAAAGAACAAAGCAAATGGTTCAGTTCCACTAGGAAATATATTAAAAAAAAAAAAAAACCAACCCTTTATCTAAAAGCCATCAGGGACAAGCACTCAATACAAGTTAACAAGCAGGAACTGATAAGATAACATTTATATGAGGTCAGAAGTCAAATGCCAGTCAAAGGCTTTTAACCTCTTGGGTCATAAACAGGAATAGTTAAAACTGAGAGATAGTTATTTATCGGATTTTAAGGGTACCTGATCATTGTCAGAGGATCACCGATGATGAAACTAATTGGGATTTATAGAAGAACTTGTAGCTGTTCAGACAAAATGAAATCCCGAACCTATAATTCTTCAATTCTTAGAAAAAAAAATCCCCCCCACCCTTTTTGTGCATAAATCTACCAATTTAAACAGATTTAGGAACAAAATATTGTGCACTGTCTTCTAAACAGGAACATATGTAACCAACACACAGATTGATTAGCAGGATACGTGACTAATGTCGTCATATGTAGATTCAATATTTACAGTCTGAAAATAATAAATAAGCAGCCACAAAACCCCCTCCCCATTGTGCTGCTGGTGCTCCTCCACCCCCGCAGGACTCCCAAATCAGACAAACTGTAGCACCAATATTAAAATATGTCTTGCCCCACAATGCTATCTTTTATACATTCATGAACAGTTATTTTTTTTAAATCACAATTATTGGCACAACTCCCTAATACAGGAAAACTGAAACCCACTTAATTATATTTTTTATCTCAATCTAGTCAGAGATACAGGCATCCCTCCTTTTCTCTGCTGTCACAGTATTTTTTTCTCTTTGTTTTGAATTTTTTGTTTTGTTTTGTCTAGTGTCGGTTTACATTCTAAACTCTCAAACAATTCCTGCTCCCCAAGCCTATACCTAGCTTGTATTTTCAAAGCCTATCTCCTCCCCCCGTCTTTTTTTTTTCCTTTGCAGCAGAAGAAAGCAAATCTAGATATTTCTTTCTACAGAGAGATAGAGGGATTGTTGTAAGGCCTGCTAAGGCCCACTGTTTCTTTAAACAGAGTCCACAATACACTAGGCGAACATTGTGGATTTAAAATGCTTTTAAATATTTATCAGAAGTATTTTATCATCATATTCAAATGACACCTGGAGTGCACTCACCTTTATTGACAATCTCTGTTCTGAAAGTCCATTTGCTTCCTTAAAGCCCCCCAAGCAGAACAAGCACTACCCGTTTTCATTCAGTTAATGTTTAGTAAAAAACCAAGCAACCTTAATCAGCATGCTGATTGCATCGTCAACTAACAAATAATTTACTACTCTGAGCATTGCATTCCATTAAAAGCTCATTAAATTTTCTGTTCTCCAATGGGAGGTTTAGCTTTTGAACTGCATGCTTTTGCTTCGAATGATCATTTATTCAATTTTTGCAAAATGTTTTTTTTCAAAGTATAGGTGAGCATTTCAATACCTATAGAGTGCAAACATATGAAAAACACAGTCCAGGGTTTGATTTTGTTCAGTCATTTGATTTATAAGCTATCTTTATCAAAATTCAACACAATCATTTGCACTTTTAAAGAATTGTAAAATAGCTCTGTGTGTGGCTACGTCTGACCCAAACTAACCTTGGGATCATAGAGAGATATACTAAAATACCCTACAAGTGTTATATGTATTACATGTACATGTAATACGTGTCATATATTATACATGTAATATATAATGTATATATCTGAAATGCCCATATTCCTCTCATTTTTCTTATTTTCCTATTTGTGAATGGTTGTCTTCCAACTACTCCTAAAGGGGATGACATTACCAAACCCTCACAATACAGAATGTCAAACTTAGGCTATTCAGTAAAAATACACACACACACACACACACACACACACACACACACACATATATTCTAAGTAACCCACAGATTCTGAGCCTGAACAATTTTTACAATCCTCTGGATCCTCTCCTTGCTCAGGCTATTCTAATAGGGTGCATATTATCATTATATTTAATAAAGAAAAATGTAAGAAAATATCCAACCCCCAAATTAACATGCATCTTTGGATTGCTAATTGTGCTCATTTCAAATTTGGGTCATTTTGCATGAGTGATTCTAATGTAGGGCTGAGATTGCCACACAGCATAGTGGATTCCTGATTCCCTGCGCTAATCCTGAACTCGTGATTGTGTCAGGTGCAGTTCTGTATGCTCTAGCAGCTGGCTCATCCTCATCAATGCAAATAAGGCAACTCCTACAATCAAAGCCTCCTGAGTGTAAAGCCTGATTGCTGAGGGCAGGCTAAAGCACTACACAGACTCTCACTTTCAAATCACATTAAGTGACAAGACAACTGCGACGTCCCCCCGGTTCAAAATCAACCTTTAGAAAACAAAACAAGAGGAGGAAGAGGGACAAGAAGATGAAGATGAAGAAGAACGAAGAGGAAGAAGTCCCCCACTCATTCGAATGTTGAACACTCTCCTTTAAAGGGCCTTTCTTTGGATGTGGACTTGTGAACTTCAGACAAGCCCACACTTGGGCAGACATTAACTAATATCCGTATAATTACTAGGCAGGCACCAAACCTCACCAACAATATACGGATTATTTTTTCAAGGAACTTTCAGAGAGGATGTGTCTCTGTACAGACAGAGAAACAACAACAACAGAAAATGCAGAAATAACAATATGTCATAATTTGAATATCATTTGATCTTATAACTAAATTCTCATTTGACGTATTACTCTTAATCAAAGCATGGAAAATGCTATGAGTAATAAAAAACCCAAATACTTTCTCCAGTGTTTCTCCACAGAATCTGGACAACCCCTAGTAGCTCTAAAAATGTAAAAGGGAAAAAAAGGAAATGCTTTTTTTTCTTTAAAAATATTCCTAAACATGTACAGATTTCTGATTCCATTTCAGCCCCATCCCCTTTGTTTTATTTTCTTTTTTTAAGGGATGCTTAACAGTGGCATTCAGCTTTAGCATGGAGCAGTTTTCTAGGTGAGGACATGTATCTAAGGGTTGAATAAATCCCTTTCCAGAATTGTTTTGAGTGCATGAAGAAGCTTCATTCTGGGAACCAGGACTAGATCCCCATGTAGACAGACCAACAGACATCTTGAGTAAACTTTGGGTCGTTTAAAGAAATATAAATAGGTATCGATTACTAGCTGTGCAACCTTAAAGAAATGACTTATTCTCTCAAAGCCTCAGTTTCCTCATCTGTGAAATCTGGAAGTTGGATAGTGCACTAAATGCACTCTAGGTCCCTTCTTGACAATCTGTAATTCGGTACTGCTCTTGCTTCTATCCTGGCTTTTTCATTTTGACTCTTCTAGACATAGGGCACTGGAATATAATATCACACTGAGGGAAGAAAAGTAATATTGGCCAGGAATGGGTCAGCTTCCAAGTAATGCCTGGTGCTTCCTGTTCTGCTTTGAGACCGTTTTGCCCTACAGGGGAGAGTAGATGCTGTTAATGCTGCTGAGGAGATTTAACCCAGATAGCTTCCTAGGGATAATATTCACTCCTGGAATCACCAACCAACAACACCACTTCTTTTGCCAAACACATTAAGCACTCTGAACCTGGATACTGGGAAGTAGCTAAATCCATGAACAAGCTAAGAAAAGACAGTTTTTGAAGACTTCTATTAAGAAAAGGACAATCCCTCAATTTTGACCTGCTTCTGTCCAGCAATGAAGCTAATATGATGTTTAAGGGCCCACTAAGGTAGGATGCTGAGCTGGTACGAAGTATGGCTCTAGGACTGTTGGAAATCATTGGCACTTAGAGGGATTGAAGTTGGGAGAATAAGTCAGATCGGTGAGTGATTCGATCTTTCACAGCTACTGCTCAAGACTCTCTCCTTCTCTTTCTCTCTAATAGGATTAACAGATATTTTCCTAAACGGAAATCAGAATGTGTCAAATCATCTGTGACAGTCAATTTGCTGACAATGCCCACATTCTTGCAGTACTGATGCAGCACTATTCATAAACAGTTTCATTTCAAGAGATACAATACATCTGAGAGGTAAACATTTATCTTCATAATCTTACATTCCTTTCAGACTCCTTAATTCTTCTTCGTGTATTCTCCTCCTCTTTCACCCTCCCCACCCCACCTCATCTTCAAAACATCTTGTACAAAAAGACATGACATCCCCAGTGAGCTAGGGTCTCTAGGATCCTGATGATGCAATATGTGTGCTATATTATTCCTAGGAGGTCCCTTGTTATGTTCGCTTCTCCTATGCCTCAGCTCCAGGTGTTTTAATCCTTCACAATGCTTACAGGCTCATTTTCTAGATGACCTGTTAGGGTTGCTTTCTTCACTCCCTCCTACCTCACCCCAAAGCAATCATCCTCTTCTTCTCCTTCTTTCCTCCCCCACACTCAGTTTTATTGTTTTTATTGCAATAGCTACTCTTACCACTGGCACATCCCTGTGCAGTTTCTCCTTGGGGATGCATTAGGTTTTCCTCCCTGTGCTCCCTCCAACCTGTTTGTCCTCACACTTTTCTCTACAGCATGGACAGGAATTATCTCTGGAACCCTCCAAGAAGAAATGGTTATTTGAGGATTTCATACCTGAAGTTCCTTTATTCTTTTTCAACTTCTGGTGGAGACCACTTACAAAAACAATGGAGCAGATGCCCTTAACTGAATAAAGAACTATCAACCAGTTTATTTTTATTCTGAAATTTATAAGGACAAATGTTTGGTCAGAGAAATAAGCATCTACCTTTATTTCTCTTTGTGCAGTTACATCAATTCCATAAGTATTTTATTAAGTGCCCACTGTGTGCAAGGCATTGATGGCTACACACTCAGATACAAAAGATGTATTTTTAGTTCACACAAAGATATATAAACTATAGTGGCTTTCAGATGGGATTTTCAAAAGTAGTGAAATATTTTAGATATCCCAGGATTTTAACTGGATTGGACCTTGAAAATTATCTAGTCCAATGTCCTTATTTTCCAGAAGGCCTGCTGAAATCCAGAGAAGTTAAGTGAGTTGGTAAGGACACAGCTAATTAGTGGCAGACCTGGGAGTAAAAGGCAGGTCTCAACCCCTGGACGGTTGTCTTTCTACTATACCTCATAGCATGAGTATGCTATTTTATCCAAAAGTATATTTAAGCACATTGTCAAAACACAACTTAAGTATCAGCAACTCTATTCCCCTTGAAAATGAGGGAGTGTTGTTATTCCCGAAGTGCAAATGAAAATATAGATAAAACCTATAGACATGAGAGGAATCCTGGACTAAGCTAAGCAGGGGTGTGCAGAAGCCTGTTCAAACCAGCTCATGAGAGGCAATAGTTAAATTTTTAGTGCTAACATTTACATCCCAGAAATTAGAGAACACTACAAATCAGGGCTTAATTTTTTGTGGTGTTATTGTTGATAGGATAAACTTAAAGTGATGAAAAATATTAATAATGCAGATTAAATTTAAGAGTGTGTCATGTACAGTTCCCCCCCCCAAGAGCTGCTTGTTAAACATTTACTAGCAGACCAATGAAGCTAAGTATCCTATGCCTGTGCAAAGACAAGATATCATTTTCCTATCTGAAGAAGGGAAGTCACCCCTTCCATAGCCCACTTCAAACTCTGCACCCCCCCCCCATTTCCCATTTATTTAACTATTGATTTTGAGACTGTCCTGCTTTGGAATTTTCAATATTTTTTCATATAAATGGTTCGTCTTTAGTAAATACATGACTAGATGACTTGTGAAGTCTGGGAATTAAAAAGTGCTATCTTATATCTGAATGAATAAATCATTGGTATTAGCTCCTTTCTATTTCTAGAACAGTCAGAAATTTGCAACAAGCAGCAAGGTATCACAACTCTTTGAAATGGTGTTTTCATTTAGGATTTTTTTTAATGCTCCTGCATGTTGTTTACACTGAGCCAAATGTCAATTAGCATTGGCCAGAGAAGAACTGCTGGGTTACATGTGTTTCTATGTTGCTTTTCATTCATCTAGCTTATTATGGTTTTCATTTGCATAATGCATTTATCTTCAAAGAACCAAAAAAAAGAAAAGAAAATAATATTTAACATTAAAAAAATACCATGGTCATAACTCCATCTTTTCTCTTTTGAATTTATTCCCCTGATAAGGCAAATGACACTTTAGCCTTAGTTAATGTAAAAACAGAAAGGTGTTAATCTCATTTTCAACATGTCAGCTCTTCCAAGTAGGGCATTAATACCCAAGGTACCACACCGTCAAACTCAACAGACTTGTTCTGGTAGCGAAGTAAGGTCCAAACCCAGCCATTTCTACTTCCCTTTATAGGATGTGCTCAGATTCCTTGAATATCAGTAGCTATACACAACGGTTCAAGGGTCACCTGCTAAGGAAAACCTTTCCTAATCCCCACTCTCTCCATAGTTGCTATTCCTGCTCCTCCCCCAGGCCCCGTAAATTACTTTGAATATGTTTTATTTTTACTTTTCCACATATCCGTGAATTTTTCCAAGTAGAATGTAAGCTTCTTGAAGACAGCTTATTCATTTTTTAAAGTATTTATAAAAAATAGGCCAGTTTGGTTTCAGCCTGAGGTGCATAAAGGAGAGTAATGTGTAATAGGTCCAAAAGATCAGCAATAGGGAGATACTTGGAACTTTTTGAGCAGTATAGTTACGTGGTCTTTATTGTGCTTTATTCTGCAAATATTTAGTATTTATATGTGCTTCATTCTGCAAATATTTAGTTAAGGTTGGTGTTAAATAACAAACAAGACTGCCATATCCAAAGGACACACTAAATATATAACAATTGATTTAAATAGCACATTACGTGCAATAGTTCATTTGAACCTCACAATAACCTTATAGGCCAGGTGTAATAGATCTTATTTCTTCTGCTTTGTTGTTGTTCAATCATTTCAATCGTGTCTGACTCTCCATGGCCCCAGTTGGGGTTTTCTTGGCAAAGATACTGGAGTGGTTTGCCATTTTCTTCTCCAGTTCATTTTACAGATGAGGAAACTAAGGCAAACAGAGCTGAGTTCCTCAGGGTCACACAGCTATTAAGTGTCCAAGACCAGGGTCTTCCTGACTCTTGATCCACTCTACCACCTAGCTCCCACCTTCTCCTCTTACAAATGAGGAAACTGAAGTCTATAGAGGTTAAGTAGCTTGCCCATATCTAAGGAAGTATTGGAAAAAGGATTAAAATACATGGTATCCAGACTCCAAATCCAGCATGCAATCCACCAGACCACACTGCCTCTCTGCCAGTGGTTCCCTGGTATCATAAATATTCAGTTCTATGCTTTGTTTAATCTACTTTCTTTTAAAAAATAATTTTAAAGAATAAGACAAGAATGATGATTGAACATGATAGAGGACAAATGCTAAGATCCCATTGCCCACAGGAAATTGTGTTTTAACTCCTAGGAGTGCTATGGGGATTTGTTAAAATAATTAGTACAGGACTTCCTTTTTTAGGTTTCCTCTTAATATAAAGGACATGAAGATGAAAGAAAAAGGCTTGGTGACATTATGAGAATACTAGAAGCATCATTGATAGCAAAAAATTGCAAGCATTTAAAAAAACTTTCCCAACTAATTTTCTCACACCACATTACTACTATAGCAGAAGCATTATAGAAAATTCCTGAATTAGGCAAGAGACAAAGAACATTAACAATAAAAACATTTATATATATATGTATATACACACACACACACACATATATACACACATACACATAGACATATATGTATTGCATATATACACACATACATATATGTGTATATATATATGTGTATATATATATATGAATTTAAGAAACTACAGCCTTGAATTCTAGGAATTGCATACATATTCAAAATGAGTATAATGTAGAGTCCTTGAGGACAAGGACTGTTTTTCTTAATCTTTGTCTCTTTATCTATTAGGACAGCCCCTGACACATAGTAGGTGATAATAAATATTTGTTGAATTGAAAGGCTGCATTTAAAAGGCCCCTTTCAAAATAAATGTGGAATTTTCTGGAAAATTCAATTTTATTTACAAACAAATCAGGTTGGGAGGATTTTATTTTGTGTACCTCTTTTTCCATTTAGCAAAGTCTGCTTTTTAAGGAATTACTTTCATCAGTGATGTTTTGTACCTTTTTTGCCGTTTGTCCAATTCTATTTTTTAAGGTGGTGGATTTTTTTCAGTCTTTTTTGTGCCTTTTTTTTCCACCAAGTTATTGTCTTTACACATTTTTCTTCCCTCAGTCTCATTCTGTTATCTAATTTTTTTTTTCCTCTACCACTTTTATTTGATTTCAAGAATGATTTTTAACTCTTCCAGGAATTTTTGTTGGGTTTATGTCCAATTTACTATTTTTTCCCTTTGAGGCTTTGCTTGAAGTTGTCTTAGCATCATCATCTTCTGAGTTTGTGTCTTGGTCTTTCATGTCACCATAGTAACTTTTTATGGAAATATTTTTGCTATTATTTACTCATTTTCCCAAACTATTTCTTAACTTTATGTTAAAATTGGGGTCTGTTCCTGCCATTGGGAATGGGGGAAGGGTACTGTCTCAGTCTTCAGGCTTTTTTGCACTGCTGTTTTCAGAGCCAGTTTTGGGGGTTTGGAAATTGTGGGGGTGCTTTAATGGTGGTGTGATCTGAGGAGAGGTGTGGCCACTGCTTCCCTGGCCTGCGCTGGTACCCTGCTTCCTTGGGATAGCAAGTGATACTGCTCCTCAGTGCTCCTGCTCCTTTGTTACTGAAAATGCTCCTCTGTCTTTGAACTGTGACCTAGAAGTGGTTACAGGCAATGGAGTTGCCAAACAGCATCCAGTCCTGTGCCTAGTACTGGCCCAGGAGTCCCCTGTAATCTCTTTCTGACCAGTTGCTCAATCCCTTTTCCTCCTCTGGCTTGAGAGCTCCCAAAGCTGCTGCTGCTGCTGCTGCTGTTGTCAACACCACCAAGACCCACTACTGGTGCTGCATCCGTGGGGGCTCTGGGCCAGCCTCTGCATCACAGATCTCTCCTTCTAACCTCCTAAGTTATCTTGGGCTGAAAGAATGTCTCACCCTGACCTTTTGTTGACTCTGCTGCTCTAGAATTCAATTTGTGGCATTATTTTAAAGTTGTTTGGAGGGGAATGTTGGGAGAACTCAGTTTTAGTGCTTCCTCTACTCCACTATCCTGGCTTTGCCCCTGGATTTTATTTTTTGAACGTTTACTTTGAAGTTCAAATAAACATTCAAACTAAGGTTTGTTATTAATAAATACAATAATTTCTAGAAAATTCCATACAGCTTCATTTTAAGGATTTTTTTTTCTTTTGGGGGTATTTTTACATAATATAATACTAGAAACTGATACATTCTCAGGAAAATTTGCTTAATTTTCATATGTAGTTAAGAAAAACTCAGATTGTACAATTATATGTTATAGATATTGATGAAATATGGGCCAATAAATCTAAAATACCGAGAAACTTGGAAAGGATAGGATTCTCAAAAACAAGAAGATATAACAAGATGATTTAAAAAGAGGGAAAAGAAGAAATTGAGAGAGTTGTGTCACATAAATGGGTAAAAACAAAAAGAAATGAGATCCTGAATTCAAAGAAATTGAACTAAGACATGAAACAAATATTTCTTTTAAAAGTTCTGAGAAGCAGGTACAGATAAGAAAAACACAAGTGAACAGCACTTCATGGATTTCCAAACACTGATTATCTCATTTTACCTTCCTAACATCCCTGTGACATGGACAGGGCAAATAGTATCTCCATTTTATGGATGAAAAAACTGAGACTGAAAAGTTTGAATGATTCCTACAGTTACTAAGTGGCAGAACTATAGGGAATACCTTTATTCCTTTATGCTCATGACATTCCTAGTCAGATTTTTTTCAACTCCTACTACACCAACCTTTGGATAGTGGTGGTACTGGGAAGAGCAATAATGAAAGGGCAGATACGATGTGAAATCCAGAAGAGTAGCTAAGGAATTCAGGGTTGTAAAATCTGTCCAGGGGAAAAAAAACATTCAGAGCAAAGAATGAAATATTAAGATTTTTTTTCCTGTTCAAGGTAGTGGTATGGCTCTTCTTTTTATTCCTCTCCTGTCCTCATTTTTTTTAATCACACACACACACACACACACACACACACACACACACACACACGCATGCACGCACGCACGCACGCACGCACACACAGCCCTCAAACTAGGAGGGGAAGAACCTCAGGGACAGCAACCCTGAGGGTCTTCCCCTCCCAGTTTGATTGGTGTGTGTGTGTGTGTGTGTGTGTGTGTGTGTGTGTGTGTGTGTGATTAAGGCCACCCCTTGACTAATCACTGGCTGGGTATTGTCTTAGTCATAGTGAAAACTTGGAAAGACCTCAGCTTAAAAAGGCCAAGGTCTCCCACTGAATTCTGGGCCATCTCCAGTTGTCCTTATCTATATCTGGCTACTGGATCCAGATAGCTCTGGAGGAGATACTGAGGCTGGTGACTTTGCACAGCCCTCCCTCACTTAAATCCAATTCACTTGAAAGTCATGGCATCATCTTCCTGATGTCATGGTCCTCTTCAAGAATGAAGGACAAACCACTACTGTCTTCATACATTTTTCCACACAGTCTTCTCTAGTTATATAATCAATCACCTTGCCCACCAAGTCAACACTTTATCACTTTCCAAGTTCTATGTTTATACCTGTGTCTTATACTCCTTGCCATGGCAAGGATGTCCGAAGGAAGAAGAGGACAAAAGGGAGGAAAAGTAAGGGGAAAAGAAGAGACAGGTGAGACATGATTGCTGGTAGAATGTCTTATCTTTCCAATCTCTCCATTTCCTCAGCTTATATTATGGATATTCTCTGAATCCCCAGTGCGTGCTGGATTTGTGTGAGTGAGTGAGTGAGTGAGTGTGTGAGTGTGTGTGTGCATTTAGGGTTGATCCAGAACATAGATGACCTCAGGATGAATCAGGGCAAGTTGAAATGTAAAGCACTGTTCATTAAAGATAACACTTTGCAATCATATGCTTTATACTTTAATGTTACATTTTAAAACCTTTTCTTCTTTATCCTGTACCTCAGTTAAGACTTGTACAATTAACTCCATTTATGACATTTTGAGTTTCTTTCTTATAATAGTCAATTTAATATAAGCTTACCTGGAAATTTGAAGTGGCAAAGGTGGCAGGCATCTTGTTTAACTGGTCTAAGACAATATGAAAAAGTTTTCAAGGTGGGAGTAGAAAATCAGTAACTGGAAGACAGAGAAAGTAAGAGAATATAAGAATTAAAGGATGCCTAAAATTCAATTCATTAAGGTTCTATGAAGCATCTACTATTTACATGGTGATGCATTAGGTACTGTGAAGCATAGAAATGTGTATGCAGAACAATATCTATCTTTAAAACAATTTTAAATGACTTCAAAATTCTGATCAATGTGATGATAAACCATCAGTACAGAGGTTTAAAGATGAAATATGGTACTCATCTCCTGCCAAAGAAGTGATAGATTTAAATGCAGAATAGATATGTTTTTGGATGTGGCCAATATGGGAATTCATTTTGCTTAACTCTGCATATTTGTTCCAAGGATGGCTGTTGTTCAGTCGTTTCAGTTATGTCTGACTCTTTGTGACCCCATTTGGGGTTTTCTTGGCAAAGATACTGGAGTGGTTTGTCATTTCTTTCTCCAGTTCATTTTACAGATAAAGAAACTCAGGCAAAGTAGGTTAAGTGACTTGCCCAGGGTCACACAACTAATAAGTGTCTGAAGTCATATTTGAATTGAGGTCTTCCTGACTCCAGGCCAGTGTTCTATCCACACTATGACACCTACCTGTCCAAATGTTATATTGTTATCATTATTATTATTATTTAATTGTTCATTTGGTGGGGAAAGCAATAGAAGAGAAAGATAATAAATTCTTGTAAAATAAATGAACAAATAAATGAATAGATGAATAAATTAATACATAAGTAAGCAAATAAAAATTAATAAATGAATTAATGGTCATTAGTCAATGAACATTTATCAAGTGTCTACTATATGCCAGACACTGCTTTAAGCACTGAGGAAACAAAGAAACAGTCCCTGCTCTCAAGGAGCTCACAATCTAATGTGGGAAGAAAATACATAAAAATAAATTGGAAATAGGAAGGAGGGGAATACCCAGTGGTGTGCGGGCACATTGAAGTCCTGCGGTAGGGCTGGGCAATAAGCTGAGGAGGTTTGAGTTATAGTGCTGATTTCATCTTGCAGAAGGATGGGAAATCCAGGAGGTCAGCTGGGTGGGAAATGATGAGGTGAATTTCCTGGGTACCCTCCTTAAATGGTAGAGGATTGTAGGGAGCTCACCAATGGCCAACATCTTCCTTCTCCAATCAGAGAAGGGAGGGACCTAGGGGCAGGGGGTGCTGAGGAGGTAAGAGTTTCAGGACGGACTTAATGAATGAATGATTTAAGGGGAAAAAACAGCAACATGTAATCTGTGGTGCCTATACTCTTGTAGAGGTATGTCTGGGATGAGTTTTGGCATTCTAAATTGAGAGGGAGAGAGAGAGAGAGAGAGAATATGTGTATTAAAAACACAGAGAAAGATAATGAAAACTCTTTAGGGAAAGGAAATCAAAGTCAAACTATTTTTATTGACAGAAAAAGATTCTACTGGTTCACAGGATTTAGAGTTGAAAAGGGCCTTGGAGACCATGTAATCCAGATGACTTCATTTTAAAGAAAAGCAGAAGTTTAGGTGACTTGTCACAGAGGTAGTAAGCAATAGAAGTAGAATTTATTGCAAATTCAGTATTTCTTTGGGTTACAAAGCAATGAGCAGCCTAGGAAAGGGGTGAGCCAACTCAAAAGAGGGCTGCCAAATGGTTGGCTCCTCTACCTCTGACATGTGGAAATGGGTGAAGTATGTCAGCATTCAGAGTAATAAAGGTATATGGGGAAAGGCTGCCTTTAAGCAGAACTATCTCCACTACATAATCCATCAATTACAACTCTCCTTTTAAAATGCAAATATCACATGAATAATTAAGAAATGTGAGTAATTATTAATCCATAACAAGCTGAGTAATTGATCTTTAGTATTATCTATAAGTTTCCAGAGTTTAGCTAAGGTGAGACTATTATATGTAAATGGACTGTTTATGGTATTCAAGAGATCTATGAAAATATTTTAGAAATTTGTTTGCATCAGCAGAACCTTGCATCAGAATTTATGAATTGATATCACCATATATTGACCACTGGGGATCTCTTAGTTTCTGAGTCCCCTAGTCTGGTTGGGGGCTTCCCCTCAGAAGGGAAGGTTTGAAGGAAAGATAATGAATTCTGATTTTGATTTGTTTAAATTTGTTGTTTAAAGATGTCTATGAGTGAAAGAGGGAGCCAAGATGGTAGAGTAGCAGGAAGCAATACATCAAGCTCACTTCCACAAAATTCTTCCAAATAGACTTATAAAACACCCCAGACTGAATACTGAGGGGTAGCTCCAGAAAAAGAAGAAAAGTCATGCATCTGATCAGTTTAGCATAGAGAGACAGACAGAGGTGTTTGGACCTTGGGGTCAGGCTCTGGCAAAGAACACCATTGCCCAGATCATTCTGGTGCCAAGAGAGAGGCTATGAACCAGGACAAGAAGAGGTCCCAGGCCCATTCTGGCACAATATGATAGGGACAGGAGCCAAATGGAAGTTTTGACCGCTACAGAGTTCCCTGTCATAGAACCATGGTAGAATGAGGAAGGGATTTATGCCTTGGAGTAGCATTGTCAAATTGAGAGACCCCGGATCCTACACTCAGAAAGGAGGAACTTCAGAAATAAGCAGCAGCAATGAAACAGACTCCAAGAGCAGAGCAGGGTCTCAATTGCAACATCTAGCCTGTCCTACAGAGAAATAATCAGATCAGGGATCATAGACTAAGGAGAACCAGTAATACTCTCACTTTGAACCAACAGAGCTTTCCAACAGATTGTTAGGGGCTGGGTCCAATGGCAGTCTACTGTTGCTTACACCCAAACCCGGGTCAGAAACTTTCAGAGCCCATGAGAGTTGAAATCTTACATATCCCAGCCTTTTCTTAGGATTGTGGAATAACACAACACTCACCACCCTAGGAAAGCAACAACAGGACCAGCCTAGGCTTTTCCTTCAGAAGTACAGCAAAGCCCAGCCCAAATATCACATTTGAAATCAGGGAATGGACTAGGAGAATAAGCAAAGAAAGAAAGAATACCACTATAAAGAGAGATTAAGGTATCAGAGAAGATCAGGACACAAACTTAGAAGAGAATGACTCCCAAACATTTATAAGCAAAACCACAGAGGAAAATACTGCTTGAGCACAAACTCAATTAGAACTCCTGGAAGAGATGAAGTAAAAGTTTAAAAACATAGTTGACAGTGTTTTTATAAATAAAATTAAGATGCTTGAGGGAAGAAATAGAAAAGAAATGAGAGCTATAGAAGAAAGAGTTGGAAAGCCAACTCCATGAGACAACGAAAAATACAAAGATAAAATTGAAAGATTGAAAAAAGGGAAGAAAATTCAAGATACCTCATATAAAAAACAACTGACCTAGAAAACAGATCAAGGAGAAAATAAAAATTAAGAATCATTGGACTATCAGTACTCTATCACCAAAAAATGAGATCAGATATCATATTTCAAGAAATCACAAAAGAAAACTGCCCAGATCTCTTAGAACCAGCAGATGAATAAAATAGAAAGAATCTACCAGTTGTCTCCTGAAAAAAAAAAACCCAAAATGAAAACTCCCAGGAACATCATGGCCAAAATCCAGAACTTCCAGGTCAAAGAAAAAATGCTACAGGCTTCCAGAAAGAAAGAATTCAAATACTGAGGAGCCAAAGTCAAGACAACATACTATTTAAAATGCAGCCATAACTATAAAGGAGCTTGGAATACAATATTCCAGAAGGCAAAGGCTCATAGCCAAGAATAAAGAAGAATGGAAAGAGAGGGGAAGAGGAATACACTGGATGGGGGTGGTGAGGAAAAAGAAACATAGAGGAAATTATTCACATAATCAGAGTGTTCTGATAGACTTCCATACAGCAAAGAGGAGGTGAGGGTGGGGAATGGCTGACACTTGAAACTGACTTTTATCTTAAACTGGCCAAAGGAAGGAATACTACACACAGACACACATGCAGATACACACATACACACACACACACACACACACACACAAATACATTTCACTCAATAAGGAAATGGGAAGGAAAGAGGAAAAGAGGGGAGAGGAATTAGAGGGAGGGCAGATTAAGGGAGGGATGAGTCCTAAACAAAACAAACTCTTAAGTGTGTACAAAAACACTTACAACTCTTTTTTGAGGTGTCAAAGAATGGGAATCTAAGCAGGTTCCCAGCTATTGAGGGTTGACTTAACAAGTTATACTATGTAAATGTGATGAAATACTATTCTTCTGTAACGACTGATGAAGGAAATGGTTTCAGAAAAAAATGAGAAAATCTATATAAATTGATGCAAAGTAAGGTGAGCAAAACCAGGAGAAGAATTTATAAAATGACAACGTGTTAAAGGCAAACAACTCTTATCAGCATAATGACCAAACATAATTGTGAGGACTGAAGATGAAACATGCTATTATTCCTATATATCACAAACAAATCCTGCAAGAAGAGATAGTAAGAGATACCCCATTTAAAATAACTTTAGAGAGTATAAAATACCTGGTAGTACATCTGCCAAAACAAACCCAGGAGCTATATGAATGAAATTATATAAAAAAACCTTTTTATAAAAATAGGATCAGATTTAAATAATTGGAGAAATATTCATTGTTTATGGGTAGGCAGGGCCAATATAATAAAAATGACAATTTTACCTAAATTAATTTATATATTTGATGGCATCTCAATTAAATTACAAAAAAATTATTTTACTTAATTAGGAAAAAATAACAAAATTCATTTGGAAAAACAAAAAGTCAAGAAAGGAAAGGAAAATAATGAAAAAAATGTAAAGGAAATAGTTTTAGCAGTACCAGATCTTCAGGTATATTATAAAGCAGTAATTATTAAAATTATCTAGTACTAGCTAAGAAATACAAAGGTCGATCAGTAGAAGAGAGTAGACATACAATTTACAGCAGTAAATAAATAAAATAACCTTATGTTTGACAAGCATAAAGACTTAAGTTGTGTGGTTAAGAATTCATTTTTGGGTAAAAATTGTTGGGAATCTCGCAGAAATTGGTCACAGACAAATACCTTACACCATTACCAAGATAAGGTCAAAATGGATACATGACCTAAATATCAAGAAATATTACAAGAAAACTGGAGAGCATGGAGCATGTTACTAAAGACTTATGGACAAGCAAACAATTTGTGAATAAACAAGAGATAGTGGTGTGAGGTGTAAAATGGATAATTTAATTACATTAGATTAAAATTAAAAATTAAATTAAAAACATAACAAACATAGCCAAGATCAGAAGGGAAACAGAAAATTGGGGGAAAAATTTATAGAAAGTTTTCCAGATAAAGGTCTCACATCTCAAATATTTAAAGATCTTTGTCAAATCTATAAGAATATGAGTTATTCCCCAATTGCTAAATGATCAAAGAATATGAACAGGCAGTTTTCCAATGAATAAATCAAAACAATTTATAATCATATATCAAATCAAAATATAATCATATGAAAAATGCTCTAAATCATTATTGATTAGAGAAATACAAACAGATGCTGGGATGGGTTTGGAGAGGCAGAGTATTCTCATCTCTCAGTTGTGAAGTGATGGATTAGAGGTGCCACATAAAACTTAATTTCTAGATATGGCTTATGTGTGGATCTGTTTTACTTAACTATACTTATTTGTTACAAGATAGGATTTCTGTTTATAGGTGGGGGAAATTGTGAAGGGGAAGTAGGAAAGTAGTGAGTAATACACAGAAATACAAGCAGTGACAATGGACATCCTTGTTTCATTCATGATTTTATTGGAAAGAATTTTGCTTATCTCCATTACACAAAATGGTACTTCTTAGTTTCAGAGATCTATGAATTTTTTTAAGGAAAGACCCATTTATTCATGTTTTCTAGTGTTTTTTCTTTTAAACAGAAATTAATGTATTTTGTCAAGAGCTTTTTTCTGCATCTATTTGATATAATCATATGATTTTTGTTCATTTTGTTATTAATATGCTTAATTAGGCTTATGGTTTTTCTAATATTAAACTAACCCTATATTTCTAGTATGAACCCAAACTGGTGTAACAACAATGCTACTTGCCACTACTGTGGCTGTGTAAGACCAATAACACCAGCACACAGGAGGGCTGCTAGCACAGGTTCTTTGGTCTGCTTTTCTAAGGAAAGCAACTTTAAGGGTTTTACAATCTCACTTTAATCAAACATACATATATCATTCACTTAGTTCAGGGGGAAAAGGCCAGCACCCTGAACTTCAGAGCAAATACAAACAGAAATTACAGCAACAACATAAACAGAGCAAAATAACACAAATCAGCAGACAGGCTTCTAGCTGTCTGACCAAGATGTTACATACGTAGTTACCAGAGACAGAAGCACCAATATCTGTTCATTTTCTTCCTGTGAAATTGGATTGTTTAAATTCTCTATTTCTTATTTTGTTAATCTGGTGTCATATTTTTGAAAAATTTCATTTATTTAATTTAAGGTGATAGCTTTATTGCTATCCAGTTGGGCAGAATAGTTTCTAATATCATCCTTTGTTTTTTTTTTTCCTTTCTTGTGAACTTTCCTTTTTCATTTTAATACTGAGTAATTTGGTTTTCCTGTTCTTTTTGATTAAATTAATTAATGGTTTATCTATTTTATTATTAAAAATAGTTTCTAGTTTTATTGAATTCAATGGGTTTTTGTTTGTTTTCAATTTTATTAACCTCTTCTTTGATTTTCATAATGTGTCTCATTTCCAAGACATAGAAGAACTGATTAAAATTTATAATAACAAGAATTCTCAACTAAGAGGCATTCCTCTACTGACAAATGGTCTAAAGATATGAACAGGCAGTTCTCAGGGGAAGACACTTGAGCTATCGATAGCTATGTGGGAAAACGCTCCAAAATATTACTAATTAGAGAAATATAAATTAAAGCAATTGTGAGATTTCATCTCATACCTATCAAATTGGCAAAGGTGACAAAAAAAGAAAATTATAAATAAATAAAATGAAGAATGGTTGAATAAGTTGTAGTGTATGGGTGTGATAGAATACTATTATTCTGTAAGAAACATTTAAATGAGCCGAAGCAAGCAGAACTAGAAAAATAATTTATACTATAACATCAACATTATAAAAGTGAACAATTTTGAAGACTTTTACAAACTGATGAAGAATGAAATTAGCAGAACAATTTGTACAACACTGTAAAAATAAACAACTTTGAAGGCTATAAAAACTATGATCAATACAATGACAATTCATGATTCCGGAGGAGTGATAATGAAATATGCCATTACATTGCAGAGAGGTGATGGATTTAGAATGCAGCCATTGAGGGAATATTTTTTTAACTTTACTATACATTATTGTTACAAGAAACATGTTTCTTTTTTCTTTCTCAAAGGGTTGGGGAAAGAGGGAGGGAAAATAGGTTTTTATTCCTTAAAAAAAAAACAAATTAGGGGAGTGTTACATGTGAAATGTTGCATGAACTTTTAGATGAAGTCTCTATATTATTAGTTCTACCTAACTGTTTTAGTTTGTTACAAGAGACTTCTGAAGAAATGGGATTAATCTGTAAATGTTTGTAATGTAAAAACAAAGCACACAAATGAAACTTTTTTAAAAAGTAAATGGGTCTGAAAAAAAAACATTGAACTAATAAAATAAAACTCAGGACTGTTTTTATTTAAATATATTTCTATTTATTTCATTAAAATTTCTCAATTATTTATTAAAATTTTAACATTCTTTTTTTTAATTTTGAGTTTCAAGTTCTCTCGCTCCCTCCTGCTCCTCCCCTCTCCTTGCAAAGGCAAGCAATTTGATATTGATTATAGATGTGAAGTCATGCAAAACATATTTCCATATCAACCATTTTGCAAAATAAAAGAGACCAAAAACTCCAAGAAAAATAAAGTTAAAAAATTATGCTTCAATCTGCATTTGGAATTCATCAGTTCTCTCTCTGGGGGTGGATAGCATTTTTCATCATGGCTCCTTTGGAATTGTCTTGGATCATTGAACTGATCAGAGTAGCTAAGTCTTTCACAGTTGAATATTCTTGCATTATTGATGCTACTGTGTACAATGTTCTCCTGTTTCTGCTCATTTCACTTTGTATTAGTTCATACAAGTTTTTCCAGGTTTTTCTGAAACTATCTTACTCATCATTTTTTATAGCACAATAATATTCCATCACAATCATATATGACAAGTTGTTCAGCCATTCTTCAATGAATGGGCATCCCCTCAATTTCCAATTCTTTGCCACCACAAAAACAGCTGCTATAAATATTATTATGCGTTAGGTCCTTTTTCGCTTTTCTTTGATCTCTTTGGGATACAGACCTAGTAGTGATATTGCTGGGTCAAAGAGCTGTACTACTTCACAACTACACTGACAATGCATTAATGTAAGAGCTGGTTTTATGGAAAAAAATAATAAAATAGATAAACCATTGATTAATTTGATTTTTGAAAAAGTAAAGAAGAAAAGTAAATGGATAGAAATAGTAACTTGTCAAAAGAATGTAATCCTTTATATTTTGAAGAAAAGCAGCAAAACAAAATAGGAAGGTACCAGATTCTTTTGTAAAGGTATTTTTTCCAGCCATTTCCATGCTAAGTGGACACCTCAAATCAGGTGTTCTTTAGACATCTTAAACTCAACATGCCCAAAGCAGAAATCATTATCTTTTCCCTAAAACCTCGCACTTCTATCACTATACCTCCTAGTAACCCAGGCTCACAACTGGATTTCATCCTTGACTCCTCCCTGGCACTCATCCCACATATCCAATCTATCCCTAAGTCTTATTCTGCCTTTAGATCATTTCTCACATATTCTTCCTTTTCTCTACTAACATTTATGTCTCATCACCTTATGTTTGGACTATTGCTACATAGCCTGCTGGCTGGTCTCCCTTCTTTGTCTCTCCTTGTTCTACTCCATTTTCCACTCGGCTGCCAAAATGGTCTTCCTAAATTGCTGGTTTGACCATGTCACATGATAGATGGCTCCCTATCACCTTCAGGATCAAATATTAAATTTTCTGTTTGGCTTTTAGAGCCTGTTACGCTGGCCATTTCCTACCTTTCCAGCCTTGGGGGCAGTCAGCTGGTGCAGCAAATATTGCACCAGACCTGGAATCAGGAAGACCTAAATTTAAATCAAGCCTCAGATACTTACTAGCTCTGTGACCCTGAGTAAGTCACTTAACCTCTGCTGGCCTCAGTTTCTGCAACTATAAAGTGGAGATGATAATAGCACCTACTGCCCAGGGTTGTTGAGAAGATGAAATGAGATTATAATTATAAAGCATTTAGCACAATGCCTAGCACATAATAGATGCTACAAAAATAGTAGCGATTATTATTATTTTGCTGTCCCACACAATGCAGTCACACCGACCTTATTGCTATTCTGGACACTCTCTCTTCCAGCCCTTTACCTTTTCACTGGTCAGTGAAAATTCTTGACTCAGCCTAACGCCCTCTGTATGCAGGAGGTCTTTCCTGATCTCCCCCTTTGAAATTACCTTTCCATTTACTCTACAAGTCTTTTTTTTGTACAAAATTGTTTGCATGCTGTCTTCCCCATTAGAATTTGAGCACCTTATGGCCAGGGATTGCTTTTACCTTTATATCCCTAATTGCTTAGCACATATTACACACTTAATAAATGCTTTTGACTGTTGACTAAACCCAGATCATTAATCAATTCATCAACAAATATTTATTGAACACCTATTACACGTCAGGAACAGTGCCAGCAGCTGTGGTTGCAAATATAAAGAATGAAACAATCCCTACATGCAAGGAAACTACATTCTAATTGGGGTAACAATAAATACATCTTGTGTGTGTGTGTGTGTGTGTGTGTGTGTGTACACATATACTACATTTTATGTCTATATAATATATATTTTAAATGAATAAGTACAAATAATTAAATACAACATAGTTTGGGAGGAAAGGCACTAGCAGTTGACTGAATCAGGAAAGCCTTCATGAAGAAGACGGTGCCTGAGCCAAGTCTTAAAAGAAGAGAGATTCTACAGGGTTGAGATAAGAGTATGCATTTCAGGTATGTGGGATAGCCCCGGCCTGCCAATGGGAAATGGATTGTCATGTCAGAGTATATCATTAAGGCAGAATTCATGACTTCAAAGGTAACCATGAATATGCCTGAATGGTCCAGAATCACAGGATATAAGGAATTCTCTAAGTAGAAGGCAGAGGAGTTAAAGCATTTATTGAAACTCAAAAGTAGCAGACCCATGGACCAGTGTCCCCAGTTCGACATCCTGGCAAGAACCTTCCAAAACCAGTATGCCCATCTCACAATAGTGACCAGGAGGCCACAGAAAAACATTATGGCAGCAAGCCAAGCCATATTGGTGCTTCCCCCACCCAATGCCAGGGCCCTCCAGCAAGAAAACCACCCACTGGCCTCAAGCCCCTGCTCAACACTCTCTGGTCTCCACAAGGGTCAGTCCTGCTTTTTTTTTTGTAGCGCCTGCCACATCTCCCCCCCCACCCCACCCGCCTCTTCCGCTGCAATCTCCAAGTTGTGCTCCAGCTAGCTCACTGCTTTCTCTCTCCTTCAGCTCTTAACTGCTCTCACCAACTGCCTCTTAGCTCTGCTCCAACCATTCAGCAAGCTCCTCCTACCACAGGCTTCCATCGGCTCCAGTCCTAGCCACTCCCCCCAGGATCCTGAGAGCCCCTCCCCCAAAGCCCACTCAAATGGGCAGGGAAGATCTTTCCATTCACTGATTGCCTTTACACAGAGGAACAGAGAGGTCAGTTTGGCTGGATCACAGAGTTTAGGGAGTAGGAGGCAATCACCAATGAGGCAAGAAAGGTTGGAGACAGCTTATCAAAGAGGCAAAAAGAAGCAATTAAAGTTCATAGAGTAGGGGAGTCATATGGCCAGATCCACGCTTAAGGAAAACTACTTTAGCTGTTGTGTGTAGGATAGACTGGAGTGGTAAGAAGCAGGAATACCAATTAGCTAAGTGAAATTGACAAGTATTTATTAAATGCCTACTATGTGCCAGGCACTTTGCTATTAAGAGGCTGTTGCAGTGGTCTAGGCTACAGGTAATAAGGACTGGTACTACATCATAGCTGTGTGAGTGAAGAGAAATTGAATTAGACAGATGTAAACATAAAAACAGCACAATTTGGTAATTGATTTGGCTAGATAGTGGTAAAATATAGCAAGAATTTACTAGATTCACTGATGTTGAACATGAGGATTAGTGGCAAAAAAAAAGATTATTTTTAAAGTTTTCTCATTATATTCTCACTCCAGAACTTACTATGATTTATTTGACAGTTTTTAGGGGGATAGTTGTTAACAGGTTCTCAAATTCATTTGGCCTCTGATGATTTCTTTGTGGACAGGTACCAAAAATTAAAAAAACAAAAAAACAAAAAGATGTGGCTGAAGCTAGATCTCAACCACATTGTGAAACACGCTTTTGATTTGACTGTATAATCTAACAATAACATGGTGTCAACTTTTTAAAAGTACAGAATTACTACCTTAAACTATAACCTTTCAAAGTATCCCTAGTGCAGGTGAAAGTAGTCACTTTTATGTAAACATGGAAAATTAATTATCAGCAAAAAAGGCATTTACTTCTTTCAGAGTTCATATATTTATTGACAAATAAATGTTCCTTCAGCTCTCCAGAGGGAAGAACCATTTTTAAAAATTGTTTCATCAATTTACTGATTTGGAGTCAAAATTCTCTGAGAAAAGAATCAAGGGTCTTTCTCTGATGCTTCAGACTTGACTATTCCTTTAGTAAGACAGTTATTTGGACTAGTTTTTCCCCCTGTAGAACCCAAAGTATTGTTTTGTTAGAAATACATATAAGATAGCAGAGAAACGAAACCAAAAAAAGAAGGGAAAAAAAAGAGAGCAAACAGTTTGCCTCCATCTTCATTCAGACTCTGTAATTCTTTCTCTGGATATGCATAGCTTTTTCCATCATGAGTCTTTTGGAGCTGTCTTTGACCATTGTATTGATGAGAGGAGTCAAGTCTCTCAAAGTTAGTCCTTACATGTCTGTAGTTGTGTTGGTTATAATTCTTCTTTACAACTGGACTATTATGTAAATAAGTTCAATGTGAAGGCAAATATAGAACCTACATTGGATTACATGCTGTCTTGGAGGGGAGGAGGGAGGAGAGGGAGGGAGAGAAATTTTGGAACCCAAAAACCTGTGGAACTGAATGTTGTAAATTAAAAATTAAAATTAAAAAAATAGGTGCACCCTAAAAAAATACGTAGAAGATAAAATGGAGAAATAAACCACTTATCTTTATAAAGCAGTGGGATGTTGTAAAAGAGTATTTGACTAGAAGTCCTCTTAGAGAATAGAGGGTGAACAACAATCTGTGAGTAGCAGTAGCTGCCCCCCAGAGGACCCAGCAAGCCAGTTCCAGTTCCAGGTCCAGGACAGTTCCTCCTTCTCTTCTTCCTCTTCCTTCTCCTCTTACTCTTCTTCTTCTGTCCACAGAGGGAGTCATACTAGTAGATGTGGGTGCTCTGTCCAAAGGAATATAAATCTTGATTGCTTATACTTCATAAGGTATGTTGGGATTTGGGGGCTAGATTTTTTTCTTCTCTGCTTATTTATTCTATCATTAAAAAAAAACTGGGACAATTAACTTTTTTGTCTCATGTAGTTTTCATTTATGATTTCTTAAAATGCAGCTGGAGGGTGGGGGGAACTAGGCTTTGATAAATCCCATTGGGATTCAAATGAGCTACTTGACTATGCTTTTAAACCCAAATCACCCTGGCTCTCACTGATTGACCAATAATAGATTCCAGCCCAAAATTAATTTGTTCATTGTTTTAGTTTTGATGGTTCAAGAGTGAATATAAATATCAATTGTTTCTATTCTGGCCCAAAACTCTGAGGGTCTTCCCCTCCTGAATTGACTTTTTTATGAAGGCAAAGTAGGCCATCTTTTACCTCAATTCTTAACCTAGCCTTTGATTACTGAATGGGTGTCACCGCAGACAAACTGAGACCTTGGAAGGACCCGAGCTTAAAAAGGCCAAGGTCTCCCACTGCATCCTGGGCCATCTCCGATTGTCTTGACCTATGTCTTGCTACTAGATTCCGATGACTCTGGAGGAGACAGTGGGGCTGATGACTTTGCATAGTTCTGCTTCACTTAAATCCAGCTCATTTGCAAGTCAAGACATCACCCTCCTGATATCCTCTTTGAGAACGAAGGAAAAACAACCCATGTGGCAAACTATGGCTGATCAGACCGATACAAGCTCAGAAGGCTCTACCACAGGTCAGGCACAAACAGCCAAAAGATCATTTGGAGTGATGATATCTCTAAATTTGCTTATTTCATGTTTCTTTTAAGCTACTGCAATTCTGCTTTGCTCATAGAGCACAGCACTTTCTTTAATGTGGGCACACCATGCTGGGTAGTCCTGTGCCAATATGTCCCATGTCTCAAAATCAATTCCAAAGTTCTTCAGAGAGACCTTGAGAGTGTCCTTGTATTTCTTCTTCTGATATCTGTTTGAGCACTTGCCTTGCGTGAGTTCTCTATAATATAGTCCTTTAGGCAGCCATGTGTTTGGCATTCCAACAATGTGGCCAATCCATCAGAGTTGTCCTCTGCAGTAGCGTTTGGCAATTCAACTCAAGAAAGGACCTCCACGTCTGTGTCTGTGTCCCCTTATCCTGTCAGGGGATCTTCAGAATCTTTCTAAGATAGTTCAAATGGAAGCAATTCAATTTCCTGACATGGCTCTAGAAGACTATCCAGGTTTCACAGGTGTAGAATGATGAAGTCAACACAACAGCTCTATAGACCTTCAGTTTGGTGGGCAGTCAAATACCTCTTCCCTCCCATGCTTTCCTTTGGAGTCTTCCAAATACCTATGTGACCTTGAGCATCAGTTTCCTCCTTGGTAAAACCCCTCATTTTGGACTAGATGGCTTCTATGAATCCTTGAACTCTAAATTTATGAACTTATAATCCTAAATTTTAGCTTTTCCTTAAATATTTCAAGTTATCTATGATTTCACTGATGAGAATACTGCTTCCACTAACATAGAAGAAAATCCCTGTATGCCTTAGTAGATAGTCTAATAGATGTCTGTGATTAGAAAAATTTACCAGTTGCAAGTGAGTGTTCTAGTAAAGAGTTTCTAAGAATTTAACTAGTCTGCTTCCCTGGATCTGTATTTACTTTCTACCTGCATAAAACCTGCAATCCTCCATGTCATGATGTGACATTAGAGTAGAATTTTGTATGAGCTATTATTAAGAATTTTCCTCATTACATGTATAATAAACATGGCTTTAATCATTATGTAAGCTACCAGAGGATGAAGCAATGTGACTAATTTTTTAATAAATATACCTGCTGGGGCAGCTGGGTGGTGCAGTGAGTAGAGCACTGGCCCTGGAATCAGGAGAACCTGAGTTCAAATCTGGCCTCAGACACTTGACACACTTACTAGCTATGTGACCTTGGGCCAGTCGCTTAATCTCAATTGCCTTGCTTCCCCCCTCCAAAAATTAAAAAACAAGAAGTTACTAAAATAAATATACATGCTACTATTTTATTAAAAGTATTTACCTTGACTATTAGTATATTTCAATGGTGCTTATTTTAATGTTTTGATTAAAAAATTTCCAAATAATTTTGTATTGTTGTTGTTATTCAGTTACGTCCAACTCTTCATGACCCCATGGACCAGGTCTTTCTGTCCTCCACTATCTCTCAAAGTCTGTCCAAGTTCATGTTCATTGCTTCTATGATACCATCTATCTATCTTATCCTCTGCTGTCCCCTTCTCCTTTTGTCTTCAATCTTTCCCAGCATCAGGATCTTTTCCAATGAGACCTGTCTTCTCATTATGTGGCCAAACTATTTAAGCTTCAGCTTCAGCATTTGACCTTCCATGAATAGTCAGAATTAATTTCTTTAAGTATTAGCTGATTTGATCTTTTAATTTCATGACTGCAGTCACCAACTACAGTGATCTTTGAGCCCAAGAATATAAAATCTGACACTGCTTCCATTTCTTCTTCCTCTATCTGCCAGAAAGCGATGGGACCAGTTGCTAAGATCTTAGTTTTTTTGAAGTTAAGCTTCAAGTCAGCTTTCATACTCTCCTCTTTCACCCTCATCAAGAGGCTTCTTAATTCTTCTTCACTTTCTG